>NC_057407.1:41032198-41403564 GCF_019320065.1 Cervus canadensis | reverse complement strand
TGCTGTGGGTTTGTCATATATAGCTTTTTATTATGTTGAGGTATGTTACTTCTATGCCTGCTTTCTGGAGAGTTTTTATCATAAATGGATGTTGAATTTTGTCAAAGGCTTTTTCTGCATCTATTGAGATAATCATATGGTTTTTATCTTTCAATTTGTTAATGTGGTGTATTACATTGATTGATTTGCAGATATTAAAGAATCCTTGCATTCCTGGGATAAAGCCCACTTGGTCATGATGTATGATTTTTTTAATATGTTGTTGGGTTCTGTTTGCTAGAATTCTGTTAAGGATTTTTGCATCTATGTTCATCAGTGATATTGGCCTGTAGTTTTCTTTTCTTGTGGCATCTTTGTCTGGTTTTGGAATGAGGGTGATGGTGGCCTCATAGAATGAGTGTGGAAGTTTACCTTCTGCAATTTTCTGGAAGAGTTTGAGTAAGATAGGTGTTAGCTCCTGTCTAAATTTTTGGTGGAATTCAGCTGTGAAGCCATCTGGTCCTGGGGTTTTGTTTGCTGGAAGATTTCTGATTACAGTTTCGATTTCCTTGCTTGTGATGGGTCTGTTAAGATCTATTTCTTTCTGGTTCAGTTTTAGAAAGTTATACTTTCCTAAGAATTGTCCATTTCTTCCAAGTTGTCTATTTTATTGGCATAGAGCTGCTGGTAGTAGTCTCTTATGATCCTTTGTATTTCAGTGTTGTCTGTCGTGATCTCTCCATTTTCATTTCTAATTTTGTTAATTTGGTTCTTCTCCCTTTGTTTCTTAATGAGTCTTGCTAATGGTTTGTCAATTTTGTTTATTTTTTCAAAAAACCAGCTTTTAGCTTTGTTGATTTTTGCTATGGTTTCTTTAGTTTCTTTTGCATTTATTTCTGCCCTGATTTTTAAGATTTCTTTCCTTCTGCTAACCCTGGGGTTCTTCATTTCTTCCTTCTCTAATTGCTTTAGGTGTAGAGTTAGGTTATTTATTTGGCTTTTTTCTTGTTTCTTGATGTAAGCCTGTAATGCTATGAACCTTCCCCTTAGCACTGCTTTTACAGTGTCCCATAGGTTTTGGGATGTTGTGTTTTCATTTTCATTCATTTCTATACATATTTTGATTTCTTTTTTGATTTCTTCTATGATTTGTTGGTTATTCAGAAGCGTGTTATTTAGCCTCCATATGTTTGAATTTTTAACAATTTTTTTCCTGTAATTGAGATCTAATCTTACTGCACTGTGGTCAGAAAAGATGACTGGAATGATTTCAATTTTTTTGAATTTTCCAAGACCAGATTTATGGCCCAGGATGTGATCTATTCTGGAGAAGGTTCCGTGTGCACTTGAGAAAAAGGTGAAGTTGATTGTTTTGGGGTGAAATGTCCTATAGATATCAATTAGGTCTAGCTGATCCATTGTGTCATTTAAAGTTTGTGTTTCCTTGTTAATTTTCTGTTTAGTTGATCTATCCATAGTTGTGAGTGGGGTATTAAAGTCTCCCACTCTTATTGTGTTACTATTAATTTCCTCTTTCATACTCATTAGTGTTTGCCGTACATATTGCGGTGCTCCTATGTTGGGTGCATATATATTTATAATTGTTATATCTTCTTCTTGGATTGATCCTTTGATCATTATGTAGTGTCCTTCTTTGTCTCTTTTCACAGCCTTTATTTGAAAGTCTATTTTATCTGATATGAGTATTGCAACTCCTGCTTTCTTTTGGTCTCCCTTTGCGTGAAATATTTTCTTCCAGCCCTTCACTTTTAGTCTATGTGTCCCTTGTTTTGAGGTGGGTCTCTTGTAGACAGCATATATAGGGGTCTTGTTTTTGTATCCATTCAGCCAGTCTTTGTCTTTTGGTTGGGGCATTCAACCCATTTACATTTAAGGTAATTATTGATAGGTATGGTCCCGTTGCCATTTACTTTGTTGTTTTGGGTTCACGTTCATACAACCTCTCTGTGTTTCCTATCTAGAGAAGATCCTTTAGCATTTGTTGAAGAGCTGGTTTGGTGGTGCTGAATTCTCTCAGCTTTTGCTTGTCTGTAAAGCTTTTGAATTCTCCTTCATATCTGAATGAGATCCTTGCTGGGTACAGTAATCTAGGTTGTAGGTTATTCTCTTTCATTACTTGAAGTATGTCCTGCCATTCCCTCTGGCCTGGAGGGTTTCTATTGATAGAATCAGCTGTTATCCTTATGGGAATCCCTTTGTGTTGTTATTTGTTGTTTCTCCCTTGCTTGCTTTAATATTTGTTCTTTGTGTTTGATCTTTGTTAATTTGATAATATGTGTCTTGGATGTTTTTGCCTTGGGTTTATCCTGTTTGGGACTCTCTGGCGTTTCCTGGACTTGGTGGCTATTTTCCTTCCCCCATTTTTAGGGAAGTTTTCAGCTTATTATTCTTCTCGAGTATTTTCTCATGGCCTTTTTTTTGTCTTCTTCTTCTGGGACTCCTATTTGATTCGAATGTTGGGGGTTTCACATTAAAATGTCCCAGGAGGTCCCTGAGGTTGTCCTCATTTCTTTGATTTCTTTTTTCTTTTTTTCCTTCTGCTCATTTATTTCCACCATTTTATCTGTCTACCTCCATTTCCTATCTTCTGTCTTCCGTTAATTCTACTCTTGGTTCCCTCCAAGTGTTTTTGATCTCATTTATTACAATTATTCCATTTTTTTAATTGACTCTTTTTTATTTCTTCTAGGTCCTTATTAAGCATTTCTTGCATATCTTTCTCAATCTTTGCTCCAGGCTATTTATCTGTACTCCATTTTGTTTTCAAGATTTTGGATCATTTTTATTATCATTATTCTAAATTCTTTTTCAGGTAGATTCCCTATCTCCTCCTCTTTTGTTTGACTTGGTGGGCATTTTTCATGTTCCTTTACCTGTTGGGTATTTCTCTGCCTTTTCATCTTGTTTAGATTGCTGTGTCTGGAGTGGGCTTTCTGTATTCTGGAGGTCTGTGGTTTCTTTTTAATGTGGAGGTTTCATCCAGTGGGTGGGGTTGGATGATTGGCTTGTCAAGGTTTCCTGGTTAGGGAAGCTTGCGTCGGTGTTCTGGTGCATGGAACTGGATTTCTTCTCTCTGGAGAGCAATGGAGTGTCCAGTAATGAGTTTTGAGATGGGTCTGTGTGTTATGTGTGACTTTGGGCAGCCTGTATGTTGACGCTCAGGGCTATGTTCCTGCGTTGCTGGAGAATTTGCGTGGTATGTCTTGCTCTGGAACTTATTGGCTCTTGGGTGGTGGTTGGTTTCAGTGTAGGTATGGAGGCTTTTGGATGGTCTTTTATTACTTAATGTTCCGTGTAGTCAGGAGTTTTCTGGTGTTCTCAGGTTTTGGGCTTAAGTCTCCTGCCTCTGGATTTCAGTTTTATTCTTCCAGTAGTCTCAAGGCTTCTCCAACTATACAGCACTGATAATAAAACTTCTAGGTTAATGGTGAAAAGATTCTCCACCATGAGGTTACCCAGAGAGGTTCACAGAGTTACATGAAGAAGAGGAGAGGGTGGAGGGAGATAGAGATGAGCAGGAGGAGAAAAATGGGGACTCGAGAGGAGAGAGACAGATCTACACAGTTGTCTGTTCCCAAAGTGTTCTCCGTAGCCCAGACACCCACAGAGATTCACAGAATTGGATTGGGAAGAGAAGGGGAAGGGAGGAAATAGAGGTGTTCTGAGGCAGAAAATGGAAAGTCAAAAGTGGGAGAGAGTAATCAACACACTCCTGAGTAAAAATGGGTACTGAATATTGGATTCTTAAATGTCCAAAATTGATATCAAATACTGAAAAACAAAGATTAAAAATCTAGAGTAGAGGTTAGACTCTTAAAAATGCAATATTAAAAACAAAAACAAAAAATTTTAGAAATATATATGAAGTTCAGTTTAAAAATATGGCTTCTCTTTTTTTTTTTTTGCAAGGTTATAGTGAAATGAAAATGAAAATTAAGGAGTAATAGAGGACTTTAAAAGAAAATAAGAGAAAAAAATAAAATAGGAAAAAAATTTTTTTCCTAATTAAAAAAAATAGTAAAAATATATGAAAGTGAAAATGAAAGTTAAGGAGTAATGGGGGAGTAATAGGGAATTTTAAAAGAAAATAAAAGAGAAAAAATAAAAAAAAAGAAAAGAAAAAAAAATTTTTTTAATTAAAAAAAGAAAGTAAAAATATATCTAGGAATTTCTCTGGAGCCGTTGTGGTCAGTGTGGGTTCGGTTCAGTTTCAGATAGCTCCTCATTCCAGCTTACACTTCTCAATATCTATAGGCCCTGCCAGTGTAGTCGGTGTTACCTACAGGGATTTTAATCTGTTGCACCGGTCCCTTCTGAAGCGGTTCCCTTTGTTTATTTGGCTTCTGTTTGCGGGTCTCTTCAGTGTCTAATTTCCACCCTGACACAGGCGGGCGGAGGTGGTCTCTGGTTCAGGTTGGCTAGTTCCGTCGCGCTGCGGGGAGGGAGGGTGCTGCAGACAGATATCGCTGTGTGTGGGGAGCACTCGCAGTGTTCCAGCCACACTGGGTTTGCCCCACTCGCGGGTGTGTGCTCTCCCCGTCTACGCTGCTCAGGCTCCCGGCTGCTCTATATGGAGTGGGCCCTGCGTTGCGTGCAGTTCCAGTTTTTGGGTACTACACAAAAGCGCAGACTCGGTTGGGCCTGCGTTTTGTGCCTTCCCCAGCCCGAGCAGCTCAGGCAGCCAGGAGCTGGACGGGCGCACTCTCCCCGGGTGCGGTGCGCCCTCTCCCCTCCACGGTCCCAGCCTCAGTTTCCGCTGGTCGGGTGCACCTTGTGTCTATTCTTGGGAGCTGGCCTCTAGCTGCGACCCTCCCGGCGGATGTTGACCAACCAGAATCTCAGGAAGTCTTTGGTTAGAAACTGGAGGCCCCTTTGCAGTGCGGTAGGGGATGCTGTCTCTGGGGCCGAGTTTGCCCCTTTCCCCTCCCCCGTGTCTCCTGCCTCTGGCGGGGATGGGCCGGTCTGCAGCCGGCTAGCTCTCCTCTGGAATTGCTCAGTCCCTTTGTTCTGCGAACGGCTGGCAGTGTGTTTGGGCTGGTTAATTTTCTCCCTCTCTCTTGGTATCCCACAGTTTAAGTTGCTATCTCATTTTAGCTCCCTCCGATTGCCCCCAGGGCATTCAGGCCTGGTTCTTACCTAAGCAATGCCGCCTGCTCCTCTCTGTTCCGCCCCCATTTTCTGGCGGCGGATGCGGGCGTCTGCGGTACTTTTCTGCTGGGAGTTGCTTTTAGGCATGCAATCTGTGAGTTTTTTATTTTTCCTCCCAGTTAGGTTGCCCTCCGAGATTTGAAAGCTTCCCCCAGACCTGCCCGTGAGAGGGTTTCCTGGTGTTTGGAAACTTTCTCTATTACGACTCCCTTCCCGGGACAGGTCTCCATCCCTAGCTCTTTTGTCTCTCTTTTTATCTTTTATATTTTGTCCTACCTCCTTTCGAAGACAATGGGCTGCTTTTCTGGGCGCCTGATGTCTTCTGCTAGCGGTCAGAAGTTGTTTTGTGAAGTTTGCTCAGCCTTCAAATGTTCTTTCGATGAATTTGTAGGGGAGAAAGTGGTCTCCCTGTCCTTTTCCTCCGCCATCTTGGCTCCTCCGACTCAGCCATTTTAAAAAATATTTATTTGACTGCGTTGCATCCTAGTTGTGATTCCACATGGAGTCTTTGCTCCTTGTTGTGCCATGCAGCATCTAGTTTCCTGGCCAGGGATCGAACCTGGGCCCCCTGCATTGGGAATGCAGAGTTTTAGCCACTGGACCACCAGGGAAGTCCCTAAAATCTATTTTAGAATAACTTTTACACACTAGGGATAATGGGAATATTCAGCCGTGTTCAGCCCATCAGGAAGTCTCTAATGAACAAGAGGTTGGGTGGGTGCCTTGTAGCACCCAAGTTTTCCAGGAGAACTTAAGGAGCAGAGAGGAGATAAAAATCAGTATAGTTAAAGCTGTCATTACCATCTTTTCTCATCATGTTTTCCATTCGGTTTGCCATATTGGCATTTTAATTTTCCAAAGCCTTGTGAACCTATTTCCTGTTAACATCTTCTCATGGCATGTTGAAATCATTCTGTACTCTGGGAAAAAAAAAAGGTAATGGTGCTTTTATATGTTACCTTTAGGGGCAAAGTTGACACATGCAGGCTTCATTCAGATTGAAATGTCTGAGGTCCCGTCTGTGAACCTGTGTTATGGGCAGTTTGGAACCAGTTGTATAGCTTGGCCTCAAGGCCAAAATGAGACTGAATTGTGAAGGAGGTGATGTCTGGTTTGATCCATTTCCTGTTTCTTGTCTTTTCTCAGTGATTAAATTGACCTGTCTGAGCAGCCCATTCTCGTCTACTCCCCATGTCTTATTCTACACAGCAGCCTTATCTATCCTTTTCTGTCCGTCACAACCTACCTGTCCTGAGTACTATGCTTTCAGAGCTCTGCCCAATCTCCTCTTCCCTGAGTTCAGTATGTACTTTGAGTACATACTGAATTGATAATTCCAATTTTCACATTGTTATTGGAAACCATATTAATAAAGGTTTTAATTATTCCCATGCACAGTATGAAAAAAAAAAACTTTGGAGAAAAGAGAGATGGTTTTGAAATAAGGCATATCTGAGTTTGAATAATTATGAGCTGTGCAACCATAGGCAAGTTAACTCTTAGATTGGTCTAGCTGTGAGATAATCATGATGACCCTACTTTGAGAGGGTGGTACCTGCCTTTAATAAAGGAATGTAGCTAATCCATTGCAAGTAATACAGTAATACCCATAGTTTACTTCCTCTCCCAAGAATTTTGTCCCTCTTAATGTCCACCCTGTTCTCCTTTATCACAAATAGATTCAGAATAACAGTTTCCCATCATTGCTTCCTCTATCCTGAGGAAGATGAAAGTGTCACAATGGACCAGTTCTGCATAGGTTGTTTTACTTTCATGCCTGTGGCAGATGACTGCAAGGGTAACTTTGTCAGATGGTTACTAAGCATCTCCCCAAAGCTAACAGAGGGAGCTGGGCAGAACCTCTGAGCTATCTTCCATCCCCTCCTCTTTGGCACCCAAGAGGATGTTTGCTGCCATCTGCGAGGACTCTTTCTGTGTCTGAGAGCCCATTCTCTGGCCAGAGCCAGCAGTTTTGGACAGCACTCATTGTTACAAGGTGTTTTGCCACCTTGGGCTGACATCTGCCTTCTGGTCTGTCATCTATTCTTTCCAGCCTTTGGAATCTCTTTGGAGGGCTCTCCTTTTCTCATGTGATGGCAATAGATCAGCTAGCAAACTGTGGTCATGTGTTCACGATGTCTTCTCCCCCTTCTCCCCTTTAGATTTTAGGCACCACTTTATCCTTCTTAAGTTACACTCCACTCTTCTGTTCCACTTTGTCAGCAGTCACCTTTCCCTCCTATCTCAGTGGCCTGTGGTTCAGCCTCTGCAGGGGCAGGAGCACCAGCTTTGAAATTAGGTCTGGTTTGAATACATGCTTGACACCTACTGGAAGCCTCAGTTTACCTGTCTGTAAAGTGGAAACAGTAATACCAATGTCATAGTACTACCATGCAGGTTAAATGCTCTGCTATCTAGAAAGTATGCTGTCTAGAAAGTGTGCAGTCTAGTGCATGGAATGGAGAAGGTGTTTGATCCCAGGTGGCAGTGTAATTATTATTTAATTATTAGGCAGTTATTGTGTGTTCAGTTTCAGGTAGGTAGTCATCATGTTTGGTTCTCTTAGTAAGTCTTCTCAGGGACCCTTAAGATTTTGCCCAGTCTGGATGTGGGTGTCCTTTCCTCCCTTACAACAGGAAAGGGACCTTAAGTAAGTGTTTCTGTTATTTTGTTTATACTCAGAGATTCTTAGGAGGATAGGATTGTCAAAATACCATGTGATGGTCATGTTAAGTACCTTAGTTTGAGGCAGGTTATCATTTAAGAACAGTTTGCATCCTCTTTGACTGAGTATGTCCTAAGAGGCTCCCTGAGAATGCAACACGATGTCCAGATGTCCGTGGGCAGAATTCCAGAGCTTCTGAAAGATGAGCCTGTCCTGTGGCTGATGAACAAGGTATGAAGACACTAAATCCCTCTGAGGGAGTCTAGCAAGGCCTTGCCCCTGACAGGCCTTTCTGGAAAGATGGGATGAGTTCACCCAGAAAAAAAGGGATGGGGGTGGTTTCAAGGAAGAGTCTTCCTTGTCAGAAATTAGACAGTGAAAGATCTGGGGTTTTCTGTTGATTTTCCCAGTTGTTCTCACAGCCCAAGACACATAGTTTGGCCATGATGTCATCTGACACGGATAGACATGCCACAGCCAGAAGCTGTCAAGCAGGTCTTGGGTTATGATGGAGGGCGGGAGGGATATGCAGTTTGAGTAATGTTTTCCAGTAGGGTATTATCACCCGTCTCATCACTGATGGAGGGGAGAGAATTGAACTTCTTAAAATACTCAAAACCAGCTTTTCTGTATCACCCCCAAAGACCCTGATTTTCCAAGTTAAAATCCTGTATTTAGCAGTCTTGTCTTTTGTCATGCTGGGAAGTATTTTCAAATCATCCAGTTGAATGTAGATGATGAATTTCAGTCATTTGTCTATTAATTCATGCAATCAATGGATCATTCAGTCATTTGGTCTATGGTTCAGTTGGTCATTTGGTCTCATTCCATTGGTCCATTGATTTTTCAGTCTTTCAGTCATTCAACAAACAGCCATTGCATAACTCTGTATCAAGAGCTCTGTGGGTGTGGGGCATCCCACAGTGGTTAAAAAAAAAATTCACAAGATCTTCTGCTGGGAAAGGCAGATGTTAAACAAAAAATTACAGCCAAAGGTGATGAATGAGGAGCATTGTGATAGGAAAAGCAAGGGCCCTGAGGGAAAGGATGATCAGTTTGGCTGGATATTACAGTTCTCTGTCACCTATAACATCAGATTCCCGTGACTTAACTTTCAGGGTATCTAAATAAATAACTCCAGACAGCCCTCCACTAGAAAGAATTAGAGATAATATTTGTGAAGCTTTTGATATGTGGTCAGGCCCTGAACTAAGTCTTTTACAAAGATGGTCATAGTTAATCCTTGCAATAACTAAGAGTTAGGGCTTACACGCTAGTAAAGTAATGTTCAAAATTGTCCAAGCCAGGCTTCAGCAATACGTGAACCGAGAACTTCCAGATGTTTAAGCTGGTTTTAGAAAAGGCAGAGGAACCAGAGATCAAATTGCCAACATCTGCTGGATCATCGAAAAAGCAAGAGAGTTCCAGAAAAACATCTATTTCTGCTTTATTGACTATGCCAAAGCCTTTGACTGTGTGGATCACAATAAACTGTGGAAAATTCTTCAAGAGATGGGGAATACCACCTGATCTGCCTCTTGAGAAACCTGTATGCAGGTCAAGAAGCAACAGTTAGAACTGGACATGGAACCACAGACTGGTTCCAAATAGGAAAAGGAGTACATCAAGGCTGTATGTTATCACCCTGCTTATTTAACTTATATGCAGAGTACATCATGAGAAATGCTGGGCTGGAAGAAGCAAAAGCTGGAATCAAGATTGCAGGGAGAAATATCAATAACCTCAGATATGCAGATGACACCACCCTTATGGCAGAAAGTGAAGAGGAACTAAAGATCCTCTTGATGAAAGTGAAAGAGGAGAGTGAAAAAGTTGGCTTAAAGCTCAACATTCAGAAAACTAAGATCATGGCATCTGGTCCCATCACTTCATGGGAAATAGATGGGGAAACAATGGAAACAGTGTCAGACTTTATTTTTCTGGGCTCCAAAATCACTGCAGATGGTGATTGCAGCCATGAAATTAAAAGACACTTATTCCTTGGAAGGAAAGATAACCAACCTAGATAGCATATTAAATAGCAGAGACATAACTTTGCCAACAAAGGTCCATCTATCAAGGCTGTGGTTTTTCCAGTGGTCATGTATGGATGTGAGAGTTGGACTGTGAAGAAAGCTGAGTGCTGAAGAATTGATGCTTTTGAGCTGTGGTGTTGACGAAGACTCTTGAGAGTCCCTTGGACTGCAAGGAGATCCAACCAGTCCATCCTAAAGGAGATCAGTCCTAGGTGTTCATTGGAAGGACTGATGCTGAAGCTGCAACTCCAATACTTTGGCCACCTGATGCGAAGAGTTGACTCATTGGAAAAGACCCTGATGCTGGGAGGGATTGGGGGCAGGAGGAGAAGGGGATGACAGAGGATGAGATGGCTGGATGGCATCACTGACTCAATGGACATGAGTTTGAATAAACTCCAGGAGTTGGTGATGGACAGGGAGGCCTGGCATGCTGCGATTCATGGGGTCGCAAAGAGTCGGACATGACTGAGTGACTGAGCTGAACTGAACTGAGGGACTCTTAAGTATCCCCATTTCACAGATGAAGAAGCTGAGACTCAAAGAGCATTAGCAACTTGTCTGTAGTTGCACAGAATGAAGTGGCAGAGCCAGGACTGAACCCTGTTCTCTCTGGTTCCAGAGCATGTGGTGCTATCCACAGATGCTTTTTTCCTACTCATGCCTGGTAACTGGGAATCCTGTAACAAAAGGAGAGAACCCAAGGCGAAGAGGACCCTTCCTAGCTTACTCCCAAAGAGCCAAGTGCTCTGCAGTGAGGCTGGCAGCTGATGGGAATAAGAGCAAGGACTTGGGGTGACCAAGTCAGAGAACATCTTGGGGTGAGCTGTGTTCCTGCATCCGAGAAAGCCTGAGAAGTCTACGGGAAGCTGTTTGTAACAGCAGAAAGACCTTAGGCAATCCAGCCCAGATAAATCAATCTTATGCTCACGCATGCATTTTAAATGTAGCTAGAGTAATACAAACTGAATTAAGAACCTACTGCCCACATGACATCTTTATTTGGTTGTAAAACACTCTATTACACACACTCGCTTGCTTTTTCGATGATCAGAAAAAGAAAGTGAGTCAGTCATTTCTGCAAAAATAAGTCCTGTGTTTCAAAAGAAAATAGTTTTCTAAGAGAACACAGCCTTCTTTCTATTTTTTTCCCCACTCCTATGTCCCCTCCTCCCATTCAGTAATATGTATCTCCTGTCCAGATGTTAGATGACTTTGAACTAATTTGGAAGTCTTCGTGCTTAATTTAGAAGTGATTCACATACACATTGAGTAGTATCCAAGTTTGGCCAGAGATAGAGATAGTTGTAGGATGTGATTCAGGCTTGCCAGTGAGAGGTCAGCGTTCTATCACTTGAGATGTGACTGAATCACTATGGTGACTCAGCTTGAGTCTCTACGACTGTGGACATATGGTGAGCATGCTCAGCAGCTTCTTTTAGTGTCTGCCACGTGGTTTGAGTTGATTCTCTGCTAATGGGCACATATTCTCAATGGAGATGTGAGTGGGTCATGTTTCCTTATATCTCTCTGTCCGTTTGCTTTGGTATCTGCCATTGCCACAGGCTTAGTTCATCCATCATCCGTTCCCCAAAGGGATTCTTTTACCTGCTGTCTTACTATCCTTAAAGGCTGTGTGTACTCGGTCATGTCCAATTCTTTGAGACCCAATGGACTGTAGCCTGCCAGGCTTCTCTGTCTGTGGGATTTTCCAGGCAAGAATACTGGAGTGGATTGTCATATCCTTCTGCAGGGGATCTTCCCAGCCCAGAGGTCAAACCTGTGTCTCCTGCATTGGCAGACAAATTCTTTACCACTGAGCTACCGGGGAAGCCACATCATTAAAGACTGCTCCATCATTAAAGAGGAGTAAATTAGGAGTTGGGGATTAACAGATTACACACTATTATACATAAAAGAGATAAAGACCTTCGGTATAGCACAGTGAACTATAAGTAATATCTTGTAATAGCCTCTAATGGAGAAGAATCTGAAAAAGAATATATATATGTAAATGGCCACCCACTCCAGTATTCTTGCCTGGGAAATCCCATGGACAGAGGAGCCTATAGTCCATGGGGTCACAAGAGTCAGACACAATGTGGAAACTAAACAGCAAATACACACACACACACACGTTTATATGTATACACACACATATATAACTGAATCACTTTGCTATGCCACTGAAGCTAACACATTATAAATCAGCTAAACTTTATTTAAAAAAAAAAAGATAATTCCTTCCTTTCCAGAGTCACAAACAGTGAGCATCGGAATCCAAGAAGTCTGCCTAAACGCCATATAACTACAATGGTACTGTCTCTGCTAGTGCAGTGTTATGACTGTCACCACCATCTGCACTCCTGTTAGTACCAGCAGGTGATACTGTGTAACACTTACTGTGTTACAGCCACTGGTTGAATTCTTTATATGCTGTGTCTCTATTCATCCTTGTACCATTTGCATTCGGTGGGTGCTATCTGGATCCCTCTTTTGCTGAAGAAGTGAAACGAAGGGTCAGATAAGCAAAGGGATTCACCTGAGTGTTTGAAGTGAAGTCGCTCAGTCGTGTCCGACTCTTTGCGACCCCATGGACTGTGTAGCCTACCAGGATCCTCAGTCCATGGGATTTTCCAGGCAAGAGTGTTGGAGTGGGTTGCCATTTCCTTCTCCAGGGGAACTTCCCCACCCAGGGATCGAACCCGGGTCTCCCGCATTGTAGGCAGACGCTTTACCATCTGAGCTACCAGCTGAGTGTTAGCCACGGGTAAATGGCAGAGGTATTTTGTAAACCCGATTTACTCGACACTGTACTGTAACCACCTCATCAGTGCTTCTACCTTCCTGATCTTTTTCACCACCTCATATCCAGTCACCTCTGTGCTGTTGTTTATGTGATACTGGTGGCTTGGCACTCGCCATACTCAGAGGAACAAGGCGGCAAGAGCAGCAGAGTCATTTCCAGAGGTCACAACTTTTAACCTACTGATACTTCAACTACAGTCTGCCTCATCCATCAGAGAAAATCCCTGGGAGGAAAGCAGAAACCTGGATTAGAAACAGATTCTTCAGGAAGAGCTTGTTGAGCCTCTCTGTGATACTTTTCTTATCAATATCCAGGCGAGAGAGCCATTCTCAAAGTCCTTTCTTTTTGCCTCATAGACTTTTTCCCCCTTATCACACTATTATTACAATTTTGTTTCCTCTCCTGAGGATTTTAGCTTGTTCTTTGTAGGAATAGTCTGAGGGCAACTAAAAGGTTTTGTGCAAACTGTGTTTCCCTAGGTTGGTTAACTCTGATCTCTACTCAGGAGGACCTGATGGAGTGTTTGGACATTGGAAAGCATTCCATGGTTTCTAATTTCAAGGTAGAAGGGTTACTCCCACAGGCAAGAGTAGCTCCTGTCCTGGGGACTCCACCCTGGCTTCCTGGTCACCCAGTCCTTCCAGGCCAGGTTTAGATTCCTTGGGCCCCAGAATTCCCTGCTCAAAGGAGCCTGATCCCATTTTCAGAGCAGAGCAGGTCTCTTCTCTGGGGCCATTCTCTTCCACGGAGAATGGTGGAGGGAACCAGGAGGTGGCTGTTTATGGGGTGTGGATTGAGTTTGAGAATCTGCATATGTGTGAGTAAAGACAGCTTAGAGTGTGGGGTGGAAAAGGAAGATGGAAACATACTAGAAGCCAGAGGGGAATCTAAGAGCTTGGAATTCAAACCTAGCCTTCCAGGTAGTTTTAAAGACATTTATCATGGTAGGAAGATAAACCATACTTTTATTGAGCAGTGTGTTATCTGGGTTAATAGCTTCTGTATATTCAGACATATAATATGTAAGCCTCTGCTGGTACCCTTTCCCCTGAGTTCCTCAAATATTAGGAATAGGCCTTTAGCTACCACTAGGGTGATCACTCGGAGAAGGCAATGGCACCCCACTCCAGTACTCTTGCATGGAAAATCCCATGGACAGAGGAGCCTGGTGGGCTGCTGTCTATGGGGTCTCACAGAGTCAGACACATCTGAAGCGACTTAGCAGCAGCAGCAGAATGCCGGATTGAAGCTGCTAATGGAGAAAGACCTAGGCAAAAAGTGAGCTGATCTTTTGAGAAACTCACTATCTGTAATATACTGACTGTTCTTGGTTTGTTTAACTAAACAAAACTCAAGACTCCTTCTTTTTGGGGCAAGAAAGAGCTTCTATTTATGTTTTCATCATAATAGCACACTAGAAATTCCATTTAATGATAGACCTGTTCACGGAGTCAGGAGAAAATTAAAGGTCATTTAACCACAGGCAGGCCTCCTGTCTCCAGGCAGGATGCTGCCATTAGCCGTGGCCTTTGTAAAAGTGCCACCCAAATCAACAGCAAGTGTTGAGTGCCCGCTAAAAGAAGAAACGTCATAAGAAGGAAATCAAAATCAGTTTTTTCATATCTGGGATGGTCTTATTTTCTCCACGAACAAGGAGACTGGACTGGTTCCACCAGCATTATTCCTATCCCATTTCTGACTGTGTTGTCTAAGATGACTCCATGCCAGAGAAAGCCTACAGGTAACCAAGGACCGTGGACATTTTGGGGGTATTTGGCACCTGAAAGAAGACTAGATGGGAGCATCTTTAACCAGACAACTCTCTAGGCAGTATTGAGAGGTAGACAAAGCTCGTCTCTACTGAAATTGCTGCTTCTACTTTTCCTGAGTTCCTGGGAAGAAGACATCCTTTCATTTATTGAATGAGGCCAACAGGGGTAGCTTTCCAAGCAAAAGGAACTGTGAGAGCCACGGCTCTGCAGCAGGAACATACTTACTTGAAAACCTAAAAGCAGACGAGCGGGGTGGGCTGGCAGAAGGGAAATACGGGGCGAGATGGGGCCCTAGAGGCGGGGAGGGGCCAGGTCACCTAAGAGCTAAGAGCCACAGTAGATGTTTTGGATTTTGACAAGCGTGATGGAAGCACAGTGTGGTAGGTTGAATTTTGAGTCCCCCAAAGAGATCCACACCCTGGCCCTGGAATCTGTCACAGACAGAAATGGACTTTGCAGATGTGGTGAAGTTAAGGATCTTCAGGTGGGAAGGTGACCCTGGATTGTCTGGCTGGGCCCTGAGTGCCACTCCATGTCTCCCTGAGAAGGTGAAGGCAGAGGGAGCGTTGTCATAGGAGAAGAGAGGCAGTGTGGTCAATCAGGGAGTGGGTAGAGTGATGGAGTCACAAACCAGGGAGTGCCAACAGCCTGCTGAGGCTGCAAGAAGCAATGAGCAGATTCTCCTCTGGAGTGTCCAGCGGGAGCCACAGTGACTGAGGCCCAGGGACACTCCTTTGGACTTCCAGCCTTCAGAACTGTGGGGCAGGAAAGTTTTTCTATAAACCACCATGTTTGTGGTGATTTGTTACAACAGCCAAAGGAAGCAGATACAGACACTGCTTAGCTTTAGGCTGGAGTGTGATTTGATGGGTTTTGCATCTTTCGGTGACCACTTTGAGGGCTTTGTGGAGCAGACAGCAGAGACAGGCAGAGGTGGAAGCTGAGAGACCAGCTGGGAAGCTGTTGGCAGAGCTGTGATGCAGCAGTGGAGGTGGAGAGAGGTGGAACTTTCAAGATGTTATGCTCTGGAGGTTGAGTGACGAGACTTGCTGACAGATGGCCGTGGGGAGAAGCAGGCTGTGAACAGGCTCATCAGCAGCTGAATCTGAACGTCGATGTGTTCTTTCTTCTGAGAAAAGCTTCTGATTTTAAAAAGAAGCAGGAGGATAACCCAGTGGTGGGGTTTTAAGCCCTGTGTAACAGTACAGTTGTGGAGAAAGTGCTTACGGGGTTGTGGGCTTGGGAACTCGCCCTGCAGTCCTTTGTGTCGCTTGGTCTAGCTGACCGGCTCCGTTCATAAGCTGTCCTCAGTCCTTTTCCAGAAATAGATGGGCTGCACATCAGCCAATGACACCTTCCTTGTCATCTCAGAGGACATGTTTGTGATGCTTCTGGGTAGGGGAGGCATCTGGAAGATCTGGTCTGAATGCCACAATGATGATGTCCTCATGACATTTCAGAGCCCCCCCCCCCCCCGCCCCCATCCTGGTTCACATTCTGGCATGTGTCCGATTCACCTGGGAAGTTTCTCCATGAAACAGATTGGAGAGTTGAGGCTGGAGAGATTGTGACCTTAGGCTGGCGTACCATGTAGGGCAATGCTTCTCAGACTTTAAAGGTTCTGATTCAGCCAGTCTGGGGGCAGCCCGAGATTCTGCATCTCAGAGTTCCCAGGTGATGCTGACGCTGCTGGCCTCTGGACCACACTTGAAATAGCATGATGTAGGGGTCACTCTCAGATCTGTAAGCCCCACATGTTAAGGATGAGCTTGACTCCAGTTTGGATGTGAAGCTACATGTACCAGAAACAAAGGCAGCTGGACACGTGATGAGCCCTCCTGTGCAAGGGCCCAGCTGTGATGGGGGTGCTGCAGACCCTTCCCTTCTGTAAAGCAGGGGCACGCAGTGTTCTCTCCTGCTGAGCTCGCAGAGGCTCCCTGCCAAGCCCAACAGGGATCAGCTTCCTAGACTGGATTGTGAGACTGAGGTCTGCCAGGCTCACCCCTTCCAGAAGAGCCAGGGCCAGACGCCTGCCTCAGCCCGGGGGTGTCCGTCTTGCTCGGGGCCTTGTGAGGGCTGGCTTGTGGTCCTCAGCTTACTGTTTGTCACACACAGTCCTGGCCAAGCTTCTTCCTTCCTTCAGACCAGGCCCTGCTCACTGGTTTCCCTGTCAAGTTCCACTCTTACCTCTAGCCTCTACAACCCCACCATATATTAATCCCTCGCTTTCTATGTTCCCTTCTTCTTCTCTCTAGGCCTGAGGAGTCACAGTTTAACTCAGAAGCCATCCTCATACGATGGGGAAGGATATCTGTGGTGATGAGAGAGAGGAGCAGGATCTGGGCCGGAAGAGAGACAGTGCAAACTGGTGGTTAAGAGGGTAGATTTATCTCAATGTAAATCCCAGCTTGGTTGTACCTCATCTGGGTGACTTTGGACATTGTTGGGGCCTCAGTTTTCCAATCAATAAAATGAGGGAAATAAAACTTGATTCTCAGGGTTGTTGTTTTAAAGGGTCAATGAGCCGATGCACTTTTAAAATTAAAAGGCTTTATTTTGCAAGGGGCACGTTATAAGGGCAGTTCAGATTAGCCACTGCTGTCTGTCCTTCCCTCTTCTCTCCTAACCTGGCCATCATCATCCCTCCTCTTCCTGCTCTTAGGATCTTGAGCCTTTAGTTGAGGTACAGTCCTCAGCATGTCCTCCAGGTGAAATTCCAGAGGTAGGAAGAGTTGATTGTATTCCAGAGACCATTATTTTTTTTTTAACTGCCCCATGGGCATGGTTTGGGGCTACCCACTCTGCTGGGCTGGCCACAGCCCTTTAAAAGGAAATGAAGGGAAGTGCTGACGATTCCGGCCATTAGTCCAAACTTGAAACAAACAGGAATCTCTAGGTCCAAACATTTCCCCTGTAAAGCTTTGTTTACCTTGGAGACCAACAGCAACACAATTAGGTTTCAATATCAGCAACATGGAAAAGTTTGAGGTCAAGGGCAGTGGAAGCCTTTTAAAAATCTAGTGTCTGGGACCAGAGTTAATGCCTTCCTTCCTAGATGGGGAGGCGGAGACATTTCAGGGTTGTCCCATCGTATTAAATAATGAGGAGTTGGCATTAGGTTTGGTGTATGGTCCTCCCTAGACGTTTGGAGGAGACTGTTTGAATCAGTGCAGTTGAGGCCCCAAGATGAGTGTTGGCTGGGGCCCTGCCTCCTCCACAGCCAGCCAGGGTAGACGTTGTTGTCCATGGGCCACCTATGGAGAAGAAGTAGAGGCTTTGGCTGGGGTTCATTCACCTACATGTGTCACCAGATGTTCCTCAAGTACCTGGTACACGTCAGTCGCTGGCGGACATGTGGCGGTACAGCTGTGAAGGAAATGCAGGAACCCTTGGCTTCACGGAGCCTGTCTTCTGTTGTAGTTACGGTGCATGTTTAGGTCTTAGAAAATATCTGTTTGCTTCAGCCTGAATTCAGAGACATCAAGGATTCCAAGACCTGGGTTTGGTTGGGAGAGCAAAGATTATCTCACCTATTGGTGCCTTATCTTTCTCAGGGTCTCTTGAGCTGCACCCCACAGGCCTACAAACCCTGTACTTGACCAACTTCAGGAGCAAAGAAAGAGCCCAGAGTCAGCAACAGAGGCAGCCACGGTTTAATGGATGGGGGATCTTACATGTCTGAAGCAAGGTCTCATAGCGACACTACTGTGCGGTGGAGAGCAGGCAGGATGTGGTGCCAGTCTTTGCTCTGGCGTCAGGGAGGGGAAAGTTACCAGTTATAAGGGGAATTGATGTCAGGTTGGCTCATAGGTTACCACGGAAATGAGCAGAGGAGCATACCCCTCAGCATCCCTTTGTTAAACCATCATGGTGGCTAACCTTAGACCAGTCACTAGCCTGGGGCAAGTATGTAAGAATGTCAGGTGAGTTGGGTATAAGTGAGGCAGGCACTGGTCCAGCAGGTGATGTTCAGAGAGCAAGAGAACGGCCAGCTTGAGTTTCTTACTTCTATGAGAATATTAAGAAGCTGTGAGCCTGCATTCCAGTCCTGAAAACTTCTGTCTTCAGTTTCAGAAAGTTTTTATTTCATCCTCTCTTCCTCCCCAACTTCCAGCTTCTGATCTGGTTCTAGCAGAACATTCCTCAGCATCTTTGCTAAGAGGGGCTTACCACAAAGAGTGTGTGTGTGTGTGTGTGTGTGTGTATGTATGTATATATATATTTTTTAAGAGATGGGAACTTGCTGCCTTTCCAGGCAGCTCACTTCATTTTAGAACTGTGTTGACTATGAACCAGTTTCTTGTTTCACCATGTTCTCTGCCTCCAAGCCTCGAGACTGAAATCTGCCACCTTATTCACCAGTGTCCTGATTTTTACTTCTACTAACCCTTCTGGGTTTGGGGGCTTTTATGGGCTTGACTACCATCATTTTCCCTGAAAGGGAAAGACTCCAGTAACATTTCTTTTACTAGTCTTTCCATAAAGATACTGGCCTGGGATAGGCCTCCTTAATCTCCTCCACCCTCTGTTTACCTTCTTATCTGAAAATATGACTGGATTTGCAGATTAGCCAAAGGAAACAGAGACATGTTTTTAAGGCTGGCGACTTGCTTTTTAAGCCTGCCGGTATTTATAAAAGCTTAAATGACTTCTCTGTTCCTTGTGTTGTGTGGGAGGAAAAACTCTTACCTACAGCGGGCTGGGAGGGCAGTGTCAACAAGCTCCCCCAGCCCCCCTCTGCCCCTTTCCTGCTGAAAGCTGGTTTTCTTTTTAACCCAATGTCCAGGCTGGGTGAAATCCTTCAAAAGGAGAAAGCCAGAGACTCAACTAGGAGAGTTCTTTCAGAAGGGAAAGTAGTGCAGGCAGGTCACAGCCCTTTAAAAGTGTTTTTACCCCAAAAAATGTCAGCGGAAGATTTTGGAAATAACTGGGTCTCGTCATCTACTGGACAAGAGCTGGGTGATGTTTAAAAGCACCAGGCCCAGTGGAGTGGAAAGGTTGCATTGATTCACAGAGTTGGTGAAGCCGTGAGGCAGAGGGAGTCGGCGTGGAAGGAATTTTATTTTCTTTAGCTCACTTGAAGCTGTTTTCCAGCCACATGCACACCATGAGCATGCGCCAACCACCACCCCACAGAGGGTGCCTGTGTGCTGGGTCCTCACCGTGTGCCTGAGAGAAGGAACCATTGGCATCCTTGCCATTGGTCCTCGGCATCTCAGGATTGGACTAACAGCAACTCTGAGTTCACGAAACATGCGAAAGCTTACATATTTTAACAGTGCAGGGACCAGTCACGGCCTGAACTTAAAGAAGTGCAGACACTAATTCTCACCTCAGCATAGGGGTCGCTCCTCCTGTCACCTGTGCCGCCCCTTGGAGACAGCCATTGTTTTGAACCCCATTCCTACCACCCTGAGCTTTGTCTGTTTATACAATTGTGTGGCCTGTATGTACATTCATATATACATACGTGGGTATTTCATTTTCGTTTCTTTTCCTTTGTATCACAGGCTCTCACACACTGTATACCGGAGGCGCTTGGTGTATCCACGTGATACCTGGCTGAGGTCATCTGTATTGCGCCCTTCTCCTGGTGTATCCAGAGTGATGGCCATAGCAGATCCCATTGGGGGAATATCCATGGCTGATTCTTTCACTCATATGCTCCTAGATTTTGGGTGATCACCAGACTTTTGTCCTTGTTAACAGTGTGGCCTTTGAACGTTCTGCCGTGTCTCGGTTTTTTTCCAAAGTGGTTTTGTCCATTTACACACTTATCAGCAACGTAGGAGCATCTCATCATTATTCCGTGGGCTGGGGTTTCTGGTAGCTACTGACAAGAGACCAAGCTGTGTGTGTTTCACATACAAAACTGGCCGTGCTGTGAGAACTGTTTAAACATTTTTTTTTCTTTTATTGGAGTGTAGTTACTTTACACGAACTTGGGCAAACTCCGGGAGTTCATGAGAGACAAGGAGACCTGGCAGCTACAGTCCATGGGGCCGCAGAGTCGGACACAACTGAGCGACTGAGCAACAACATAGTCGCTTTCGAGTGTTGTGTTAGTTTCTGCTCTGCAGCAAAGTGAAGCAGCTACACGTGTACACATGTTCCGTCTCGTTTGGAGTTCCTTCTGATCTAGGTCGTGACAGAGCGCTGAGTAGAGTTCCCTGAGCTCCGCAGGGGGCTCTGCGTAGTATAGTAGCATATGTATGTGTGTGGGTCCCCGGTCTCCGAGTTCATCCCACCGCCCCCCTCCCCCTTCAGTATGCACACCTCTGTTCTCTTCATCTGTGTCTCTGTTTCTGTTTCCACAAGGAGAACTTGAGGTCACCTCTCATTTGGCAGAAGGGGCTCACAGAGTCAGGACTCAGTCTTTCCTTGCACCATCTGCCCCCTCCACCCCCCCGCCGCATCTGCACGGGCCGCAAGGAGGATGCTCCTCTTCTGGCAGCTTCTCTATAAGCCTCAGGGACTCCCGCTGAGTGGCCAGACTGAGCTTCAAGTCCTGATCCAGTTCTTGTAGTCGGTGCCACAGAATATGCCAGTAGATGAGACCTGGCTCCATCAGGTGCCCTTGGGACTGAGAGCAGACTTCTCCGCTCCCAGACTCCGGGATCCCATGTGGGAGATGGTCATTCCCCTCCAAGAAAATGAGAGTGTTGCTCCCAGAAGAGAGGAGCGATGCTAGGCAGGCAAAACCAAACCAAACCTAAAAGGCAAGTTTTTAGAAATAAAAACGGCTCCATTTATTATCATAAGAGCTCAGGCAAGGAGGCCCTGACATGTCCATGTGGAAACCTCCTGTATGTCTCTCTGAGCTCACAAAGACCGGGGATTAACGAGGGAAAAACAGTCCTAGAACCTGGCTCTTTGTGTTTCTTCCAGTTTATCTCTCTTATCTCCATTTTTGGATATTTTCAGGCTGGGGAAATGTGACCCTTTGGGATACATTTTTAATATCGTTTCTCATCCAAGAAGGCCCTTGCTTTTATAGCTGCTCCCGCAAACCTACCGCTGTCATTGTTTTCATTCTTACAGTTGCCAAAGGTGAGTTCCAGAGACTGGGTCAGGACATTTGTGTGAGAGGGTAAAGTTCATTCCCAAAATATTTTTGAAGCTTCAGGGTTGCCATAGTTGCAGATGTTAGCAAGGTTACATGTCTCTAAGAGGTCTGGGATGTCTCTTGTGGCTTTGAGAAATCTACATTCTTTAGAGAATTCTTTTCCCGACTGAAACCATTTCTCAATGGGCAGGGTTGGACCATAACAGACAGACACCCACAACCCAAGGAACAGGCACCTGATTAGGGATTCAGACTTGCAGTCAGACTTGTGTCCAAATCCTGGCTCTACCCCTTTTTAGCTGTGTGATCTTAGACAAGTTGCTTAACCTTCCTGAGCTTTACCTTTATATCTGTCAAATGAGGATAACACTGGTGTTGAGAAGACTAGATGAGATAGTGGATGTAAAACTTAGGTCAGGGAGAGAACAGACCCAGTCTTTGTCCTTAAGAAGTTAATAGTAAAATGATTATTAATACAGTAGACAAGTCCCTATAGTGCGTTATAGCAGGAATGCCTGTGCTGGCTTCTAGCTCAGTCTGGATTCCAACCCTGGGTATCCACTTAACAGCTATGCGACCTTACCTCCTTGAGTTTTATTTACTATTCTTATTTGTAAAATGAGGGTGAGGATACCACCTCACGGGATAAAGATGTGAGTTAAAGCAGTTTCAGTAAACCACTTGACGTGATCCCTGGCAGAAAGCAAATGCTCAGCCGGCAGGGTTACCCTTCCCCTTTTCTTTCTGAGAACCTGGAGTCAGCCCTTGTCCCTGCAGTGAGAGTGGGGTGGCTAGTGTTGTTAGCCAGTTGAATTCAGCGGGGTTGAGAAGAGAGAGTGTTCACAGCCTGTCTCAGACACTGGCAGTCCAGTGTGGAGAACTGCCAAATCCCCGCCTCTGGGTACCCAGGGAGTTCTCATTATGTTACTTCCTCTTTTACAGGGTTTGACTTATAGAACAACTGCCATTGCTGTGTGCATGGCAAACATCATTTGAGAAGTGGGGAAGCATGGTCCGATGACCAGGGGGAACCTCAGCTGTTTGTGTGTGGGCAGGGTTGCCCCCTGGTAGCTAGCCTGTTACACATGTGGCCTGAGTGCAGAGAACCATGTGACATTTTTACTGCCATGACCCCAACTGGAGAATGCTTTGGGAACAATTAATTGTGGTGTAAGAATCTGGGTGGGAGTGCTTGGCTTCCAGAGTGAATAATTCTCTGAAGACAAATCGTCCCAGGCTGCCTCCTGCCAAGAGAACACTGTTTCTCGTCCTGGCACTGCTGTAGCCGGGCTCGCCGAGCAGGAGCCGGATGACAGGCAGGTCCGGTCAGAAGCGGGAATACACAAGGATGGATTTGCCTGGAGCTGGGAGACTTACAGATTCCCTTTGGGGGGGCCCTCGGCGGTGGGACATGGTGAGGATATACACTGATGCTGTTGCTGGTAACTTTCTTCTCTCCCTAACCTGCTGTCTCTTTTCTGTTTAAACGCATTCCTGTCTTCCCTTCCAATCTTGTTTCCAACTCTACCTTCTGTGCCTTTCTCATCGGCTGACCCAAAAGTGTCTTGCAGGGCAGCCCTGCTCGCGGTCAGCTTGAGAGAAGTGGAGAGCTCTCCATCTGCCAGACTGATCCCCTTAAAATGCATTACCTAATGTCTTCTTGCAAGGGACTGAAAGTCTTACTCGGCCATGTGACACTGGAATTTTAGAAGGTCCGTGTTGTAGGGAAAATCGATTACCCAGGAGATGAGCACCAAAATCCACTGATGCCCGATGTGCTGTTCAGCTATTGCTGGATAACAAATAATCCCAGAATCTCAGAACAAGGAGTGTTTTGCTCATAGCTCTGCGCATTGACTTAGGTTGTGCTGGGCTGGCTTTGTTCCACAGGGCTTCATTTTGGGGCTAAGGGGAGGGGTCTGTGTGTCCCTGGGGGAACCCATTTCATGGGGATGGCAGATGTCAGAGGGTAAGCACAGCTGCACAAGTACATTTCAAGCTGCTACTTGTGCTGCATTTGCTGACATCCTGTTGGCCCAATCAAGTCACATGTCCAAACCCAAAGAGAAGGGGAAGGGTCATACCATTTGCCTAATTGTGGAGGACCTTCATTGCTGCCCAGCAAGGGGCGCAAAATGCAGGGAGGAGTGAAGAACTGGGGCTGATTATTCAGTCTGTGACCACCAGTAACACCTGAGTATGGATTAGGTAGCTTAGGCCAAGAACAGCAGCAATGGGAGAACATGGCAGGTAGATCTCACACAGTTTCATGAGGGGAGGTGAGAAAAACATAAATAAAGCCTGTCTGTCCTCTAGATGTGGCAGAGATTTGGGGCCTGAAGACAATGTGAGGCCATTGGATAACTAGGAGCAGTGGTTCTCAAACTTCAGCATGTATCAGAGTTAACCTGGAGAGCTTGTTCACATAGACCACTACACTGTCCTTCCAGAATTTCTGGGAGTAGAGAATTTGAACTTCCAACAAATTTCTAGGTAATGCTCATGTTGTTCATTCAGGAACCACATTGCAAGAACCACTTCCCAAGGGACACGGTTATGACTGAAGACAAGTGTTGTTCGTTACTGATGGTCTTCCCTCTCCCCTTGGATTCCATGCCAGTTCTGTTTCCTTCATTCCCATTCACCTCCGTCTTGATTCTGTGCCCCCTTTTCTTTCCAGAGTGCTGGTCAATCCTTCTCCTTCTCCCTAACTCCTTGACACACATTCCCCTTTTCATTTCCCCTGGAAGACGTCAGAACCCAGAATGTGTGTGGCTGGAGTGTGGCCACAGATACAGATACAGCTGTATCAGCTGGTCACAACCTTCTGGAGGAAGACACTCCACGTTTTGGATGAAGATCACCGTCTATGGGGTCGCACAGAGTCGGACACGAACGAAGCGACTTAGCAGCACTAGCACCAGTCAATGCAGAGATAATAAATATCCCAAGGAGTACATATGTCCGTTGGTTCTAGTTATGACAGTTTTTTTAAATTTTTTTGCATGTGTGCTACATCATGTATTTGTACTTTCTCTTCAAAAATGTGTTTGGTGCCTGGTGTCAGCCATCACAAGGCACTGACTATAATGACTTCTGAGGGCTGAAGATGGTCCCCGTGGGACCATAACAAATGTGTCATGAAACTTACCCGGGATTTTGGGAAGTGGTTGGACCTCAACTCAATTCACGTGCACAACCCAACTCGCCGGCGCCATCATTCACTCCCAGCGAGCCCAGCTCAACCTCCTGGGCTTGAAGTGCATAGTGGCCAAGATGCTGGTTGCTCCAGCATGTCCTTCAGCTCCTGTCTGAGCAAGTCAGTGATCTAGAGATGTCTATAGCCGGTTCTCAGAGAAACAGAAAGATAGACGAGGAGGTAGCTACTGCCCAGGAGCCCACCCTGGCTCCTTAATGGCTTCGCACTCTTTTGTAACTGGGGCCTGGGTCATGCACAAAAAATCCTCTTTCTTCTTTTTCCTGTAGACCTCAGGGTCTCAGTCTGCTATGTCCTTGGCCATAACACACATCATCCTTTGGGACTTTCTGGCTCCCAGGCCTGGATGGGGGTGGAGCAATCCTCTTTCTTTCTCTTGTTGCTCCAGAACACATTCCCAAAGGGCCATTAAAGTCAGTTTAATGCTAACTACCAGAGGACATCACAGTCACGTGGACCATTGGTTTACAGTTTTTGTCTTTGAAATAGTAAATAAAAGCATCATGTTCTTTATTTTCTTGGTTGCAGGCCCTGTAAATTCTGATTGCTTTCAGTTCTGCTTGAGTGCGGAAGGCACCTTCAGTGGAGGTGCCTTTGTTCTGTCAATGACTGAATGACTTGAATCTTCTCAGTATTAGTTTTCTGCTGCTGTGAAACCATTTACCACAAATTCAGTTATTTAGGACCACAGTTGTTCACTACCTCAAAGTTACTGTGGGTTTGATGTCCCGGCACCGCTTAGCAGGTCCCCCACTCAGTCTTACCTGCCAGCCGTCCAGGAGTCAACCAGGGCGGTGGGCTCACCAGTTCAACTGTGGGAAGAATCGCCTCTGAGCTCCCCTGGGTAGTTGGCAGAGCCCATCTGCTGCACTTGTAGTACCGAGATCCCCGTTTTTCCCCCTGGCTGTCCTTGGAGGACCACTCTCAGCTCCTGAGCACTCTCAGAACCCTTTGCCAAATGGCCCTGACCATCGTCCGTCTCACAGCATGACGGCCAGCAGCAGAGAGAAGACTTCTTTCCTTCTGGTCGGCCAGGGTAGAGTCTCACATGATGCTGTGTAGGAGTCACAGCCCATCATCCCTGCAGGTTTTGTTTTCATCGTGTATTTTTAGTTCATTCAGCAAATGAACTAATATCACTTTTTCTGTTTTTTTTTTAAATTAATTTTTATTGGAGTATACTTGCTTTACAATGTTATGTTTCTGCTGGACAGCAAAGTGAATCAGTTATAACTGTATCCATATATCCCCCCTTGTTTGGATTTCCTGTCCATTTAGGTCACCACAGAGCACTGAGTTCCCTGTGTTGCAGGTTCTCATTAGTTATCTGTTTTATACACAGTATCAATAATGTGTGCATGTCAACCTCAATCTCCCCATGCATCCCGTCCACCCCCACTCAACAAATACTGATGGAACACCTATCAGACCCTGGGCACTGTTTCAGGCACTGGGGAAACAGTTAGGAACTTGACAGGGTCTCTGTTCTCATGCAGTTTTCATTTCAGTAGTGGAGAGAAACAATAAACAAAAATGTATAAGTAAGTGACAAGTGCTGTGAAGGAAATAAAATGTGGCTGGAACATGCCAGAGGAATACTTTAAATGGAGGCAAGGTGTTATCCAACAAGTGGTGTTTGAGTTGAGCCTTGAATGATGACATGACCCATATTATCATTTGGAGAAAAAAAAATTAAGGTAGGGGAAGAGCAAGTACAAAGGCCCTGTGGTTCAGAGGACCTTGACCTGTTTGAGGAGCTGACAGGGAAAGCCCATTGGCTGCAGCTGGAGGGACATGAAGCTGAGGATATTGGCTGTGGGCTGATCTTGTGGGGTCTACAGGGGCATGAGAAAAATTTGGATTTGATTCTTGTGTGATGGGCAGCCACTGGAAGGCTTCAATAGGGATGTCATGTACTGTAATTTATACTTGATGACGTTCAGTGTGGTTGCTTTAAAGGGAATAGAGTTTAGGGCAGCAGACATGGGAGATGTAGGACCAGCCCATCTTGAATCTACTGCAGTTTTCCAGGCAGTGAGACCATTAGCTTGGGCTGAGGTCGCAGCAGTGGACTTGGGAGAAGTGATGGGAGTTGGAATGTCTTTGAACTTGCTTCATTTACCTCTGAAACGTGTGAGTTGAACAGACTCTGGTCATTTAGTTGGTAAAGACATCAGTCCTCAAATTGAAGATGATCAATTTCTTCAGTTTCGTGAATGTTTGCACATTTCTCTGATGAGCTGAGGAGGTGATGGGGGTCTTTCCCATGCCCCACTCTAGCTGCCTCGTCAAAGGCTCCAGCATCCATTTTCAGCCACAGGAGGGCTTGCTCCAACATGAAGACTCACAAAGTAATTAGAACTTCACTGACTGAAGAATTCCACATGCTAGGCCCTTGTGCAAACTGACTTCTGCCCCTGTGGTGTGGCTGTGGCGCATCCATAAATATTTCCTCTCTGCTTCAAGGAAGAGAAGAGAAAGGGCCACGAAGTTCCCAGGGCAAAGGAGGGAAGCAGATTGTGTGCTGCAGCTTGAAGCCAGTGCTTCCTGTTAATGCAGAAACACAATGTCCATTCATGACCAAGGACTCAGAGTCTAGAGTGAGAATGTCTGGGTAAAGTCCCTGTTCTGCTGCATCACTCTGAACTACTTGCTTAGCTTCCCTCTGCCTTGGTTATCTCATCGGTAAAGTGGGAGTGTAATAAAACCAACTTCATTGGATTTAACACATTCACACTTGTGAAGCACTGTTTCAGAGTAAAAGGAAATGCGATAAAGGTGTTAGCTAAATAAAAATAAGTCAGATATTGCCATTGTCTTTAAGACCCTCAGGATATAGAAGGAGCCGATTAAAAATGCAAGGTGATTTTTCTTCCTTTAATGTAAATGTCACCATATTTATTATGGAAAAAAATGTGAGATTTGGTGTCAAATGGAAATTGATTGAATCCCCAGCCCTGCCATTTACAGACTATGTGACCTCGGGTAAGTAACTTCACCTCTTCAGAGCATTGTTTCCTTCACTGGAAAAAGAGAAAGGATAATTAGAGTGGTGTTCCGATAAATGGCTGATGACAAGCTCTTGGCTAATAAAGAGCTTCTATTTGTAGTTGGCTGATTACTTTGGAGTAAACGCATCCCGTGTGGTGGACTTGAAGCTGTCTGTGTGATGGCAGGAGAGCAGAGGTGGCAGGAAATGTATACAGTCTGCTCTTGGACCATCATGTCTGCTCCTGTTTATGGATGAAAGCACTGCCTGCCGTTTACTGATCGCTTAACATGCATGGGCTTCCCTGGTGACTCAGATGGTAAAGAATCTGCCTGTCATGCGGGAGAACTGGGTTTGATCCTTGGTTTGGGAAGAACCCCTGGAGAAGGAAATGGCAATCCACTCCAGTATGCTCGCGTAGAGAATCTGTGTGGACAAAGGAGCCTGGCAGGCTGCAGTCCATGGAGCCGCAAAGAGTTGGACACGCCCGAGTGACTAACACTAACATGCATGCAGATCGAAGCTGATAGTAAGTGAAAGAGAATACTTCACTTAATCTTCAAAGCAGCTTTATGATGAAGGCATCACTATGATCTTTGTTCTACAATAGATTCCATCCAGGCATAGGTAGGTAACTTGCTCAAGGTTATACCCCTGGTAAGGATGCAAATTGCTCAGTTTAATGCCTGGCCCCTGGGAAACACTCAAGAAGATATAGACATTGATATTATTGCTTCTGTGACTGAGGGAGAAATACTTAATAGTCAGTCATTTCTATAATGTTCCATTGGTTTTCATAAAGTCACCCCCGATTGTCATACTTCTAAAGGAACTATAAGTTCATTCTTTCCATTGACAATGAGAGTATGAGGTACAAAGAACTACTCTCTTAATTATTTATTAATAGACAAAAGCTGAAGATTTGACTTTGCTATGTACTTGGTAGAAGGATTAGGGATGGAGAGGCGATGTGGATGTTTATTGAGCACCTATTAAGTGCTCGGTGCTTCACATGCATTAAATTGTCCTAGAGGTAGAAAGAATTGTCCTTGTCCTGCTTCCCATCCAACAGATGAAGATACTAAGGCTCAGAGAAATGCAGTGACCTGCCCAGTTTTACATCGTGATAAGTGGCTGTCCTGGGATTTGAACTCAAGAACATTAGCAAAACTTGGTTCTCTTTGCTGTATCATGCTGCTCATGCTTGGGCTCCCCTGTTGTGTGAACTTCAACGAGACTGTTTAATAGAACTCAAGTTGGGACTCTGTGACATAAATAGAGCCTTGCCAGTTACAGAGCATCTTTTGGCAGCTGGCTCAGCCCTTCTCCCTCTGACCACCGTTAGTAAGAGCAGTGGCTCAGCTAAAGTCACCGCCGGTGGCTAGAAAAACACAGGGGCCCTGCTGTGGGCCTCTGATAGTGTTTACATGAAACCGCTCCATCCGTGCCCCGAGCTCTGGCTGCTTGTTGAGGGAAAATATCAGCTAGTGCTCCATTTCTGGTTACCATCTGTACCCATTCCAAAAACGAGCGCTCCATTTTAGCTCATGACTAAGTCAACTTCAAGACTGCAGACACACAACCCTACTTGTCATGACTCACAGTCATCTATTTGCTTTAGGTCCAGAGCCAGTGTCCAGAGCAGTCCTGAATTTAAGTTCTTATCTTCATGGCCAGAGGGCTGAGTGGATGAGATTACATAAGAAGTACCGTCGGGAACATAGACAAAAATATTACTGCTTGTAGTGTCCGGGATTTTCTGACCCAACAAATTGGATGGAAGGGTTAACTTTTTCCTGCTTAAGAGGGGTGGCAAGCCCATGTATTTTTCAAGCATGACAGGGAACCCTAGAATGTCCAAATGGAAACGGTCTCCATTTCCCATATTCAGTCATTCCATTGCTCATTCCATTGCTCATCAGATGTTATTTGAGCATCTTCTGTGTTTCAGAATCTGTTGGGTGTCCAGATTAAAAGGTGAATGTGGCATGATTCTCATTAATATGAAGCTTCTGGTCTAGGTGGGGAGGAAGCTTCAGAAAACAGTCCTATAAATACATCTAAAATTGCCACTGTGAAAAAAATTGTATGAAAGGTAAGTACAAGGTCCAGGGAAAGCACTTAATAAAAGGTCTTGACTCAAACTATGGGTGCCCTGGGCGCCTTCCCCAAGGAAGTGATATTTGAACATGGAAGATGGAAAGTGATGGCTGAAATGGAGGGAAAACTCCAGGTAAGGAAATAGCACATGCAAGGCCTGAAGGTTGAAGACAGCATGCTTGTCTAAGAGTAGGAAGAAGGGCGGAGTGGCTGGACCATTGAGATTAAGTGGGAAGGAGGGGTAAGCTGAGACTGGGGAGCCAGGTGGGGAGGGACTTGACTCTAGGTTAAGGATATCGCTCATCTCCCGAGAACCAGGGGAGGCACTGGAGGTTTCCAAGCCCCATGGTGTTGTGATCGATACTGTCCTTTCAGCGGAGCACCTGTGGACAGTAGTGTGGAGGGAGGAATAGGTGGGTGCAGTGTGGGGATGGAGAGTTCAGATACATCTTTTCAGGGGATGAGAGAGAGAACATGGGGAGAGTTTGATGGTGGCCTGACCTGAGATGGTGGTATTACAGATGAAGGGGGAAATGAAGACATTCCATTCCCAGGAAATTCAGGGAGCAGGTTGACAGAACTTGAAATTTTTTTTAGGAAGGAGGGGAAGGGGAAGAGGTACCAGAGATAAATTCCAGATTTACAGTTTATGCAGCTGGGTGGATGTTACTCTCCTTTACCAATGTGGGAACGTGTAAACTTTTTTCCAGGTGTGTGGAGTTCATTAGTCAGTTTAGGCTGAGGTGTGTGAAGGTAACAAATGACCCCAAAATCTCAGTGACTTGCAAAAACGGAGGTGTATTTCTTGCTTGTGCTTTTTGGCCACAGCGGTCAGCTACATTTCTGTTGCATGTCCTGTTTGGGACCCAGGGTGGTAGGAAGAGGCTGTTCACAGGACCGAGGGAAAAGAAGGCAAAACCAGTGTTCTTAAAACTTTAGAGATGACACACCCCATGTCTTAGTTTTCAGAGGACAAAGCAGGTCACATGGCCATGCTTGCGCATATAATCCTCTTATAGGCAGGGGTAGACAACGCATGTTTGAACAGTATAAAAATCTTCAGAAGGAAAATTTATATTTCAACTTGATCATCTGTAAAACCTGGATGATGATGGTATTTACTTCATAGGATTCTTGTGATGATTGAATCAATTAACGCAGGGAGAGTGCTTAGGGAATGCACACAGCATACCCCATGTCTCAGACAGGAGAAAGAATCTGCCTAGGAGTCCTGTTTTTATATAGGCCCACTCCACCTATCTCCCAGCTATGTGATAAAAGTTAACTTCCACCTGGGAAACACATACTGAGCATATGCTACGTGCTGAGCTGAGATTCGGATAGGAACACTTCTGGAAGGAATTTGTGGGATAATAGGCAAAAGCGTGTGCCAACAAGTGTAAAACCCAGGGATCGTGCAGCAGTGCTAAGTCAGAGTGGTCAGCTCCAGGACTTCCATTTCTTCTTTGATTGAGGAAACACGTCTGAAATTCCCAGGGTGTCTCAGAGATGGTGGTTCTTGACCTAGGTTTTGACACCTTGAATAGTTGGTCAGATGGGAAATGTGGAAAGGGCGTGGCGGAAAGAGGGAACGGTACATGCATGCACTCACGGAGCCGGAGCTGCCTCGGGTGTTTGTAAACTCCACACGGTGAGTGAGGAGCGTCCACACCTGCCACTCCCTGGCCTGGCTTCCCCACGAGTGCCCGGGTGGCAGGGTGTGTCTGATGATCCGACTCCAACCTTTCAGCTAGCCGCCTGGCTCTTACTTTGTTCAGGGAACATTTGAGCTGAGGGTGGGGTGAGGAGAGGGAGTTAACTTCAGTTGGAGAACAGTTTTTTTTTAATATTTATTTGGCTGCGCCAGGTCTTAGCTGTGGCATATGAGATCTAGCTCCCTGATTGGGGATTGAACCCAGGCCCGCTGCATTGGGAACGTGGAATCTTAGGCACTGGACCACCAGGAGAGTCCTTGGAGAGTAGTTTTGACATCAAGAGGGGAAAGAGACGGTTGACAGTTGTCACAAGGAAAGGAATTTTGAGAAAATATTTTTTAAGGGACATTTGGTGAAATGATGCACAGTCTAATCCCCCTTTTTGTCCTTCTCTCCACAGACCTTCAGTAAAATTCTGCTTTATGGTCTGACTGGTACAGGTCATGGATTTGTGTGTCTGTGTATTTGTGCATATGTGTGCATAAGCATATGTGTGTTTGAGAGAAGGTGATATGTTGACCTTGACTGTATTGCCATCGTGAGCTGGCTGTGAAAGTCCAGGTACATTTGGGTCCCAGATAAACAGCTTGGTATTGTTAGTGTATAAAGTAAAATAGAGGCACTGGTAGGGTATGAAAATGTAGAAGCAGGCAGGGTCAGTTGTAAATGGTGTTGAGTATCAAGCTAATATCTTGGACTCTAGCACTCAGAAGTGAAACCTAGTTACAGTACACAGGATTGATGTTGTATGGGGGACTAGAGAAAGACTACGATCGCTTGGTAAAGATATGTCCTCATGTGCCCTCAAGAGAGCCTGCCAAGACTGGTGTGATTGTGGAGTGAGAGGAAAAAGGGGAGAATTCAGTTCAGTTTCAAGATAAACAGTATTTTTTTTAAAAGTCAAACCTACCATATCTCTATGTACTGTTGCCATGGAAAGAGCTATTTTCATCGAATGTGAGAGCAGGAAGCCACATAAAACATAGAGAAATGGCTAGAATGCAGGCTTGAAATATCCCTGGGCTGCCCTAACTTAGTAGCATTTTTAGAGAGGGCAGTTTCTTCATGTTTATATGACAGGAATGAGAAAAATGAAAGGTCTCAATGACCTATTCCTTCCATTTTCCCACTGAATGAGAAAACATGCCTAAAATTCATGGAACAGATATTCCAAATAAATGACGACTTGCTGAATGAAGAATGGTTTCCAGATGGCACGTCTGGGATCACATGTCCATCATCACCTCCCCCTCCCAACACCAGTACCATCTTGGAACGATGTAGCGGATCTTGTTGCTTCCCTGTTAAACGCCTGCATCGAAGCCGTCCAGGCAGTGGCGGTTGACTTTTTAAGGGGCGTATTATGCTCCAGTGAAATCTGGAAGGCCATAGTGAGGACATACAGATCTTTCCAAGAAAAATATGTTTTAAAAAAGAAGCATATTCATAATGTTGGATGAAAGGAAAGCGGAGTCAGAACTTGGAATGAGATTCTGGAGCCACCTTAGGGGTCTGAAAAAATGATCGGTGCCCCATTGAGTGGTGAAGTTAGGGACCAGGACAGGAATTTTCAGAGTCTGGGGGACTCTGGGAATTGAAGGCTCTTGTCAAACACACCAGAAACCAGTGAGGCAAATCATATTTTGTTAGCACGTCTGGCTCCTCTGTGACCCTGTGGTCAGGATCTTAAAGTTGACAGAGCCCTTGAGGCTAGAGAAGGGAAGGGTTTGCAATTTGAGGCCACAAAAGGCTAGGACATTAGGTCTTGTGTTTTCTGGACAATTTTGGCAGGGGGGAGGGGTAATAGACCTCTGCTTGAGAAGTGGGTGTGAAGATGCATCCATTTCAGAGAGAGATGAGGCCCAGATAACAACCAACCCAATGTCATTTCCTGCTCCTGTGCGATCACCCTGATAAACAGGGGTTAGGAGGGCAGAGTGCGCACAGTAGACTTTTGACTGAAAACAATTCTGTCTGGTGTGAGAATGCGGGGCATGATTACTTTCTTATGGCTGGCAGCCTTTCTTCTTAATGTTTTGCTCAAGGCACGAGTCGTATGGGTTTGCCTACTCTGGAGAGCTGACGATCAAGGAGTACAGAAGCCCCTCGAATGCCCGGGTCAGGTTGGAATGGCAACCAATTTAATTTGCAGAATGCAGAACATTTACTGAACACCTACGGTGTTTGAGGCAAAGTACAAAACTTGAGAATACAAAGAGAAACTGCGTGTCTTTCTCCCCTTGAAGAATTCACAACCTATCGATACACACACCCACAGATCTATGTGATTAATGCTGGAATCCCAAAACAGTGGAGTGAGATGCTGGGGCTGACCTTTCATCTTCTGTGTGCTTGACCCCATGTAACCCTCCCAGGAATTCTGTTAGTTGATGCTGTTCTGACCATTGCTGTTCAGATGACGAAACTGAGGCCCAGAGAAATGAACTGCTTTCCTGAGCACCCAGAGCTGTAAAGTGGGGAGCCAGGACTCATGAGATTGTCCAAGCATGTGAGTGCAGGACCTGTGTGCCCAGTGGGGAACAGCCTTGGTGAGGACGTGGAGGCAGAAGAGCAAGGAATCAGCCATGGCCCCTGTCTGGGCAAAATATCTAAGGGATGCCAGTGATAATCAATTCATCTTTCACCAGGGCCAGTCACTGGTGGAGCCACTGGCCACATAATGACGACCAGAACTGGACAGTACTCTGTCGTGTGGGGCATCCTTAAGCCAGGACATAAACAAGTCTGTGAATGTACCGTAGACCACAGACACATCAGCTACCCAGATGCTGAGAATTTATATCACATCGGGAAATTGGTCCTGTGGTCAGGCCTCTGTGATGAAGTAACGTTTAGGTTGAGGTCTGAAGACCAGGGGCTTCCCTGGTGGCTCAGTGGTAGAGAACCTTCCTGCCAATGCAGGAGATGTGGGTTCGATCTCTGGGTTAGGAGATCACCTGGAGGAGGAAACGACAACCCACTCCAGTATTCTTGTCTGGGAAATCCCATGGACAGAAGAGCCTGGCTGGCTACAGTCCATAGGGTCACAAAGAACTGGACGCGACTTAGTGAATAAACAACAATGGAAGACCAAGTACGAGCCAGTTGCACAGAGATCATGGGGAGGGGTAACTGGGTGGGGGGAGCAGTCAGTAAGGGCAAAGGTCCCTCAGTGGGAAAATTGGGTCAAAGAATCCATCCCCACCAAAGCTACATTGCAATGTGTGCTTATTTTTGTCATGTGATCACATGATGATGTTTGATGCCTTAGAGTCCCTTGGACTGCAAGGAGATCCAACCAGTACATCCTAAAGGAGATCAGTCCTTGGTGTTCACTGGAAGGACTGATGCTGAAGCTGAAACTCCAATACTTTGGCCACCTCATGTGAAGAGTTGACTCATTGGAAAAGACTCTGATGCTGGGAGGGACTGGGGGCAGGAGGAGAAGGGGACGACAGAGGATGAGATGGTTGGATGGCATCAGCGACTCGATGGACATGAGTTTGGGTAAACTCTGGGAGTTGGTGATAGACAGGGAGGCCTGGAGTGCTGTGATTCATGGGGTCACAAAGAGTCGGACATGACTGAGCGACTGAACTGAACTGAGAGGCTCATCCAGGATGGCTCCAATTCGGAAATTTTTCTGAAATTAGTGCATTGATTGTGGGTTCTGAGTTGCATAAAACCTACTCACGTGTGTTATGTGTTCAGTCATGTGTTTCATCCAACTCCATCTTCAAGCAGACAGCCAGCTCAGATGATTGCTTAGGCTGTGTGCTGTTTAATCGTGCCTGCTAGGTTGGTTCTGCCCTGGCCCTGTCCCCAATCTCTCCCCTCCGAACAAATCTTCCGGTGATTAAATTGCCACATTTTAACCAAATGGCATCAATTACTCTCCTCCCTCTGTTTTCACTGTGGCCATGAAAAGCAAACTTCATTCATAATCTCCCGAGTGTTCCCGTTCTAAACCTAGGCTAAATGAGGTTTCTACCACTGAGATCATTTGAAGACTGCCAGTTTCCATTAATTAAATGTGAACTTCTTTTCCCAACCACCTACCCTGCTCTTGGTTTGGAATGATTCTTGAAAGTCATTTTTGTTGTTCAGCCCAGAGAGGAGACAACTATTGAAATGCACAGACTGGTCACTTGGTTCCTACCTGCCAGGGAAAAAATTAGGCGGAAGCTGTGAGGACTGTTGGAAAATGCCAAAGGGAGACAGTAACGTGACCCTGACCTGGTGGATATGTGACTGGAACTGACCAGTCAGCCTCCCTCTGGACAGAGAAGTTGGATCGGGGTGGTACGTGGTCTGAGGCAGGCCATTGAGCATCAGATCAGGGACTTGGGCTGGAAGATAGGGGTAGACGATGTCCTTTCTCCTGGGGTTGTTCAACTGGGAGCACTTGGGCTTTGACCATCCTGTGACAAGCAGAGTCTAGAGATGAACTGAGACAGATTCCTGAAAATATTATTTGAATACCTGGATCCAGCCATGTCTCAAACCCAGTACAATGTCAGACTTCCCGATAATGGGAACCAGTAAATGTACTTCATCCTCTCCGAGACTATTTTAAATGGTAACCTATTGCTTCAGACTCAAAGGGTTGTGTTGAAGACGTGGCCACAGCGGCTCTGCTGCTTCACCTTTGATAACTGTCTCGATTTGCTTGTTCCTTTTCCTCACTCAGGAAACATTTATGGAGCTCTTGGCGTATGCCAGGGGCATGACCACTGCAGCAGGCCATGACCCATATCTGTTCCTCACCTGCCCCCACCTTTCCTGGCTGGCAGAGTCCCTAATAATTCACTCCTGCCCTTTTCCATAGAGCTGTGCTCCAGGCATGGTGATACTTTCTTCATTTCCTGTAATGGATCTAGTCCAGGCAATTCTCTTTTAAAAAAAAAATTTTTTTTTTTTTTTTTGCCTAATTGTAAGGGTCTTTTGACCAATTTCTGGCCAATGAAATATGAAGGAAAATCATCATGGAGAGGGGCGCTTTGAACAGTAACAATAGGGCAGGAAAAGTCTCTTTTCTTGTGATTAATCGTATTTCCATGTGAGACAGTGAGAGGTATAGTGAGACCGTGGCAGAGAAAAAGTTGGGAGCAAAAATGTGGCCCAGGATGCCATCACTGAGCTACTGAATTGACTCTGGGTCCTCTGCGCTTCCTAATGGGGGGAATAATGAGTGGCTTTATTGTTGAAGATTTTGGATTGTGTCTTGTGTTGCTCACAGTCAAAAGGATTCTGAGTACAGATGCGCATAAACAGTGATGCATGAATTGACAGCAGTGTGCCTCCTAGGGAGGTTATCTGATCCAAGCAGGTGGTCCCGTGGAGAATAAGGGCACCGTGTTCTTTCTTTTTAAAATTTTTCTTTGTTGAAATATAACTGATTTACAATGTTGTGTTAGTTTCAGGTGCACAACAAACTGACTCAGTTTTATGTATACTACAGGTTATTGCAAGACATTGAGTATAGTTCCCAGTTTTATACGTTAGGTCCTTATTGGTTATCTATTCTAGATACATAGTTGTGTGTATATTTTAATCCCAAACTCCCAAGTTATCCCTGCCCCCCTTTCTCCTGTGGTAACCACAAGTTTGTTCTCTATGTCTGTGAGTCTGTTCCTGTTTTGTAAATAATTTCACTTGTATCATTCTTTTTGTTGATTCCACATATAAGCAATATCATGATATTTGTCTTTATCTAGCTTACTTCACATAGAATGGTAATCTCTAGGTCAATCCATGTTGCTGCAGATGGCATTATTTCATTCTTTTTAATGGCTGGGTAATAAATATTTTATTGTATACGTGTGTGTGTGTGTGTGTGTGTACATGCAGACACCCCACATCTTCTTTATTTGTTCATTTGTCGACAGACACTTAGGTTGCTTCCAAGTCTTGGCTGTTGCATATAGTACTGCTATGAACATAGAGGTGCATCTATCTTTTTGATTTATAGTTTTCTCCAGATACTTGATCTGGAGTAGGATTGTTAGATCATATGGTAACTCTATTTTTAGTTTTTTAAGAAGCTTCCATACTGTTCTCCATAGTGGCTGTACCAATTTACATTCCCACCAACTGTTTAGGTGTCTCCAGCATTTATTATTTGTAGACTTTTTGATGATGGCTATTCTGACTGCTGTGTGGTGATGGAGAAGGAAATGGCAGCCCACTCCAGTATTCTTGCCTGGAATTCCATGGACAGAGGAGCCTGGTGGGCTACAGTCCATGGAGTTGCGAAGAGTCGGCCATGACTGACTGAGCACATTCTGACTGCTGTGTGGTGATACCTCATTGTAGTTTTGACTTCCAGTTCTCTAGTAATCAGTGATGTTGACCATCTTTTTCTGTGCCTGTCGGCCATCTGTGTCTTTGGAGAAATGTCTGTTTAGATCTTCTGGAGGGCACCATGTTCTGTATCTGTTTTTTTCATTATGTGAGCTTGGACACTGGGGAGACTGGGCCCAGGGGACTGACTTCCTGGTGATGACCAGATTCACTTAAGATCCATTAGGTATTAAAAAGAATTGGAGAATCAGTTTTTTAATGTACATTTGGAACTTAACTCCTGTCTGAACATTCTCTCCCTATAGACAAATCTTCATTAGAAGCCAGTGATAACTGGAGAGTAGCTGACTGAGCTTGGAGGTGGAGCCACAACCAGGAGGCTTGGTTCTCCATTGCATGACTATAATGACTCTTGTCACCCAGCCGCCAAGACTGAGGCCTCTGTTGCCACTGTCTGTCCAGCCTGGTCTTGCAGTTCCCCATTCTTGCCTCCCCCTCTGTTGCCTCCAGACATGCCACTGTTTCTGTATAGGACAGTTTCCATAGCCAGCTTCACTCACCTGGCAGACTTCTGTTTGTCCTTCAGATAGCAGCTTGGTGTCACCTCCTCCAGGAAGCCTTCCTTGACTATATTCTCCCTCCTAGTCCGTATCAGTCTCCTCCCAGATTGCTCTAGTTCCTTTGTGTTAACCTAAGTGTTTCATTTCTCCTGTTGAATTGTAATCGTCTATTGATTTGCTGTTTACTGCTCAGGTGTGAGCTCCTGAGAAGACAAGGACCATATTAGTCTTGGTTTCCATTGTATCCCCATTTCCTTTGGCTTTGCTTGGCACTCCAGGTGATCAGAACGTGTTTGTTGAATAAACAATGAATGAGTGAATAATTGTGAGGATATTTCCAGAGTCATATCCCCAGAGTCGTATCCCCAGTCTTACTTGGTGGGTATGGCAGTGGCCTCTCATGACTGTTTTTTGATGGGCTAGTCCTTCTGTAGTTACTTAGATTCCCTTAGCTGGTTAATTTCAGCTACTCCCAGGCAGTCTGGGACTCCTGCTTTGGATTCAAACCTGTGTTTTAAGAGCTCTCCTCTGTCATTTACTTGTGATCTTGGGAGATGTTCTTAATGCTCAAGAACTATAGTTTCACATCTGTAAAATGGGGCTGATGGCAATACTCTATCTTATAAGTTATGGTGAGAATTACATGGAAAAATTCCAATGAAATGCTTTCCACAGCATCTAAAATACACCAGATGCTCAATTTACATTCTCAGTCATTATTATGAAGCTTGGTAGTCCTGCTTTGAACTTGGGCTGGAAAGGGAGTGTTTCTCCTAGGGTTATTGACCACTGTCATTCTCTGCCCTTCATAACAGAGGAAGACAGAACTAAGGACTTCCACCTAGCATTTCCAATGATTGCATTTGTCCATAAATGTTAAAAAAAAAAAAAAGGCAACACCAAAACACAGTGTAAGAATGTTTGAGTTCAGCCCAAGAATGTATGTTATGTTCTTTAAAAAGGAAATGTCAACAAAGTGTTGGGTGACAACCAGTCTCATGCAGATCCTTCCAACAACTCGAAGAGTGCATTCCATGGAAAATAGTTCTAGAGGGCCTTCTCAGAGGGAAGTTAGTTCTAAGTCAGAGGACAAGGGATCAGATCATGAGAAGAAGTGAGACTTCTTAAATGAGCCTCCGTAACAGCCAAAAGGACCTAACCACTCCCTCTGGAGCACCATGTGGGGGCAGCCTGGCCTGGCAGGGGTGCTCCAGTGGTGAGAGATACATAGACTGCATGGTCCAAACTCTGCCACCTCCTTGCACAGGCTGACATCTGCAAGTCTCAGTTTTCCCATCTGTAAAATGGGCATAAGGATAGGTAGATACCTAATGAGAGATGTTGGGAGTGGAGCAGTGTCAGAGCCCTTTCTTGTTCCTCTGCCACCTCCCTTTCTCTGGAGCCAGACCAGAGAGGTGCCAAGAGTGTCAGGGTGTGGGGGAAACAGTGACATTTGGGTGCTGGACCTGACTCCGAGCCTGGCCCTGGGTGACGGGGGACACAGTGAGGAGGAAAAATAGCACATGGTGGTCGTTGTTGCCAGGCCTCAGGTCGCAAAAGAAGAAACTGAAACCCAGGGCGGTGAATGACTTAAGACCAGTAATGAGAGCACTAACTCTGGAGTCAGCCTGCCTGGGCTTGCTTCATGGCCATGGCCTTTCTCCATACCTCTGTTTCCTGATCTGTGACCATGGCCCCTGATTCACTGGATCATGATGAGCATTAGATGTTGAACATGTGTGAAGCACGGAGCGGTGCCTGGCGCCTGGTTAGTGCCCTGTAACTGCTAGCTCCTACAGCTGTTATTCATTGGTATCCTTATCTCACCGGGTCTCACAGAATCTGTTCATTCTGCTTGTCTGACTTTGCCTCGCCAGCCCTGCTATTCCATCAGACACAGGCAGCAGATGTGGAGGTGTTTGCAGGTGTGTGCGACCTTCCTCTGGGGCCAGCACCAGTGAGAGGCTCGGCAGGAAGCAGAGGGAAAGCTGAATGGCTCTCCAGGCCCCTCAGCCCCTCAGCCCCACAGGGGTTCAGGAGGTGTTCCCTGTGAGGCAGAAAGCGCCAGGCCTTTATATGCTTCCTGACTCAGTCGTGGGCTGCTCCTGGAGGCCGGAGCTCCTGGGAGCAGTCCTCTGCAGCTGAGGCAGACCACTCCCGGCGAGCCAGGAGCCAGAGACAGCACCGTTCTCTGGAGGTGGATCTGGGAAGCACAGCTCTGGGTCTGTGGGGCCATGTGCCGGCTGGATTTACAGGTTCCTGTGGTTTATTGATCACTCCATACAGGGCTTCTCTTGAGTTCCTCCAAGAAAGACTGCAGAGTAGAGAATGCTGCAGCTGGAATAGGCCCTGCAGCCTTCTGGTCAGGCCGTCCCGCCTTTATTTTCTGATGAGGACTCTCAGGTGAGGAGAGGGGATGGGACTTGCCTAAACCAAACCACTGAGCTGGGATTAGAAGCCAGTGAAACCGAAGACCTGCATTTTAAATTTTAATTTCAAATAATACATATTTAATATCTTGATGTGGCAAGTGGCTGCTGAATTTAGACAGTGTGGTAGCCTTAGCAGAAATCTCCCTGAGAGCCCTCATGTCATCGCTGGACAGGCTGCAGAGAAGGTAGAGTCAGGAACGTTTTGTGACCTCTCTTCTGCTCCCACACCAAGACCAGTGTTCTGCCCCTCTTCTCAGTCTTAATATCCTTTGTTTTCAGTCTATTCAAAGGACTTTGTTTGCAAAGATTGTGAAGATTGCTTACTCTCCTTCCTTCATCTCTGCTGTTTACAAATATGTAACTTGCTTACCTGCAGACTGGTAATCTCTTACATTCCATTTATAAGGCATCACCTTGCCCCTCAGGTGCCCTAATTTACACCAGGAACTCTAAATTCAGCTCCCCAGGGGTCCACACTTGGGTTCCTCCCGTGCCTCCCTCCATCTCACTTCTGTGACTAAGCATCGTCATTCTCCCTCTGTGTGGCCTTCTCTTCAGGCCTGGATGTGCCAGCTGCCTCTCCCAGTGTCTGCAGGGATGCTGTGTGGTGCCTCGCGGCTGCAATGATCTTGCTGTGTGTACCAGTAATGATCAGAAAGCGGCAATGACCTGCTGTTCGTTATTAGAAAGCGTCTTGGAGCCTTAAGTCTCTGGTTCTGCTTGTTAAGATGAGGATGTGTTTCTAGGTAACAGATGGCCTGCAACCCACCCATCAAAATCCCATTGAGGCTGGGTCGGTTTCTGGGCACTGCTTCTTAGCTAATTAGATTCTGAGAACTTTTCTTCTCGCCTTCCTTCCTCCCTCCTTTCTTTATTTTCTCTTTCTCTCTTCCCTCTTTCCCTTTCTTCTTTCCACCCTCCTTCCCCCTGCCCCCTCCTTTCTTTAAACTATTATCGACTGTGGAAAGTCTAGCATGTACCTTATAAATAAAGACCAGTAAGATGAAGGCCCTCATTACTTCATCAGTTGTGAGGGTCTCGCTTACCTTCCTACAAATCTCGACTTTCTAGATTCCCACTGAAAGGTGAAGCTCTGTAGTTGTAATTAATTTAAAGGAATAGCTTTCATTGCTTTGTGAATTCAAGATTCTGGCCTTGATTATTCGTTACCATAGCTGCTGCCTTTAGTGAGTACTCATAAAGGATTCCACACCAGAATGAACACTTCTTATTTTTTCCTTTTAATCCTCAAGACCACCCTGTGAATAGGTACTAACATTGTGCCCATTTTACAGACGAAAAGGGAGAGACTGAGGAAATGACTCTTCTCAAGCCGCACAGTGGGAGAATCAGAGTTTGAACCCAGGTTTGACTGCTGAGCTCACGCACTTGACCCCCGGCCACCCAGTTACCTGTCCCGTAGTGAAGGGAGAGGCGGAAACCTGGGCAGGAGGGCTTCCGTGGTGGAGGAGGTGTGTTTGGTGGATTGGTGGTGTTTTTGACTGTCCAGCAGTCTTTCCCAGCCTCTCTTTTGGTAACACATCTTGTCTTTAGGCCAAGTTTTCTGAAAGCAAACCCTGAGAGGGGATTTGGGTACAAATTGAGAGGGTTCCCCTGGTGGTTCAGAAGTAAAGAATCTGCCCTCAATGCAGGAGACATGGGTTCGATCCCTGGATTGGGAAGATCCCCCTAGAGGAGGGCATGACAACCCACTCTAGTATTCTTGCCTGGAGAATCCCCGTGGAGAGAGGAGCCTGGAGGCTATATAGTCCATAGGGTTGCAGAGATTCAGACATGACTGAAGCGACTGAGGACGCACACACGAGTTGTTAAGAAACTGTTCCCCGGAGACCCTGAGAGAAAGTGGGGAAGTAGAAAGTGCCGAGGAAGCTAGGTCCCATCCTCAGCCAGATCCTGTGGGCGCTCTGAACTGTGAATTTCAAGTCTCTTTCTCATGTGAGGCAAGAGAGCTGGATTTCCCACCCCAGCGCAGGGCTGTCCGTGGGCGATGGACATTCTCAGGCCCTGTCAGCTCTCTGAGCCTCTAAGTGCCTCCCACAGCTCGAGGACCATCCTTTGAGGGAAGTGGGAGGTGGAAACAGCAACCTGGGCGAGGGAAAAAGAGAAATGGCCAAAGGGACTCAAGAAATCTCGGCAGAGCAGACGATGGATATGTCCTCTACACCCTCAACTCTCCATTAAGGAAAGGTTCTTTTTGCATTCCTGTTGGACCAATGAATCAAAATTGGAGTAGTGGTGTCTCAGCTTGGCACTCCCAATATTTGGGCAAGAAGGGTCTTTGCTGTAGGGGCTGTCCTCCTTATAGGATATTCATCAGTTCTCTCATTGTGACTACCCTTAGATGCCCTGGGATGTGTTCAGATAGTGCCAGATGTCTCTGGGAGGAAGGGGAGAAAATTGCCCCATGTTGAGAACCGTTGGTCAAGATGACTTGCTTCCCCTGGCTTGAGGGATGGACATTGGATCCAGACCCTCCCTCTCTGGAGTTTCACTCTTGTTGAGTGAAGCAAAGCATACATGTTTGGCGATGATTAATCAAGAATGCAGTGTCATGAAGAGACTGTTTTGGGCCTCTTTCTTACTCCCTAGATGCTCAAGATGCCCTGACTTCTGGCTTTTTGAGGACCCTTTCTTTCCTCCCATTTTTTCTCCTGTTCTGTGAGTCATCCTACATGCTTCAATATATTTCTTCTCTGCTTAAGTTAACCTGAATCAGCTTCTGATGAAAGACTCTGAATGATTAATCTATTAAATTTTATGGCTTGGTAACTTAAACCAAGAACTTGAAAGTATCTGAAGACCCAGAATGGAGTGGAAAACTCAGCTAGACCGAGTTCACATCTCCTTTTTTCTAAATCTCCATTTTCTCCCTCTTTCCTACCTTCACATACACTGTTGACAATTTTCCTGTCATTCCAGGTTTGTTAAATAAAAGCGCCAACAATCCCCTTGAAGAAAGCCTCTTTCTTGGTTACTTCACCATTCGTTGGCTACAGAACAATCTATTGCTTCAGGAGACATCATCTTCCTAGGAGACATAGATCTGGATTTTCTTCCAGGATTTATCTTTTCCAGATCTCACATATAGTTCTTTCCCTGCAAAAAAAGGAGGTGTTCCTTGCTTTCTGTTTTTGATTTGGAGACTATTCTTTCTGTATTACTGGAAAGTTACCTAAGGCGCTGGAATATTTCCACTCACAGAGATGTATAGTATAGATTGTTCTTGATGTTTGAGTGTAGCTCTCTGGGGATTGGGTGTGTGACTGAAGGCTCCCTCCCAGCTTGCCATCTTCTCTTAATGCTGGTATGTATCCTTCTGTCTTTGCATGAGGCTGGACTACTGTAAAATATTACGGAATAGCATTAATGATAGACTGGCAATTTTTAGAAGAACTTATCAAATTCTTGTGTTTAAATCATTGAAAGATTTGGATCATTTGGAAATGTTTTTTGGGAATTTGCCACTAGCGAAAAACATTTTCTTTATGTTTTTGTTAAGAATCACTTGGCCTGATCCTAGGAATTAATGTATTGTTTCCCTTTTTCTTCTGCCTGTCAGAAAGCTCACAGTGAAACTTGATGCTGCTCATAGATTCTATGTTATCTATGCCACCAGGTTTCATTTCCTTTCTCCCCTTTCCCTTCGTCTGTATTTATTTTGCTAAACTTGTTATACTCTTTGCTGTAGGCTTCCCTAAAATTTTTAAGAAGTAGGATATGAATAAAAAGCAGTTTAAAGCCAACTGTTGCTCCGGTGAGACTGTGCTGAGTATCTCAGTGTTGTATACTCTGATGTTGCCCTTTTGCTACTTCTCCATCTTTGACTTTAGTGAATGGAGCAGCCCCAGACACATTCAGTACTTGGTTGGTTGTTTAATTTTTCATTGTTTTGTTCATTTTGGGCTCTTTGGATTGGAAAGGATCGTGTACCAGGATGCTTAGTTTATTTCAAAGTGAGGGGAAGGACGTAGGAAGAGACATTTTGTTTGGTCTGCTTAATGTTTTAAGAGCCAATATAACAGGGCAGGAGTTTCATTTGGTTGAACAATAAGCAGCTCAGCTCTGTCACCTTGCCTTCATTTGGGTCCAGCATTTGATGTTACCTGTTTGGTTCTCATGGTCACTTACATTTGAGATGCCTGCTCTGTGATTATGAACCCATTTTATCAGTTGTTAACAAATGTGTAAAAACAGAATTAGGTCCTTAATTACAAGAAATGCACAATATTGAAGTCATCCAGATTCCTGTTGAATGAATGCCTATTTTGTGTTCTTTTTGCAAACTCTGACACTGGAATTTTAATGGAAAAATTTGTCCAGTGCTGAAAATCTAACTTTGAATGCATTAAATTCTGTAGATGTGTTTTATCTTTGAAAAGAGTTAGCTTTGTATGGGTGTATTTCAGTGTCCTTAATATTCCAGATATGAAATGACATCATCTCTTTGTGGATATTTGCACATGCATGTTGGGTTTGGGGGGGTAAACTCAATAGTCCCTCAGTCCCTTCCAATACTGGTGAGTTCACACATGACCTGGGAACAGCTATTGTAACCCTCTGGGCCTCAGTTTCTCTGAGAACTTTTGACTGGCTGCATTCATAGCCCATGTCTGTTATCAGCTTGTGTAGTCCTGTCATTGCCTTGAAATTGAATGAAGCTTCAAAGTGGTGTGGCCTATGGAGAGAGTAAAGAGAAAACCCACAAAGTAGGGCAAAATGTTTCATCTTGTATTTGGTACTGATCTTCTATCAAGAATACATTAATATCTCTTGAAGTGAAGTGAAAGTTGCTCAGTCATGTCCGACTCTTTGTAACCCCATGGACTGTAGCCTGCCAGGCTCCTCTGTCCATGGAATTCTCCAGGCAAGAATACTGGAGTGGGTTTCTATTTCCTCATCCAGGGATCAAACCCTGGTCTCCTGCATTGCAGGCAGATTCTTTACCCTCTGAACCACCAGGGCTCAACAAAAAGACAAGTCAGTTAAAGCATGGGTAAAGGACTTGAATATTTCTCCAGAGAAGATATATAAATGGTCAGCAGGTACATGAGCACAAATGATGCTCATGTCATTAGCCACTAGGGAAACACCAAATCAAACCCAGAAGGACATACAGCTCACACCCACTAGGTTGGCCACAACAACAACAACAACAAGAAAAAAACCCAAAACAAGTGCTGGTGAGCATGTAGAGAAATTGCTACTCTTCCACAATGCTGATTGGAATGGAAAATGGCATATCCTATGGAAAACAATAAGGCAGTTCCTCAGTAAGTTAAACAGAATTATCATATGAGCCAGCTGTTTCACTCCTACATATATATCCCAAAGAATTGATTACAGATGTGTAAACAAAAGCCTGTATGTGTGTGTTTATCAAAGCACTAGTCGCAGTAGTTAAAAGGTAGAAGCAACCTAAATATCTACCAGCTGATGAATTTGTTCAACAAAATGTAGTCTAGCCACACAGTGGAATATTATTCAGCCATAAAAATGAATGAGAGACTGATGATGTTGCAACATGGATGGACCTTAAAAACATGTTGCTCAATGAAAGAACCCAGACTCAAAAGGCCACATAGTATGTGATTCCATTTATTTATGTATTTAAAAATATTTATTTATTTATTTGGCTGTACTGGGTCTTAGTTGTAGCATGTAGGATTTTTTTAGTTGCGGCATGTGGGTTCTAGTTCCCTGATCCCAGGGATCAAACCCCAGCCTCTTGTGTTGGGAGCATGGAGTTTTACCAACTGAACCATCAGGGAAGTTCCCTATATGATTCCATTTCTATGAAATGTCCAGAATATGTACATCTATAGAGAGAGAAAGGAGATTAGTGGTTGCCAGGGATTCAGAGAAGCCAGAAGTGGGAAGTAATTGCCCCAAGGGTGTTAAGTTTCCTTTTTTGGTGATGAAGTTCTGGAACTAAATAATGGTGATCGGTCCACAACATTGTGAATGTATGAAATACTCACGGAATTTTACACTTTAAAGTGATTAAAATGAAAAAATGAGATTAAAATGGTAAAATGTTTTGTACTGTGTATTCAACACACAACTGCAAAACATCCAAAACATGCAAAACTTTTCTGGATTAAAGGAGATTTAAAAGACATAACAACCAAAAAAAGGCATGGCCATTTTTGTTTTAGTAGGATTTGTATGGATTCTTTACATGGAGGTACATTAAATAATAGAGAATAATATCAGTTTTACACCAGTGTTACTCAAAGTGTGTTCTGCAGATGGATGATGTCTACCCCGTCTAGGAGCTTGTTAGAAACAGAAATTGCCAGGGGCCTCCCAGGCCTGTTGCATCCGATTCTTGTGCGCTCAGGAACGGCTGCTCTGATTTCTCCAGGCAGCTCTTCTGAAGGCACACTCAAAGAGCACGGCTTTAAGTTCATCAGGCCCATGGGGATCAGTTTTCGTCGTGGGTCAGAGTCGTCTGGAGATCCTGCTACACATGCACTCTCCTGAGTCTGCAGATTAAGATTCCTTAGACGTGGGTGGTGCTCAGAAACCCTGTTTCTAACAGGCATCCAGGAGATTCTAATGCAGGTGGTCCAAGAACCCATGGTCAAAATAATGGTGGGAGAATTGATTTGCAAACTTTATTGGGCATGAGTATCCCCTGGGGAGTTTGCTGAGAATGCTGACTGCTGGGCCCTGCTTCCAGGCAGTCTGGTTTTAAAAGTCTAGGATGGGGGCCCCCAGGAACCTGCATTTTAAATAATCACCTCAGTTAATTCTGGTTCAGGTGCTTAAGAAGACCACAATTTGAAAAACACTGCTCCAGACAGCTCTTTGAGGACAGATGACAGCTTTTAAATCATCTTTCTGGACTAGAGCTTTGACCTCGGTCTAGTAAAATAGGATTAACTGGGATGGTTGACAAATCCAGGACTTGAATCTGGATCGTCAATTATATCAGTAAAAAATGTAGGACATATAGCTGAGCTGTAGTTGATGTAAAAAAAAAAAAGAAATCACTTCGTGCTTTTATTCAGTGGTAGATACTAAGGCAGATTGAGGCTTCCTTACAAGAAATGAGGGAGGTGATTATCTTATACATAATAATGTAGTGTGCCAACCATCCTGAGACAGTCTCTAGTTCTAGATGTCGCACATTATATGGATAACCTGCAGTGGAAAGTGAAGGCACTGTTTATTAAGTATGTCCTATATGCCAAATGTACATTTTCCTCGTTTGTTAACCTATTTTATCTCAGTGAATGCTCCCAGTGACCTTGTCATGTGTAGATTATACCAATTTTAAAGGTAAGCATAATTGAGGCCGCCAGAAAGGGGAAGGAGCTTGCCCACTGATTTCCTACTTCTTTCCAGAATAACTTGACACCTCTTTAGCCAGTCATACCTCTAGTCTGGAAAGACTCCATGCTACAAGATACTATAACTATAGCACATTGTAGAGATGCCCTATCTCCAGCCCCGTTGAATTGGGAGATGGTCCTTTGTAGCCTAGAAACCAAGCCATACAGTTTCCAAGTTCAGCGTTGCCTCCTGGAACTCTTTCAGCACGGCATCGGGATGACTATTTGTCTTGTGTCTCTGGTATGCGCCTGGTGTGATATTTACCAACTAGTCGGCTCTGTGGACACAGCGGGCCGTGAGACTGTCTGTGTTTGCCCCACTCGGCTTCCTGGCTGGGCCCGTGTCCATGGTAACGGCCTTTCCTGTCAGCAGCCTTGAGGAGAGGTATCAAAGAGCACACTGTTAGGCGTTGTTGTCTGGGGCCTAATGGGGTCGGATTTTTCTCTTGGATCCTTAACAAGGAAAGTGGATTAAGTCTTGCTCTTAAGCATTCCCACTGCATTTTCCTGTGCCCCGAAAACTGTCTTCTCAGCTTTGTGTTCTGCATCAGCCAGGGAGGTTAGATGATGTGATTGGGTAGTGAGCAGGGATTTCCCTCCGGAGGACTGTAATTGGATCCTGTGTCTTTTCCTAGTGCAATGTCTGAATTTCACCTGCCAGGGATTTTCTCTTCTCCTAAATAGCTCTCCCAAGTTCCCCCTGCCTCTGCTTTGTTCAGACCTAAACATGTCTGATTTAGGAAATTGTAATGGCCCCCAGAGAGCCCTCCCAAACCACAGCTTCATCCCTCCCATCTACACCCGCCCGAGGTGTTTCTGAACCCTCAGTGTGTTGCATTGATCCTCTGCTGCAAACCTCTGGTGACCCCCTCTTGCTGCCAGAAGAGCCCTCGGGATGGCATTACATGCCCTCATGAGAGAGCCCAACACTGTCCAGGGTAGTTGTAGGGAAAGCTGCATTTGCCATCTGGAATTTTCTACGTTAAAAATAGCAAAAACAAGCAGGCAAAATTCATTTCAGTAATAACTATTTTATTTATTTAACTCAGTGCATCCTAAGTAGTATCATTTCAACCGGGAAACAATAAAAAACTATTAATGAGCTGTTCTGCTTTCTTTGTCTCCCGAGTCTTCACAGTCTGCCCTGGATTTCACATATGCAGCACATCTCCCTTCAGGCCAGCCGCACCTCAGGTCCTTGGTGGCTCGTGGCACCACATCTAGCCCCTGACGCCCCCTCCAGTCTCTTCCTGGCCCACCTCCCTGATTCCCTCACATCTCCCAGGCCCCCAGGCCCTCCCAGACTGTGAACGGTTGCCATCCTGTGAGCTGCTCATGCCCTTGGCCCCCTGTGCCTTTGTGTCTGCCCTCCTGTTGGTCAGCGTCTCGTTCTGTACCTGAGCTTCTCCTCAACTTGGAGATCCCACAGTGTCTGGCGTCGTTTCCCTCAAGCCTCTTCTCTTGTCCCTGCCCTCTTTGTTCCCTCCAATTGTCTGAATCTCCAACGCAGCACTGGGTGTGTTGACTGTGATTTCTCAGAGGTCTTTATGGTGGGGACTGATCCTAAAGGGACAAGGGTGTGCCTTGGCTGCTTCTGTGGCTCCCAGGAAATGTTCAAGACAGGGAACGAGTGTGTCCTTGGGATTTTCCAGCTCCTCTTCTACACTCAGGATCCCGCTCCACTCCCCCTCTTGTTTACCCTCGACCTGGGGAAGCTCAGTGTGTGAGTGGCAAAGTGTGAACCTCGCTGAGCTTTCCAGGTGTCTTCCATGACATTTCTCTCTTTCTGTCTGCTTCCTCATCCACTTCCTATATCAGACAACATATCGTCTCAGATGATATTATCCCATGCTAAACAGTTTGGGGAAGATAAATAGGTTGATTAAAAAAAAACCAACAACAACAAGCAAGACCTCCCTCATTTTTCCAAATAAAATGCAAATGTGTGAAATATCTACAAATACGTCAAATCTTAAAAAAAAAAGAAAAAGAAGTTCTGCTGATTGGGAACATCCAGGCTACCGTTCCCAGACGGAGTGGTACCAATCAGCAGTTGTAGAATCAAGCAGAGATGTTGTATTAGGAAAGTGGAGTTATTAAATGAAAGAACTGCTCGAGTCTGCCCTTCGAACCTCATGACTCGCTGGACAGGTGACACCATGTTATGTCCCTGGGTTGTATGTAATTGTACAGATGAAAGAGCCCAGATGCAAAGGCAGTCCTAGTGGAGACACTTCCAAGCTTTGTGAACTTGGGTCAGTAGGAGGCTCTCAGTGTTCTCACTTGTAAAATGGGCTAGCAGTGGTCCTGCCTCTTGGGGTGTTCTGAGGCTTCACTGAGACACTGTAAATCTGAGATGCAGACCCCAGACCCCAGACTTGTGGCATCACCTTTGGAGACATTAGGAAAATCAGTCCTCCTTGACCTCAAGTGATCTAGGTGTAGCATTCCTTAGCTTTAAGACTTTTCAGGGACTGAGTGCAGGCTATTTTTTAGGATTGAGATTCCCTGGCTTTTTCCTTAGCCTCGTTTCTTGTGGGTTTTGCGTTTGGTGACACCTAGTGGTTGGATGAGGTAGTTGCCAAAGCCGAGTCCAAAACCTCAGATTTGTTCTTCCCTCCCGGCTCTGCTTTCCCCAACCTGCCTCCTGCCCCCTCCATTTGCCAACTCCCGTCTCTGTTCCGCCATCCCTCTGGAGTCAGGCAGTATCTTTCCTGCAACATCCCTTAGCAGTCATACGGAACTGGTCCCATTCCATCCCCTCTGCTGCAGAGGGGCACTGCTGGGAGGACCAGAGCTAGTGTTCAGATGCTGGGCTCCCCTCTGCCTGGAGCCCCGTGATCATCCTCTCTGCCGGGCAGAATCACTCATACATCGGCACTCACAGCCACCAACTCCATGAATGGTCCCTGCTCTGCCCCGGCCATGCCAGGCACTTTCTTCTCTGGGGTTTCTAGACATTTCTCTATTTGAACTTTTCTTGAGTCTTCTCATTTCTTTGAAACTATTTGCTGAGAATCCGGGCTTCCCTGGTGGCTCAGACGGTAACGAATTCCGCCCGCAGTGCGGGAGACCTGAGTTCAATCCCTGTATTGGAAAGATTCCCCTGGAGAAGAGCATGGCTACCCACTCCAGTATCGTTGCCTGGAGGATCCCCATGGACAGAGGAGCCTGGTGGGCTACAGTCCCTGGGGTCGCAAAGAGTCAGACATGACTGAGGACTAAGCACAGCACAGATGAAAATCCAGTACTTATCAAGCCCTTGTTACATGAAATTATAGAAATATATTCACACACCCATGTCTGCCATTAAATATTGGGACCCACTGCCCAACCCCCTCTTTCCCCTCACTCTCACTTTCTCTTTTATGTTCTAGGTACTAACATACAATGGGCACACAGCATGCTCTAGGTAATGTTTTATTTTTTTAAATACCTTTTTCAGTATCAAACACAAGAATCATTAATGCAGAAAATGTCAGTCCCCTTGGCTCCTGAGATGGGTAATATTTTCGTCCAGTTGGAACTGGCCTTCGGATTACCCCCCAACTGCTATGTATTTAACCAATGGTCAGAATAGACAAATATATGGCTCAACTGAAAATATATAACAAAATAAGTAAGCAGATAGTTGGGGGCAAAGTACAGTGGGTTTTCAGGGAGTGTAAAGCCCAGGGGAACAGGAAGTTACGGTAAGGATTTTTACTGCTTTGTTTCCCTGTTTAAAAAAAATAAGTTTCCCTTTGCTGAATGCACTGATTTCTAGTGTTTTGACTGTGCCTCAGCTATGAATAATCCGAAAATACCCCCAGTATGTGGATGGTACTTAGAAATTTGTGTGTCCTACTTTAATTATGTGCTATTTTTATTAAAAAGCATATAAAAAGAGAAATTTAAAACTAATAAGTGAACATAAATAGGAGCCTGCCACTTTGCTGTGTCTCCATCCCCCTGACACCCAGAGCCTTCTGACACCCTGATGCAAACTGTCTTCTGGAGTCAGTCTGGTTCAGTCACACTTCCCCTCCCTCCTCCCTGCCCAGGGTCATGCCATTCCACCCTCCTGGAACTCTCCTTCCCCTCCTCCCACCCCCCTGCCAAAATCTATCACCTTCCAAGGTCTGAGTCTAGATCCTTCCATTTCAGAAAACTCCCCAGAAACCGAGACCCAAGAGGGTAGGTTGGTGTTCAGGCAGCAGTGTGGGGAGGAAGGAGGGGGGCCCAGGCCTCCCATCTGATTGTCCATTCATTCATTGAACAGGTATCTGTCTAATCTTATCTGCACCGGGCAGGCATGGAACCTGGGTCCATTGTATTCTAGCAGGTTCTCACGGGTTGGCGAGCTGGGGTTCCTTGCCCTTGACGTATTTGGAGGCTAGAAAAATACTTGAATAAACTGTGAGGTCAGTTGGATTTTGTGGCGTAGTCTGAACTGAGTAAGCTTGGCTTCTGAAATCAGGTGAGTCTTGATTTAAATTTTGCCCCAATGACTGACTTTCCATATGAATTTAGTCAAGAATTACCGTTCCAAGCCTCAGTTTCTTCCCCTGTAAATCGGGCGCCCACTGACCAACTTTCTATATGGTTTTAGGCAAGACTTGCCTTTCTGAACCTCAATTTCTTCCTCTGTAAATTGGGATCTAGGATCTACCTCACAGGATCACTGTGAGGGTTAAAGGAGGTGATATCAAGTTCGATGATGAACTTGCCCTTGTTTCCCTGGGACTTTACTGATTTTAGCCCTGAAAGTCCTGCCTCCTAGAAACCCAATGTGTCTAGGGAATGGTTGGTCACCTTAAATGTAGAGAAGCTGCCTGGAGAGGTCCTATCACTAATAGATGCTCCATAAATGCTCTTTTCATCTTCTGCTTTTCTGTTTAGGCTTCTGCTTTTCTGGCACCCTGCATTCTTCTTCCTTCCTTCAGTCTTCTTGTAAGGTGTTCAACTTGATCCTGGCTGAGAGGGTAACTCTGCGGTGCTGAAGGTTTGTCTCTTCCCGAGAATTGTGCATTTTACTAGGTGGCTTTTTGTTTAGGTCCAAAGGAATGAATTTATAATGACAAAATTTTGGACACAGCAAGGGGGCTGTGGAAAACCTCTGAGACGGAGACTTGCCCTCTCATGAATTCTGAGGTTTTTATTGTGTGCTTGCTGTGTGCGAGGCTCTGGGCCAGGCACCAGGGATCCTGCAGGGGGCAAGGTGAGCCAGCTCACCATCCTATCGGTAGACGGATGAATGAGTGCCAGTTTCTGACCCCCTTTTGTGTGTGGAGCCGTGGCACTTTATCATGAACTCCTAACGAAGGCCCTGGAATTATTCGTCCTTACATTTCCCTCCTCCCTTACTGCAGTGGACTTCCTCTGAGGGGTGTTACAAATGTCCTTTGCTCAAGATGCTTTTCAGAACTAAAGCACGTAGGAAACGAGATGAAGGGGCTACAAGGCATGCCGAGAGTTTAGCAAGGTTGCCAGGCCCTGACACAGGTGTCCCGCAAGCCACCTGGGAGACTCCTGGAACCTGCCGAGGGCCTTGCGCCCCACTCGGTGTGCAGAGGCCGGCCGTGGCCTCTGTCAGCACTCCTGCTCGGTCCCTGGGGGAGGCCTCCCTTCCCATCTGATCTGTGAGGGTTAGAGGTGTACCAGGGCACGGCTGGAGGATCTTCATGACTCAGTGAGGAGCTTGAGCAGGAGGCACAGATCTAGTCTGAGCCCTAACTGTAGTTTGGTCTTGGCTGCAGAGGTTAGAAAAGGAATAGTTAGTGAACAGCGCCTTTGAGGGTGGCACTTTGTCGGTAGCTCTAAGTGATCTAAAACTTGAGGACCTAAGTATAAATCTAGAAATGTGTGGCTGTGTGTGTATGTGGCCTCTGTGGGGCACAGGGACACTCTAAGAAGCCAGCATTGAGTTCTGTCCTGGCTCTGCCAACGCAAAACAAGTCTTGGATAAGATTCTTAGCAGCTGAATTTCTCTGTCCATAAATTGGGAATAACTTGTGGGTTTGTTATGAAGACCAAGCCACCTGATTTTGCCGTTGGACGACTGACATTTCAGCATCTCCTAATCTGAGTGCACCTTCGAAGCAAGAGTGTTATCTTCAGTTCTGTCAGACTCTTAGCCTCCCCATGGACTGTAGCTCACCAGGTTCCTCTGTCCATGGGGCAATCCAGGTAAGAATACTGGAGTGGGTTGCCCTGCCCTCCTCCAGGGGATCTTCCTGACCCAGGGATCGAACCTGTGTCTCCTGTGGCTCCTGCATTGCAAGTGGATCCTTGACTGCTGAGTCACCGGGCCAAACCAAATACAGTGAATTGAGTGACTTAAGCCACAGAAATCTGTTCTCTCCCTATGCTGGAGGCTGAAAGTCCCAGATCAAGGTGTGGGCAAGACCGTCCTCCTTCCAGAGGCTGCAGGGGAGGCTCCGTTCAGGCGGTTCTCCCAGCTTCTGGTAGTTCCTTGGCTTGCAGCAGCACGGCTCTTATCTTTACATCATGTTCTCCCCGTGTTTCTGTCTCCTCACATGGCGTTCTTTTCCTGTGGACACCAGTCATACTGGATCCGGGGCCCACCAGACTTCAGTATGACTGCATGTTAACTGATTCTATCTGTGGTGATCCTGTTTCCAAATAAGGTCACCTTCTGAAGTCCTGGGGGTTAGGGTTTCCATATAGGAAATTTGGGAGCATGTGATTCCATCCATAACAATTCCACCCATTGCTATTATAATTGACAGCATTTTTAAAAAATTGATGATGTGTCTTTTCCATGACAGCACGTTCAAATCAGTGAAACACAGCAAATGAATATATACGAGCATTTAGTACAACACCCGCCATATGGCAAACACTTGACTAATGATAATGATTGTTATCATCACAGCAGTGAATACGTTCTTTGTACTTCGGTTTTATTATCCGTCAAATTGGGACAAGAATACCTACTTGGCAGAATTCTTACAAGGCTTAAATGAGGCATTACGTACGCCTGTGTCCATGTGTGTTCCTGTATTTAGCTGACACATAGCCTGTGTCTTTTCCTTTCTTTCTTTTTTTACTGTGTCTAGTCTAGTGCCCAGTGTCCACTCTAAGGTCACATCTTCCATGTTTCTAGCATGTCATAAACACCTGTTGGAGGACCTAGTAAATCAGTGAAAGGTGGCTAGATGATTGCATTAGTTGAGTTTCTTTAGTTTGGGAATAACAGGAACGCATCTTATGTGAGCTGAGGGGGGCCTCTGTTGGCTCTTAAAACCAGACTACAGTAGGGGTGGGGATGGGGCTGCCTTGGGTGACAGCTGGGACCCGGTCCCCGCAGGCTGGCGGCAGGGCTGTCCTCTTCCTCCTCTCAGCCTCTCTCTGCCTGAGGGCTTTCTCGTCTCTCTCTGGGTGCAGGCTCCTCTGCCTGCTGGGGATATAGCAGCCCCCCAAAGACCTGCTGTCATCCTGAGAACTGTCTAATCAGAGCAGAAGGCTTGTCGTCTCTAGATTCTGCTAGAAAAATCCCACAGGAAGACCAGTTGGTCTGGGAGGGTCTAGACAGAAGTGCCTGTCGCCTCCTCCCCAAACCCTGTGAATTGGGATATGAAGAATCTATTTCCCTGGAGACATAGCATAGATGGCCCCTGGGGAAATGTGTCTTGGGTAGCCACTCCTCCCTGCCGCCACCCCCCCCAACCGGTGCCACCCCCAACAACAAGGATCAGAACAATTAAACATGGATGAGAAGAGTTCAAGAGACTTCACAAGGCATTACAAGCAGCTCACCCATTCTATGCTTATTTACTTAACCATGGGGGATGGTTAAGCTCTACCCGGAGGGAGAAATACCTATATCTGTTATTTGGAATTATTCCATAAATAGAGATTTATCCTTTCTTCCCATTTATTCATTTATTCAGTTGTTTGTATCAGTCTGTAAACCTGAGACTCATCTTACACTTTGAGTTGTAATCTGATACCATGCTATGGATTTTTGGTCCCAGAGTCCCACTTTTGGCCACTGGACTCTCTTTCTGGTTGGTTCCTGCTCTAGTTTCCTGTGACTCTTACAACAAATCACCATGAACTTCATGGCTTAAAGCAACCCAAGCTTATTATCTTACAGTTCTGGAGTCAGAAGTCCAAACTGGGGCTCACTGGGCTGGAATCAAGGTGTTGGCTGGACTGCGTTACTTTGTGGAGCCTCTGGGGAGAATTCCTAGCCTTCCCTTTTGTGCTTCACAAGGCTTCTTGGCGGATGGGCCCCTTCCACCCTCAAAGCCGGCAGGCACATCTCTGACCTCTGCTCCCACTCTGTCTCTGACCCTTCTGCCTCCTCTCATATGTACGGGGACTCTGTGGTTACTGAGCCTACCAGGATAGCCCAGGATAGTCCCCCAGCTTCAGATACCAGAGTGTGCTGGACTGGGAGGCTGAAGCAGTAGACATTTATTTCCCACAGTTTTGGAGGCTGGAAATCCAGGTCAAGTCACTGCGTGTCCCCGTATGGCAGGGACAGAGAATGTGAGCTTTCTCCTGGCATCTCAAAATCGGTGCCAATCCTAACATGTTAGGGTCCCCCCCCCCGCCCCAACCTTCTTAATTATCTCCTTGTAGGGTTCTTTGGTGGAAAAGGAAATGGCAGCCCACTCCAGTACTCTTGCCTGGAAAATCCCATGGATGGAGGAGCCTGGTGGGCTACAGTCCATGGGGTTGCAAAGAGTTGGACACGACCGAGTGACTCCACCACTGCAGGGTTCTTTGGGCCTCAAAATGTGACTTTTGGGATGCACCCACTTCAGTCCAGATTATCCTCTCAAGATCTTTAACTCCCTTGCACCTGCAAAGTCCCTTTTGCTACATAAGGTAACATATTCATAGGTTCTGGGTGTTACGGTGTGGACATCTCTGAGTGCCTCTTATTTTGCCAGCCTCAGCTCCTGCATCCGTTTGACATGCCCCCATCAAGCTTCTTAAAATTTTTCATTAACTTAAATTTGATCTCTTGAGCCTTCACTGTTCATGGTGCCGGCATGTTCCACGTCATTATTGTGGTTCCTCCTCCTGGAGTCCTGGGTGGCTGCGGGGGGTGGGTGTATTTAGGCAGCTCCAAAACACTGATCCACGCTGGTGACTCCAGGGCGGCCCCGTGTCCCTGCTTACCTGGTCCATTGGAGTCTTGGACTCTGCTGTCAAACCTGTGACTGGGCCTTCAGGTGGGGTCCCACTGATGTCCTGTCACCCCTGGAAACCTCTGGGAATTTTCCTTCCTTCCTTCTTCCTACCCTCCAAACGGGATGCCCACCTCTCCCTTCTCCCTTGGGAATGTCTACCCTAATCATAACGATTAATTTAGATGTTTACAAAGTGTACAAGAGCCCCTGGCCTTGTAGAGGTGCTTGTAGATGTTTGGGCACTAAAATCTTTGCTATGTCTCGTAACTCGAGCAAGATGTAGCTGGTAAGAGATGACAGTGGAACCCAAACTCCGACGTGTCAAACTCCAGAGAGAACACTTCTACCATCTCCTGCTTCAGGATCACTTGGTAGAAAAACATTTTACCTGTTTCCACCTCAGATCTGCCAGATTATTAGATTGAACCTTATGAAATGGCCATTTATGAACTTACTGAACTCATGGTTCAGTCTAAGAATCATCATAGAGGTGGAAGCCTCATAAAGCAAGTTCTCTAGGTAACTGTGATGCTCAGTGAAACTGGAGCCTCGCTGCCTGGAAGCTGAGTCCCCGGTGCCGGATGGCACATGAGGGGCATTGACAAGCTTAAGAAAACAAAGGGATTGGGAGCAGGGCCCCTGACCTTGAGTAGCCGAGGGCCATCTCTCCATCAGCTTGCTGCCTCCTGGTACAGTTTAACATCTAAAAGTGAAGGCTTTGTCTTTTTTTTTTTTTTTTTTTTTTTTTTTTTTTTTTTTTTTTTTTTTTTTTTTTTTTTTTTTTTTTTTTTTTTTTTATTAGTTGGAGGCTAATTACTTCACAACATTTCAGTGGGTTTTGTCATACATTGATATGAATCAGCCATGATTTACACGTATTCCCCATCCGACCCGCTCCACTCCTCTCCACCGATCCTCTGGGTCTTCCCAGTGCACCAGGCGAGCATTGTCTCATGCATCCCACCTGGGCTGGGATCTGTCACCATAGATAGTATACATGCTGTTCTTTTGAAATATCCCACCCTCACATTCTCCCACAGAGTTCAAAAGTCTGTTCTGTATTTCTGTGTCTCTTTTTCTGTTTTGCATATAGGGTTATCGTTACCATCTTTCTAAATTCCATATATATGTTGTTAGTATGCTGTAATTTCTTTATTTTCTGGCTTACTTCACTCTGTATATGGGCTCCAGCTTCATCCATCTCATTAGGACTGGTTCAAATGAATTCTTTTTTAATGGCTGATAATACCATGTGTATATGTACCATAGCTTCCTTATCCATTCATCTGCTGATGGGCATCTAGGTTGCTTCCATGTCCTGGCTATTATAGACAGTGCTGGATGAACATTGGGGTGCAGTGTCTCTTTCAATCTGGTTTCCTCAGTGAGTATGCCCAGCAGTAGGATTGCTGGGTCATATGGCAGTTCTATTTCCAGTTTTTTAAGAAATCTCCACACTGTTTTCCATAGCGGCTTACTAGTTTGCATTCCCACCAACAGTGTAAGAGGGTTCCCTTTTCTCCACACCCTCTCCAGCATTTGTTGCTTGTAGACTTTTGGATAGCAGCCATCCTGACTGGCGTGTAATGGTACCTCATTGTGGTTTTGATTTGCATTTCTCTAATAATGAGTGATGTTGAGCATAAGGCTTTGTCTTTTTAAGTTATGATTTTTTATGTCTACTTAGCCTTTGGAGAAACCCAGGTCATGGGATGCAGGCATTTTCACCTCCATTGGTTCCTCCATTAAGGAAAAAAAATGTTGATATAAAGGCAAATACTTTAACATCCTATAGTAAAATATTTTCATTACCCTAAATGTTCATTTTTTTTTCTTAAAAAAAAAAAAAATTAAAGCGTGTTCAAGGTCCCCTGAAAGTATTGCTTCTTGTGCCTCTTGGGTAAGTCAGCTTTGGAGAAATGTACCCGACAGAGGGACGGGTGACTGATCAGCCTCTGGGTACGATCTGATTTCCTGGTGGAGTGGTCCGCCAGCCTGACACGTGGTGGAGCAACTCACAGGGTGTCCGGTAGGAGGCGTGAGAAGATGCCCAATGTCACTCAGCTGAGCTTCTGGCAGAGCTAAGCTGCCTTTATGAAGTGATTGTTTTGCTGGTTCTGAGGAATTACAAACCTTCAAAGACCTTGTTGGCAGGCCGGGTACCACTTCTCCTCAAGGCATCTTTGAAATGCAAACCTGGTCTCTCAGCAGACCCACTGCATCTCAGCCTTCATGATAAATGCTTCACACTGGCAGCCGACCCACTTGAGTTTGGTGTCGGGCTTGCCGACAGATTAATCCTATCGATCGCTGGCTGTTTGTTTGCCTTCGTGGCCGTCTATCCCTTGTTGGCTCCCATTTGCTTTCTCCAGCCATCACAGCACTGGCCACAGCTCTGCCCTGAAATAAACCAATGCCGATCAGCACACTGGCGGGTGAGGGAGGGATGCAAATCTGTCCGCTTTCATAAGGAACTACCCTGGGATGGGCCTGTGGGCTGAGGCTGGGATTCCGAAGCCCTTTCCTCTCTGTTGTATTTGCGGAGACTTCAGGGAAGAGCCCTGACCTGTCATTAAACAAGAGAGTACCCTGGCTGGAGGGGCAGGAAGGGCATGTGGTAAAATGATCCCACAGCTGCCCTGGGAGAATCTGCCGGACACATGGACCTGACTTGACCCCTGACGCACGTGTGTGGCTGTGCTTTGGCGGAGTTTTATGTTTCTCTCGGTATTCTCAGCAAGATAATAGTAATAACGGGACTGATATTTACTGAACTTTAAGAGGCACCAGGCATTGTTCTAAATGCTTTGCAAGTTTTACCCTTTTAAGCTTCACAGCAGCAGCAGCAGCCAAAGGTTAGAGGGGTGAAGTGACTCAGCCAAGATCAAGAACAGGAGCCTAGCTGTTCAAGGCTAAGTTAAGCCCAACTTGGAGGTTTTGCTACCTCAAAGTGGTCACTAGAGGTCACTCAGAATTAATATTTTGAGATGGTAGGTTTAGCCATTTGGCCGAGTGGCCATTCACATTTGCCCAGGTGTAGTGGAAAGTTCTGGGCTTCCCCGGTGGCTCAGTGGTAAGTAATCCACCTGCCAATGCAGGAGACGTGAATTTGATCCTTGGGTCCAGAAGAAGCCCTGGAGAAGGGAATGGCAACCCACTCCAGTTTTCTCGCCTGGAGAATCCCATGGACAGAGGAGCCTGTGGGCTGCATACAGTCCGTGGGGTCACAAGAGTCGGATATGACTTAGCGACTAAACAGCGGCAGCAACAACAGTGGAAAGTTCTAGTCACACTGTCTGCAGTAAAATACAGTGGCGACGCGCAAAAAATGCTGCAGCCAGCCAGCCTGCTTGCATTTAAGTCCAGTTCTACTACTGAGCAGCTGTGTGCCCTTGGGTCAGTAACTTGACATCTCTGTACATTGCTTTCATCATCTGCAAAAGGTGACTAATCCTAATAATAGTGACTTCATAGGGTTATAACAAGGGTTACAGAAATTAGCGCTTGTATGTGTTTCGAGCAGTGCCTTGCACATAGAACGCATGATGTGTTTGTTAAAATATTTCAATTATCCCTCGTAAATAAACATGAAACTCCAGGAACTGAATCTAGGAGATGTTGCTGTCTCATGTTAGCTTAGACTGGTGGATTTCTGTGGCCTTGTAACCTTGAGTGCAGAGGCTGTGATTTTAATATCAGATGGAATAATTAAGTGCTGCAAGACTGTGAAAGAACAGGGCAGGAGGGGGATCTACATCCCGTGACCCTTTGCATCTCATTTGATTTAGCAATTAACAAGAACAAATTCACAAGTAAGAGTGAAAATTAAAACATAGGGTAATGCTTTTGGTAATGAGGATTTTGTCATTTTGAGGCAGAATGAGGTATGTGAATTTTGTTCTTATAAAAAGCTGCTCTGCCTTGGTAGAAGGCCCTTGATGGGTTATGACGATGGGCCCTTCAGGGTGATAGCCAGCTGCTTTGGGGAGGGGCTCAAGGGGCTGATGGCTGTTGGCCTGGGAAGAAGCACTAGTTCCTACCCAAGCCTGAAAAGCAAAAATCAGAGTCAAGGAAAATCTGCACTGGAGATCTTGAGAAGATTGGGTAAAGTCCTCTTAGGAGCCAGTCAGCAAGGGAAAGCTTCGCCATGCTTTCTAAAGGCTTTGAACAGGTACCAGGAGAAACCAGCCCCAAGAGACCCCAGGAACCATAGCAACCTGAAGCAAGACCAGTGGGGCCGTCACATGTCCTCTGGACCACGAGAACCCCATGGGCTCCTCACACCACCCTGGGGAAGGGAAGGGGCCGCTGGAACCATAAACGAGGCCGAAAGTCTTGCTCTTTCTGACACGTGGCAGAAGGACAAGCCAAACTGATTTTCTCTGCAATCCGCAGAAAATATACATTGTTTCTGGCTCCCACTTCTTGTTGTGATATTGGCTGATGAGTCCCATTTTACCTGCCTACAGAGTAAAGCCAGCTAACAAACGTGCAGGCCAGGGCACCCGCTGGGGACCACAGGGAGGCTCCGAGGCATTTCCTGAGACCTTTTCTCCAGGTCTGAATGCCACAGAGCGTAGGGATGCAGCCCCATTTATGCTTGCTACACCTTTTGGGTGGTCCTGCCCCCTCCAAGGATGCTGCACTGGAGACAGACAGACACTGTCTTCTCCTGCATCCTCTCATGTTGGGACATCTGCTCGCTCTCCTGGACTGGGCCACTGCCCTTTCCTGTTCCCCTGGGCACTCTCGCCTTTGTGGACAGTACAGCTTTAAGGTGCTACCTACTTCCTGGACCTGTAAGTCAAAAGTGTCAGAGGTGCGGAAGAGAAAACTTACTACTTCCTTTATTATCATCATCGAAAAGCTGATAGTGTTTACTAGCCCTCCTGTGAGTGAAGGCTGTGTATTATTCCTCCTAATCTTTGTTCCAGGTCTGTGAAACCGTACTATGTCGGTCATCCCATTTGCAAACAGGGAAACTGATATTTGGAGAGGTTCAGTAGTTTGTATGGGGTCATACGGCTGGTAAGTGGTGGCCCTGATGTTCAAAGCCAAGTTGGTGACTCCAGGACCCACACACTTAACTACTGTGTAAATGTCCTGTGTGTAACGTGACAATTTAAGGTGGCTCTGTGAGCTCAACTTCCCTGAAGGGGTTGGTGATCCTCTCCATTTCAAATATCGTGTCCTCTTAATGTCTCTTAAGAGTGATGTGAGCTTATACTCAACAAAGATGTTCATGAATGTCCTCACTGATGGGCAGGAAGATTCCTCTAAAACAGGATGCGCCAGATTCTAGTGTGTTGGAGAAGTGTGTTCACCTTGCTGATTGATGTGGGAGATTGCAAAAGTTGTCCTCAATTCATTCCTACCCTATTCCCATGCCTTTACAATGTGACTTTAAGCTCCACCCATAAAGAGGTGGAGTCTGTTTCTCTGCTCCTGAAGGTAGGTAGGCTACCTGTGGTTGGACATGCCAGTAGAATACTGGAAGGGAGGGTGTGCCAACTCCAGCCTGGGACTCCAGAAACCCCACAGGCTTTTTCTCTTTCTCACAACCCTGCCATTGCTGTGCTGACAAGCCCAGCTAGATTGCCAGGAGATGGCAGACACATGACCTGATCTGTGATTAGCCCAGTGGATGTACCAGCCACCCCCAGAAATGGGGCTTCCTACACACTCAGCTACTGACAGCTGATTCACAGGTGAACTGGAGCCAGAAGAATCTCCCAAGTTGCCAACCCATAGAGCCATGTGCTGTATTCAGGGTCACTATTTTAAGCCACTAGGTTTGGGGTTTGCAGTTTGGTAGGCCACAAAATTAACAGGTTACACTCAGCTTCAAGTCACACCCATTCATCCCAGAACTGGGTGGTGAGACTATTAGGTGGAAGATAGGGCCGCTGAATTAGAGCCTTTTCTCCCCCTTCCTCATTTCTCCATGAAAGTGCCTTTCTGCAGGTTTGTGTCACAGATGCTTGATGCTGTGATTCTATTTCTGACCACCCTAACAGAAGAAACGAACCATCAGTGACGGCTGTGATCTGATCCCAGCCCTGACACCACCTTGCCACGTGGTTTTCAGCGACTCCTGTAACCTGGCTGGGCTGCAGTTGCTCACACACTTAAGAGTATGAGATCGACAGGCCGCACGCTGTAAGGTTTCTCCCAACCCCAGTGCTTTATGTCTCTGATGCATCACTAGCACGGTGTTTATCCTGTCTGCATTTGATTTGGATTGTTTATTCTGGACCTCTGGAGTGGCACAAAATGATGAGATGGATTTTTTTTTTTTTTAACTGTCCGCATAAAAAGAAACAGACCATAAACTGGCTAGTGCCACTCAAGAAAATTCCTTTACTAACAGTGAAGCAAAAAATGTCTTAGTTATAAAAGTACGGGTTTGGAAAGGAAATGCTCAAGTTTCCTGATAAAGAAGAGTCTGCATTATTAAAGATAGAGGGTTTTACGGCTTCTTGTTGAAATTTACAAACTCACATTGCGTTTGGCTTTTCTCCTGAAAGCAGATAAAGGTTTGGTTGGTCCGGCTTCCTGAGCGCTATAAAATATGTTCCTTCTTTCCTTCCTCCCTTCATGTACTTATTCAGCCAGTGTTTTATATGAGTGAGACTGTGTCCTCCTGGGAGAGGCAACTGAAAGAGATAGGCCAATCCCAGCCCTTTAGGCGCTGACATTTGTATGGTAGAAGCAAATCCACAGTTAAGCGTTAGTGTCATCTAGTGATTAATGCTGTGGAAAAAAACTTAATCGTTAGAGGAGAGATGAACCCTAGCACAGGAGAGCCACTTACTATCTTCCCATGGTCCCACCTCCCCCTGCAATTTCTCATTCATTCTCAGGTCCAGTCACTGGAACTGAGAGGCATCTGTGTTCACTGATGCCTATCTGACAAGCCTCCCTAAGCAGGAAGAAAACCCGCGGATGTGAGTCTGGGGAAGAAGATGAGTCCTGACAGCGCGCCTTTGGGGGATAGGCTGAGGATGAGTCGGGGGCCTGGGGGACACTGTGGCTTCCTGGAGCAACTGCCACTGAACTAAGGGACAAGACCTCCCCTGAGAGTTACGAGTCTGGGCTCCAGTTTCATCTCAGGACTGGATGTTTTGTGTGTTTTTGGACAGCTCATACCCTCTGTTTCTCAACCTGTCTGTGTTCTAGAGATTGTAATACTACCTTCTACCTCTCCATGTTGTTGGATGATCAGGTTCAATAACACAAACGGAAGCATTTTGTTCAGGTTATTTTCCAGATGGACTGTCTGTTCCCTGAGGGTGGGAACCATGTCTTATTCATCTTATTTCCATAGAGCTTGGCCTGTATCAAGTGCTCAGTGATCGCATGAATGAATTGGCCTGGGAGTAAATTAAATGAAATCGAGTCCTGCGGGCCTTAGTTTCTTCATTTTGCAAATCAGGGAGTCCATGTAGAGTTGTGAAGTTTGTGCACTGCACAAGTGAACTTGCTGGAGATAATTGGAGGGGGTTAAAACTCAGCTTCTCTACCTGCCAAGTCATGAGCCTGGTTCAGAGAGGGGTGCCTTTTCTATTTTTCATTAAGGTACCATATAGACCAGCAGTGGCTCTGTTTAGAAGAATGGTGTTAGACTGTCTTGCCTCTCGAAGATTCTGACTTAATCATTATGGGTTGTGGCCCCAGAAGCTGTATTCTTCAGAAAATCTCCAGATGATTAAGATTTTCCTCCTACTTTGGGTACCATTGGATTGGTGGTCTGCTAAGGTCTTTCTCCTTCTAATAGGAGGTGATTTTACATTAAATTTTATATTCTTGCATTTCATCGCTAAATTCTCTTTCTTAATGAGCACACGAGCTGCTGTCTTTTGTCCTTACTCACCCTTCCCACCATCTGTTTTCAGCAGAGAATAGCAGTTGGGGTGTGTGGAGTATATTCATTCATTCTCATTCATCAATAAGGAAATTCTGCACCAAGCTAAAGGAAAAAAAAATTCCCAGGATTTCTTTAATCCTCCAACACTGTGTTTTTTCTCTTACCAGCAAAAACAGGTCAAATAATAATTGTAAACATTGGAGGGTTCTTGAGACAAGCCAGAGCTGCTAAGACTAAAACCTCGTGATGAACTTTCCTAGGGTCTAATTTCATCTACCTGCCTGCATTTCTCCGTCAACCCCTGCATGGGTCAGGGTCCAAGGAGGAGAAAGAAACCACACAGTTGTCTCAGCAAGGAAAGCTTTGTGTGGGGTTTCTCAGCTGTAGCGGCCACTGACATTTGGGGCTGGATAATTCTGAATTCAGGGGAATGTTCTTGCCCTGAGGGTGTTGAGCAGCAACCCTGGCCTCTGCACACTGGTTGCCAGAAACAGTCCTTCCTCCTCCCCCAGTTGTGAAACTGAAAACACGTCTAGACAACCTCCAGTGTCCCTTGGTCTGAAAGTGGCCCCGGCTTGGTCACCACTGGTACAGTAATCATTATCTGTATCAGAGATTATCAGGAGAGAAGTAAGGAGAACCATGAAGAATACCTTTGGGCTGAGTGAGAGTATGATGGAAGGGACCCAAAGTGGGATTCAGAGTGGGTTGAACTTCACCTCCATAGCCTATTGTGTGGGGATGTTCTCTGGGCTGGAGTAGGGGGATGCATCTACTGGATACTGATGGACTGTGGCCGGCAGCTGACTGCAGGGTGCCTGTGACTCACTGGAAACCCATCCTGGGGGTATCACTGAAACTTGATGGGAATGAGTGTCACTGGCTGTCCCCCACCCCCAAAACACTGCTGGCAATAGCTTTTGGTAGAAACCAGAAGAAGCAAATGGAGATGTGTGGAAGTGGAAAGAGAAGCCCCTTCTTCTTGCATTGTCTCTCCAGCGCCCTCTGCTGACAAAATTTAGTGTCACGTCATCTTCAAAAGAAATATTTTGCATAGAGCCTGCAGTGAAAGATGAATTTGAAGGGGAAAGGCAATAAATTGGTAGTTGGCATACTCTTGTATTGTAACCTTCTCTTAATTATTTTTGTACCATTCTATTTGGCACAGGTCTGGCACTTAGTAGATATAAAATCACTGATAATGATTGAAAGAAGGCATGAATGCATGCATAGATGCCCAAATAAATGAATAGCAGAGTTTGCTTTTTTCTAGTAGCTGTTTTGGAAAATGCTGTTGTTTACCACAGGTTTGAATTTTACCAACAGAATAGCAAATGACAGCTTTTATTCCATCCCATCCTACTCTCATACTAAATTTAAAATTAATTGAATTATCCTGTTAGGTCTTCCCAACTCTCATGTAACTGATCAACTTGCTAAAAATATGTTAAAGAGTTGAGATATTCAGTGGAAAGAAATTAATTAAACTTGTTTGAATCGATTGGTTGATTAAATTCCCCAGTCGAGTGTTGATTAGGTAGCCAGGAAAATATGAGACTGGTATCTGTTTTTTAGACCAGAATATTAACCAAAGTACTGTTGACCAATGAATTAAGTCCAGCAAAATTGTTGTCCAGAGGCTAGGAATATTAATAATGTGAAAATTGGAATTAATTTTGACTTAGTTGTCAAATGGTTACTTGTGGATTGCAGCGTGGTTAAGTCAACTGTGGCCAGGGGCTAAGTTACACTGTATTTTAACACTAGGAAGTGTGGTGAAAAGATGACTGGATTGGGATGTGAAGTTTACTCTGGGCTCCCTGCTAATGTGGACAGCTCTGTCAGCCTTTCTGGGCCTCCATTTCCTTTGTGTATGCAAAAATTACCATACATTTCCTTTTGGGGACGAGTAAATATAATCTGAATACTCATTGGAAGGACTGATGCTGAAGCTGAAGCTCTAGTATTTTGGTCACCTGATGCAAACAGCTGATTCATGGGAAAAGTCCCTGATGCTAGGAAAAATTAAGGGCAGAAAGAGAAGAGGGTGTCAGAGGATGATATGGCTGGATGGCATCACTGATGCAATGGACATGAACTTGGGCAAACTCCAGGAGATGGTGAGGGACAGAGGCGGTCTGGCGTGCTGCTGTCCATGGGGTCACAAAGAGTCGGACGAGACTGGGCAACTGAACAACAACAAGCAATCTGAGTGTAAAAGTGTTTTGAAAATTGAAAGTAGTACACAAATTTGAGGCTCTTCTAATTAGTTCATAGTTGCAAAATGGGCACTTTGGGATTATTTCAATTTTCATAGGTTTCTAGAAGATTCCAAGTATATCTGGGGTGCTGAGAATGTACTTCTGTTTCCTAATGTAAGGCAGAAGCCCACGGAAAGGAGTTTTGCATGTAGGATGATACGTCCCAGTTGAGTACCTCAGGGCCTTTGCACATGTAGGTTCCTCCACCTAGAATTCTTTCCTCTCCTCTTTGCCTCCATAACTCCTACTTATCCTGTTGGCTCAACTGTCACTTTCTGACGACCTGAACTGGTCAACCCTCCTGGTTACATGCCCTTCTGCACTGCATCTCTCCTATCCACAGCTCTACCACGATGGGTATTTCGTGTTTTATTATGATTATTTGATTAATGTCTGTCTCCCCAGCTAGGCTGCAAGCTCTCAGATGGCAGGCACCACTCCTGCTTTTGCCCACAATGATGTTTTTGGGAGCTGTTTGATGACTATTTGTTGGATGAATGAATGAATGTTTTATCCAGAGTTGACTAGAGCCTATTGGGTTTTGATGTGTTGGTCACATTTTGAAAGAAAAGGCAGAGCTTGGCTTTCTGGGGCTGTGGAAAGGACCCAGTGATAGATCCAGGTCCCTGGGCTGTCTTCAGCAGCCAGCACAACCTCTGGCATACAGTAGGAGCTCAGTAAATGTTTATGGAATGAGTTAACTGTGGAGCAGAAGCCTGGAACCTAAGTTTTGTCTCTAAAATTTACTGACTCAGCAAACTCAGTGAAGATGTTTAGGCCTTCTGTGCAATACAGTGTCAACAGGCTTGGAGGCCAGCATTCCTGGATCCACATCTCCACAGAGAAGATGTCTGACGAGATGCTCAGCATCACGACGTGCGTGTGCAAGTCTGTTTCTTTACACAAATGAGGGCGACATCAACATCCTGAGATTACTTCAGGTATTAAACCAGAGAAAGGCCTTGCCTAATACAGCCTGTATTAGGTATCAGTAAATGTTTGTCCCTTCCCTCCTCTCGGCCTCCATAACATGGGGACAGCATAACCCACGTTGAACCAATTGTGTCTCAAGTAAGATCGAAAATGTCACACACTTTGTAACTTGAGGTCCAAGATTCACTTTTCCTTATTCCCATGCTGCCATCAGAAGAAAAATGTGCAGAGTCAGCATTCACCACCAGGTGGCACTGTGACAGTACTTTGATTTCACTGTTTTGGCTTAACAAAACAGCACCTTCGTGTACCTTTTAAATTGAAATCCTGAGGTGAGAAAAATGGGTTGCATTTAAGAGGGAAGCATTGCTCAATAATGGAGTAATGTCTGTTGTAAATGATATTTTAATGTCTAGAGTCTTACCCTGGAGAATCAGAAAGGAAAATTTTTAAAACATTCCTTTAAATTCTTAATTTGAAAACAAGAACCACAAGAACCAGGTTAAGTGAGGAGTCAAAGCTTTTATTTGCTTTATTACAACATAATTTTATCACTGTTTACAACTTTTTCCTCTTGGAGATCCATTTTGTTTCCTCAATTATTCTAGTAGCATATATACTTTAAATTTTTTATTTTTTGAAGGAATGCTTGGTTTGGTCAGCAGATATTTCTTGAGTACCTAATGCATGCCATACACTCACTGTTCTGGGTGACTAAAATCATGGTCATCAACAGAGAAGATAAAGTTCCATGTCCTTAAGGCAGTGGGGACACCCATTATTAACTAGAGAAAAAAGAAAATGAGCCAAGGAAGGAATTTCAACTGGGTGATGGGATGAAGGGAGACTCAGATAAGCATCTTTGGTAAATGAACTCTGTCCCAATGATCTATTACTGCAAAACCAACTCTTCCCACCCCTAATTTGTTTTCATGACCTATGTATTTTGCTGACAGCTGTGTGGGTGTTAGGAGTCTGGGAAAAATTCAGCTGGGAAATTTGTTCTGATCCACTTGGCATGACCAGCAAAGGCAGCTGAGGCTGGGGGCCCCACCTTCAGGACGTTTCTTTACTAACATGTAAATAGACTCACGGACACCTTGAGGCTGACAGGCCCGTCTCCTCTGCGTGGCGTCTCACCCTCAGAGCCCCTCCTTCTGAACCAGGATGGCCTCAGATGATCGTGCTTCCCACTTGGCTGTTGGCTTCCATCAGACCAGAGTAGGAGCTGCCAGTCTTCTTAAGGCCTAGGCCCGAAAGTTACTTCTGGCATGGCATCACTTTTGCCTAAATTCTACGCATCAAAGAGGCCAGTCCTCTTTCTTCAAGGAGAGAATAAATGGACGTCATTTCTTTTTTCTTTTTTTTAATTGTAAAGCTGTTATTTTCTCCCACTTTTTAAATACTTATTTTTTAATTGAGATGTAATTGACATATTAGTTTTAGGTGCACAATATCATGAATTGATTTTGTATATATTGTGAAACATTCACCACAGTGTTTAGTTAACATCTGTTATCACACATGGAATTTTTTTCTTGTGATGAGAACTTTGAATACCTACTCTCTTAGCAACTTTCAAATATACAATCCAGTGTTATAATTACTATAGTCACCTATGTTATGTTGTACATTACCTCTCCAGGACTTGTTTATTTTATTCCTGGGAGTTTGTACCTCTCGACACCCTTTATTCATTTCACCCACCCCCACCCTGGGTGCCGGCAATCTCCAATCTGATCTCTGTTTCTATGAGTTTATTTATTTTTTTTAGTTTATTTACAATGTTGTGTTAATTTCAGGTAGACAGCAAAGTGATTCAGATACATATATGCATACATTTGTATGTTTATGTATGTATACATACCTATTGTTTCAGATTCTTTTCCATTGTAGGTTATTATAAGACATTGAATATAGTTACCTGTACTATACAGTAGGTCCTTGTTGTGTGTCCGTTTTGTGTATAATAGTGTGTTTCTGTTAATCCAAAATTTCTCATTTATTCCTTTCTCCACCTTCCCCTTTCATAACCATGGGTTTGTTTACTATGTCTCTTCTGTTTTGTAAATAAGTTCATTTATACCATGTTTTCAGACTCTACCTGTGAGTGATATTATATTTATCTTTGTCTGACTTACTTCACTTAATATGATCATCTCTATGTCCACTTGTGTTGCTTCAAATGACGTTATTTCATTCTTTTTTATGGCTGAGTAATATTTCATTGTGTATATATACCACGTCTTCTTCTGTCAATGGACACTTAGGCTATTATCTTGGTTTAGGCTATTGTCTCGGACCCAAGACATTTGGTCCATGTCTTGGCTGTTGTAAATAGTGCCGCTGTGAATATTGGGGTGCATGTATCTTTTTTGTTTGTCTTGGGTTTCTTTGGGTTAGTTTTAAACATTCCATATATAAATGAGGTCATATTGTATTTGTCTTTCTCTGACTTATCTTACTTAGCACAGTAGTGGACCCACCTCTTGATGGAAGGAGTAGTAAAGAATTTGTAGCCATTTTCAGTTGAAGCAGACTCTTAGAAGGTTGACAGAAATTCCCTGTAAATGGCTGGAGGTCAGATTTCCACCACCCAACACTATACATCTGGTTCCTCTGCAGCATGAAAATCATACCACAGCTTTGAGGAGTTTTCCTTGGGATCTAGACCCGTAACTAGGAGAGTCTGCACCCAACAAGCAGAACCCACTCTGCCAGTTGCCCCCACAAGCATTGTTGCCAGCACTAACCTCAGTGCCCAGGAGGCCTCTTAAGTCTTGATTGCAAAACTCTAGATTGAAGGCTAGGGTTGAAAACACAAACCACAATGCCAGCTTCTGTCTAGGAATTTTCCTTTGCAGAATAGTCTGGGGTAATCTTCCAGGAGTGGGAGCAAATGCAACACATGGTTACAGTTCAGATACTAAGAGTGTTTGACCTTGAACTAGCCCATGGAACAGCTGTAACTTTACACTGGTCAATAGCCAGGAGAGTGTTTATTAGGTTTGTCCCCTTAAGAAAGATAACTGAGCCAGCTGGAGTTAGAGTTCTCTTCTGAAGTAAATGGACTTCCCTGGTGGCTCAGATGGTAAAGAATCTGCCTGTAATGCAGGAGACCCAGGTTCGATCCCTGGGCTGGGTAGATCCCCTGGAGAAGGAAATGGCTATCCACTCCAGTATTCTTGCCTGGAGAATCCCATGGGCAGAGGAGCCTGGCAGGTTATAGTCTGTGGAGTTGCAATGAGTCGGACACAACTAAGCAACTAACACTATCTGAAGTAAAGGGTGTGAGGTCCTACATTTCTGGACCATAATAGTCCTTTGGGAGAAGGAAAGAGACCCATAGGAACTGAGGATTTTCTCTGGTGGACAGGGTATTTGAAGGGGAGGGGACCCTCAAGGTAAGGATAAATCAACCTGCTTCTGATAGACTCAGGCAGTCCAGAGTTTGTTCTACATTGGTGTGGCAATCAATAGAGCAAATGATTTTTGTATTGACACATGTCCCAAACCTAATGTTTGCCTAATGATGGCAGCTGGCTTCACTCAAGATGCAGTTGAACTTAAAAATGTTTGCTTAATAATGATGACTGCAAAGTCAAGATAAAACGTGAGCTTGAAAAAAAAATCAGCCGCATTTATGTTCACAATCCTTGCATGTTCCTTCTACTGACTGTCTATTTCTCTTAGCACTCTTTGATGTGCTGAGACTCCACAGTGGTATCATTAAATGAGCAGCTCTTTCTGTCCCTAACTAATCTGTCAGCATGGACAAAGTTTCCAGTTTGGGCATCAGAGGGAGCAGAAACAAACCTCTCCTTATTCTGTTGTTTCATCTGGAGCAGCATTTTTATTATTCATCGTTATGAGTGTTATTGTGAACATGGTCAGATTTACTTAAATGAAAGATTTTCATGGCAGCCGTGACAGTGAACTGGGAAGGTGCACTTATGGTCATATTGAATGAAAACACAACTTGGTCATTCAAATCCCACAGTCAGATGCTGCCTCTATATACAGACCAATTGTCTGGGTTTAATAAGATGGTTTTGGAGTGCTTGACTTGAATGCAAGAAAACAATTGCATTAATCACATATCACATGGCACTTAAGTTTTATATAAATAAGAGAAGAATGCCTCAAATGCTGTCTTTCTGAAATCAAATCTGAGGTTGGATTAAATGGCAACCCACTCCAGTGTTCTTGCCTGGAGAATCCCAGGGACGGAGGAGCCTGGTGGGCTGCCATCTATGGGGTCTCACAGAGTCGGACACGACTGATGTGACTTAGCAGCAGCAGCAGTGTCTATCTGCCTGTGGGACCAAGTGGAGTCGTAACTTCCATTTGTGCTAGCTCTCGTCTCTTCTTGCACACACTACAGAGTGAAGTAAGCCAGAAAGATAAAGAACATTACAGCATACTAACACATATATATGGAATTTAGAAAGATGGTAACGATAACCCTATATGCAAAACAGAAAAAGAGACACAGAAATACAGAACAGACTTTTGAACTCGTTTCAAAAGAACAGCATGTATACTATCTATGGTGAAACAGATCACCAGCCAGGTGGATGCATGAGACAAGTGCTCCGCCTGGTGCACTGGGAAGACCCAGAGGAATCGGGTGGAGAGGGAGGTGGGAGGGGGGATGGGATGGGGAATAAGTGTAATCTATGGCTGATCATATCAATGTATGACAAAACCCTGAAATGTTGTGAAGTAATTAGCCTCCAACTAATTAAAAAAAAAAAAAAAAAAAGTAACCCCCAGGCATCTTGTCGGGTCTTGGCAAGGAATTTTCAGGTCAGGTCAGTTCACTTCAGTCGCTCAGTTGTGTCTGACTTTTTGTGACTCCACAGACTGTAGAATGCCAGGTCTCCCTGTCCATCACCAACTCCTGGAGCTGGCTCAAACTTATGTCTGTCGAGTCGGTGATGCCATCCAACCATCTCATCCTCTGTCGCCCCTTCTCCTCCTGCCTTCAATCTTTCCCAGCATCAGGGTCTTTTCCAGTTAGTCAGTTCTTCGCATCAGGTGGCCAAAGTACTGGAGCTTCGGCTTCAGCCTCAGTCCTTCCAATGAATATTCAGGACTGATTTCCTTTAGGATTGACTGGTTTGATCTCCTTGCAGTCCAAGGGACTCTGAAGAGTCTTCTCCAACACCACAGTTTGAAAGCATCTTCGGCGTTCAGCTTTCTTTATGATCCAATTCTCACATCCATACGTGACTACTGGAAAAACTATAGCTTTGACTAGACGGAACTTTGTCAGCAAAGTAATGTCTCTGCTTTTTAATACGCTGTCTAGATTTGTCATAGCTTTGCTTCCAAGGAGCAAGCGTCTTTTAATTTCATGGCTGCAGTCTCCATCTGCAGTGATTTTGGAGCCCAAGAAAATAAAGTGTCTCACTGTTTCCTTTGTTTCCACATCTATCGCCATGAAGTGATGGGACCAAATGTCATGATCTTAGTGTTTTGAATGTTGAGTTTTAAGCTAGCTTTTTTACTTTCATGAAGAGGCTCTTTAGTTCTTCTTTGCTTTATGCCATAAGGGTGTGTCATCTGCATATCTGAGGTTATTGATATTTCTCCCGGCAATCTTGATTCCAATTTGTGCTTCATCCAGTCTGGATTTCACATGATGTACTCTGCATAGTAGTTAAATAAACAGGGTGACAATATAAGCCTTGACGTACTCCTTTCCCAATTTGGAACAGTCCATTTTTCCATGTCTGGTTCTAATTGTTGCTTCTCTACCTGCATACAGATTTCTCAAGAGTCAGGTAAGGTAGTCTGGTGTTCCCATCTCTTTAAGAGTTTTCCACAGTTTGTTGTGATCCATACAATCAAAGGTGTTGGTGTAGTCAATAAAGCAGAAGTAGATGTTTTTCTGGAACGCTCTTGCTTTTTCTGTGATCCAGCGGATGTTGGCAATTTGATCTCTGGTTCCTCTGCCTTTTCTAAATCCAGCTTGAACATCTGGAAGTTCTTGGTTCATTTACTATTGAAGCCTTGCTTGGAGAGTTTTGAGCATTAGTTTGCCAGCATGTGAGATGAGTGCAATTGTGTGGTAGTTTTAACATTCTTTGGCATTGCCTTTCTTCGGGATTGGAATGAAAACTGACCTTTTCCAGTACTGACTTGTGAAGAAATCCATTCAGTCACTCATGTGCTCAGGGGCTTTTGGAACTTTCTCTCTCTCTTGTCTTCTGCTCTGTTTGCTGACACGCACACCAAAACCTCAGCCTCTGGGCATTGGTGCTGAATTGAATCTTGGAAACAGTTTTGGCGAAGTAGGAAGTAATAGCTTTCCTGCTTTGCCATCAGAAGGGGAGACAATGGGCTCATGCCCTGGAAAGCTATGTGTCCCCACCTGGCAGGATTTGGGGAGGACTTTTACAGCAGTGGTTCAGGGCAGAGTTGCTAAGGACCAGGGTATGTGCAGGGTCTGCACTGCCTTCGTCTGGCCTCAGGTGGTCTCCTGATGAGCTTTTGTTGTTGTTGTTCAGTTGCCAAGTTGTGTCTCTTTGCGACCTCATGGGCTGCAGCACTCCAGGCTTCCCTGTCCGTCATCATCTCCTGGAGTTTGCTCAAACTCATGTCCATTGAGTCGGTGATGCCATCCAACCATCTCATCCTCTGTGATCCTCTTCTCCTCCTGCCCTCAGTCTTTCCCAGCATCTGGGTCTTTTCCAATGAGTCGACTTTTTGCATCATGTGGCCAGAGTACTGGAGCTTCAGCCTCAGTCCGTTGGAGGTTTTCGAACTGTGACCTTCTCTGGGATGAAGAATGCTGACATCTTCCATTTGTTGGGGGTCTTCGTTCCGTAAAGAGGTCAAAGATACTGTTACGTGTATCCCATGAGGGGGGACCAGGACCTTGCCCCAAGGCTGCACAGCTGTTTCTTGGCTGCTCCTCCCTTCTCTTTGCATCCCCTCCCTTCCCTGACTGGCAGCTGTTCAGATCTGCCCTCTGGAACTCACAGAAGGTTGTGGAGGCTGGCGTCTCTTCCCCACAAACAAGAAGCAGGCGACACTGAAAGTTTCCGTGTCCAGGAGCCCCACAGGGTCCTGCTCGGTTTCAGCACATCCGTGGGGACTTGTGGTCTTTGCCAGGCCCAGCTGTCCTGTCTCCACAGCTATTTGTTTCTTTCTGTGCAGCCAGGCTGGGTCGCTTCTAGGTTTCCAAACAGAGTACTGTGCTTGTGTGAACTGAGGGGGAAGCCACTTTCCTCTTTTCAGCATCTGACAGGGGACTGCCACCATATTGTCCCCAAAGAGTTCCCAGAGTGAAACAGCTCTTGCAGTTTTGGTGAGAGCTCTCCCCGCTCTGTGGTGACAAGCTAGGTCCACAGGGATGAATATAGGACACATCAGAGTAAGAGACAGCCTGCCTCAACTGGGCACATCCTCCTCTGACTGCTAGACTTTGGGCCATGTGTCCGGTATAGCAGAAAAAGCAGAAGCCCTAAGACTGGACAGACCTGGGGACGTTCCTAACTCTGTCACCTGTAGCTTTGTCACCTGGGGCAAGTAACTCGGCCTTTCAGAGCCTGCTTCCTCATCCTCAACAAGGAATAACGGTGAGATGGCGTACGCAGAGAACTGGTCCTGTTCCTGGCTCAGAGCTCCCAGGACCCTGAGGACTTTCTTGATGATAGGAATGTCCTTTGTATGCTAACGAGATGACTCTTGCTCTAGGTTTCCTAGGCAGCTGGCTTCCAGAAAATTCACCAAATGATCAGTGATGGGGCACGTTCATCCCTGCCCTGACCTCCAGGGAGAGGAAGGGTTGAAGTCTGAGTTCACATACTAATGGTTTAACTAACCATGGTTTAACTGGTTTAACTAATCATGTCTGTAAAATGAAACCTTGATAAGAAAATGTGGACCAGTGAGGGTTGGGGGAGCTTCTGTGTTGACACATTCAAGCGCTGGAGGCTGTCACACCCCAGCTCCTTGGGCAGAGAGCTGTCTACACTCGGGACCTTGTGAGCCTCATCTCCTGTCTGTTCATTTGTATCCTTTCTAATAAACCGTAACCATAAATATAGCGCTTTCTTGAGTTGTGTGAGTTATCTAACAAGTGATTAGATCTAATGAAGTTGTAGTCAGCTGGGCAGAAGGGAAGGGTAGTCTGGGGACCCCATTTGCAGCTGGGGTCTGAAGTGGGGGAGCAGTCTTGTGGGACTGAACCCTTAACCTGTAGGGTCTGTGCTAATTCCAGGTAGTTAGTGTTGAAATTGAACTGAATTGTAGGACTCCCAGCTGCTGTCTGAGGATTGGAGTTGGAGTGACGTCAGGGAAAACCAACCAGAGCCTAGTGAAATATTTTCACAGTAAGAACCTAGGAGGTGAGAGGTTATACTGTTGTGATGCTGTTGCTGTTTTATTATAAAATAGAAACAAAATTTAACTAGGTAGGGCTTACTACTTAAAGTGGCTCACTTAACTCATGTGCCCCAAGTACAGTAATAATACTTGTATTATTTCCACTTAGCAGATGTAGAAACTGAGGCATCAAGAGGTTCAGGTACTCCCCAGGCTCACACAGCTCATAAAGGGGAAGGTGCAAATCCAGGCAGACCATGGCCTGGGTCTGTGCTCCTCGTCTTTACAGGATGTTGTTGTCGTTGGCCTTATGACGACTGCAATTTGTTCAGGGAGGCTTGAGGAGCCAAACGAAGACTAAACATGCCTGGAGCCCATCAGAGAACCCTGACTGCCTGTTAAGATAATCAGATATATTTGTTTCCAGGGTAAGCACTAGCCTTAAAGGGAATAACAGCTTATGTAGGACTTGGGTTATTAATAACCTTTTTTCTTCCCCAAAGAAATTTCATTCATCCCTGGGTGAAATGGAGAAATGTGAGTGCCTACTGTAAACTGTTGGGTGTGCAATGTGTGAGGACTTAATTGACTTTTCTTGAAAAAGTTCAACCACTTGAGAGCAACTATCCCTGTTGAACCTATACAAGCCTGGAAACTGTATGGTCCATTCAACTCTGGGCACGCAGAGCAAGTGATAAATGGGCCTTGTGCTGCCTCCGCTGGAGCTGGACTCACAGGGAAACCTGCCACTCGCTGGTGCTGCCTGCAGATGGAGGGAGGAAAGGCCATGTCAGTAGCACTGCCGAGCTGTCCGTGGAAACACACACCCATTTATCATAGCGGGCCTGGCAAGGGGCCATGCCTGCACAGGTTTGTAAATAAAAGGCATTTGAAACCAAGACCTGTTGGAGCAAATAGGCATCATCAGCAAGTGAATAGATTTTTTTGGGAGTCTGGTATAACCTTTATCGGACTTTCATTTAATCATACTGTATGAATCTCTTATACTACCTCATTCTCACAAAAACCTAAATTCCCAGGTGGCACTAGTGGTAAAGAACCTGCCTGCCAATGCAAGCAGAGACTCAGGTTCAATCCCTGGGTTGGGACGATCCCTTGGAGGAGGGCATGGCAGCCCACTCCAGTATTCTTGCCTGGAGAACCCCCATGGACAGAGGAGCCTGGAGGGCTATGGTTCATAGGGTCGAAAAGAGTCAGACACAACTGATGCGACTTAGCGCACACACATTAGAATGATTAGGCATCCTAGTTTCCCCTTGTCCTAATGCAAATATTAAAAGAGCCCCTTTTCACTTTCCAAATTGCCCTGGTTGGACCATAAATTAGATTGTCACCCAAGACATTATTTTATGGACGAGGAAACAGAGAAGATAATTGACTCACTCAAGTCCACACAGCAGGTGGGTGATGGAGCTGGATTCTAACTCAGGCCAGTCTGTCTCCAGTAGCCAAGTCTTTCCTGCCAGAATCCTCTGCTTCAGAGAAATGGGCACATCTTCCTCATAGTTAGTGCCTCTAGTGGGGGTTCACCATTGTTTGACATTTACCACTTCAAAGAAAAAAATTACTCCAGAAGTTCATTGTTTGAAACACTCTTGGACCTCGTGTTTTGGAATGACCTTCTGGAGTAATTTTTTTTTTTCTTTCAATAACAGTCTTGATGTTAGTTAATCTCGGTCATTTGAGGAGAGTGTTCTTTTTTTTTTGAATTTTCCTAAACACTTTTATATCCAAGACTTGTGAATAAGGTAGGAAGTTATGCTGGGGAACACCGTTTTAGAGCCAAATCAAAGTTTTAGCTTGAAGTAATGAATTGTTTATTTATTTGCTTGTTTGGTAAAATTTCTTTGGAAAAAAATTCTTCAAGAGTCATTCTGCAGATGTTTGGAACAGTGGCAGTGCTGTTTGAATGGGGTGAATTTCTTTCCAAGTTGTATTTTATCATGCTTGGTAGATGTGATGTATTGTGTCTAGGCTTTTGTATCTAAGCTCATTTCGTTTGGAAGGTATGGGTGAGCTTGCCTAGGTGGTTGAAATTGCTGACCTTAGATGAAGAAAATAAATCAGTTCTTTTCCCAGAACTCAGGTTTCTATTAGCCAGATTCCCAAGCCTTCATGTTTCATCCAGTGAATCCTAGTGATTTTAAAAGGCCAGGTAACCTCTGTTACTAGTACTTGTCTGTCAATGTATGAGAATGGTTTGGATGAATTTATTAAATTTAATTATTGTACATTTTTAATTGCACCTTTAAGTTTACAAAGCAATATCAATTCTGCTTTTTTCTTATTTCTTCAATTATTCAGTGGGATACTGTGAGTCAGATATCATCACTCGTGTTATCAGTAAAAAGAGTGAGACTCTGAGATTGTGTCTGATCTACATTGATAGCACTTGAGGATTCCCAGGGCATCTAGTTACTGGTTAGTTCCCATTCCACTGCATATACTCCCTTCCTCTTGATTGCTTTGCTTTCAGAGATCATTGACCTTTTAAAGTCTGTATTAGTCTTCTATGGCTACTGTAACAAAATACAGCTTGATGGCTTAAACCAACACAAGTTTATTCTTTCTAGAGGTCAGAAATTCAAACTAACTTTAATGGAGCTAACTCAGGGTGTCAGCAGGACTACCCCCAACCTAAATGGCCCAGCCAGATGATCCAGGATAATCTTCCCTCGCAGGATCTTTAATCATATCTGCACATTTCTTGTTTGCTATGTAAGGTAACAGTCATAGGTTCCAGGGACACAGATGTGGGCATGTCTTGTAGGAATTATCAGCTCATTTCACGTCTCTTTTCCGTGTCTGCATCTTGCGGTGGTGATGGGATATTCAGGAAGACCCATTGTGCAGCGTGGCCGTGCATACAGATTTCGTTGCCCTTGCCTCCAGATGCCTTGCATCACTCCCCCAACCCCTGGTGGTAACAGACCCATGTTCAGCTTGTAGGGTAAGCCAGGCTGGACCAGTCCTAGATTCTCACTGTGGTGGGTGGATGATCCAAACCAGCCAATCAGAATCCTTCCCAGAGATTATCACAGTGAAGAGAGAGAGAGAAAGAGAAAAAGAAAGAGATGCCATAGTTACAGGCAACCGGAGCTGCCTTTCTTTACCATGTGGTGGTGGCAAAAACAGACATGGACTCACCTTGCTGTTTTTTTTCCCTTCATTCCTGAAAAAATGTTTCAGGAATTTTTATATTCCTGAAATATAAAATATTTATATATCTATGTCTAAATAGTATACATTATAGATTATATATTATGTATAAATATATATTTATATACTTGTGTATTTATAAATATATAAATTCTCAGTATTCTCAGGGAGAGAAGTCTGTTACTCAGAAACACACAGGCCTGGTTTCTTGACTGGGAATGAGAAAGTCAGCAGGTGAGGGTGGCAGTTCTGATGTATCTGAGCCCAAGGAGAAATTTTAAATTTCTCAAGGTTATTCTAGTCCATTAGTGAAAGTGAAAGTTGCTCAGTCATGTCTGACTGTTTGCAACCCCATGGACTATACAGTCCTTGAAATTCTCCTTGCCAGAATACTGGAGTGGGTAGCCTTTGCCTTCTCCAGGGGATCTTCTCAACCCAGGGATCAAACCCAGGTCTCCTGCATTGCGGGCAGATTCTTTATCAGCTGAGCCATTCTAGTCCATTAAATAACTGATAATCACCTTGGTTATTTACCTTGGTTATAATATGGTCTCCTTCATAGCTGCACAAAAGGAAGCTTAAATTCTGACTAAATAGCATACACTGATATCCACTCCCTCCTGAAGCCTACTAAAATAATGGAAGAGGAGTTGGAACATTAGAAACCTATGTTGACAAAGAACATAGCAGAGGAAACAGTAGCAAGTTAACGAGTTCAACCAGTGTTGAAAAAACGGAAGGCAGGTGGACAAATGGCAGCTGGGTTGATAGAGTCAGAAAGCCAGAACGGAGGGCCTGGAGAGTGCAGTTGAAACAAGGAATGAGCCAGCTTCTGCCACAGAATCCTAGAGAGACCTGAGAATTGGAGCCCGTGGATGCCTCGAAAGACAGATGTAAAGATTCAGTTCAGTAGAGGGTAGCCTTCATATATTTGGCTGTCCATCATCTTTGGAGTGGCTTTTCTATATTTAGGGAAATCTGAAGGTGTGAGTCTCACTTCCCCAATCTGAATTCTAGCTCCCAGTTTCTCCTACATTTGGTCCACAGTCATGTGACCTGGCTGTGCCAGTTGAAAGCATATAACATTTTTTTTTTAAAATTTGTTTATTTATTTGGCTGCATTGGGTCTTAGTTGTGGCATGCAGGATCTTCACTGCGGCACACAGGCCCTCTAGTAGTATTGTGCAGGCTCAGTAGTTGTGTTATGGGCTTAGCTCTCCTGTGGCTCAGACGGTAAAGAATCTGCCTGCAATGCAGGAGACCCGGGTTCGATCCCTGGATTGGAAAGATCCTCTGGAAAAGGAAATGGCTACCCACTCCAGTATTCTTCTTGCCTGGAGAATTCCATAGACAGAGGAGCCTGGCGGGTTATAGTCCATGGGGTCGAAAAGAGTCAGACACCACTGAGCCACTAACACTTTCAGGTAGGGTCTTAGTTACCTGAGCAGGGATGGAACTCACGTCCCCTGCATTGTAAGGTGGATTCTTAACATGGGACCACCAGGGAAGTCCCAACACATGTAACATTTTAATACAGAAGAGAGTTGAGGAGAGAGGACCTGTGTGTGTTTTCATTTTTGAGACCGGGAACTCAGGCTTGTAGTGGAAGCAGCCAACCAGTGGTTTCTTGTGTAGCTTTGGTGTTGGTGGGAATAGGAGTGGTGAGGATCTGCCTTTATGCTCAGCAGGGTAGCCGAGTGTGAAGATTTCCTCATCAGGCCTGTTCTGTGGGGTGATTTGGAGCATATTTCTATAAGATGAGCCTGGAGCCTGCTTCTTCCGCCCTCGCAAGAATTCAGTGAACCACCCACCAGTTAACAGACTCCTTTCCCATTTAAATTGCCAGAGTCTATTTCTATTGTTTGCAATTTAAAAAAAAAGAGAGAAAAAATAAATAGACCAAAAGCAAACTTATTCATACTGAAAGTGTAGTAGTTTTATTCTCAGATGCCTCTTCCCATTCCAGACAGCCAGACAATAACTCCTTTCCCACAGTATCTGGAGAAAGGAAATTCATCTCTGGAGAAACTGTCAGAGGGGCCCACTCTGAGGACATCAGGAGCAATGGAGAAACGGCTTCAGACATTACAATGAAACAAGGGAAGAAACTTTCATTCCATCATTTTCCTCTTCTCAATTCCCAGAATATAGGCAGCTTGGTACATACTCCCCAGTCAGAGAAGGGAGGGTTTTTCTTGGGAAAAACTAGCCATTCCAAGAAAAAGACCTCCAATGAATCAGATAAATGTCTACCCACTCACCCCCCAGCAAAGCCCTGCCTACTCACAGAGAACTGACAATCAGCTTTTTTTACTGCCTCTCTCTTAAGTATCGATGAATGTGTAGAAGTCACCAGACTTTTGAAGAAAGCCTCTGTTCTTAAGGGAGAGAAACCAAAGCAAATCCTAGGAGAAAAATGAGCTTGATGAACACAGTGTTAGTGAAAGGAATGGGAGGCAACTTAATTAAAAACATTATAATTAATATTTTCAGAAAGAAAAGAGAAGATACTTCTTTGATGAAACATTACAATGCTGTTTTTTTTTTTTAATAAAAGGATTGAAGAAAAAGGAGCTCTTAGAAATTAAAAATATTATAGGAGAAATGGAAACAAAAATCACTAGAAGGCTGGAAGTTAATGTTGAGGGAATGTCTTGGAAAGTAGATCAAAAGAACAAAGTCATGAACAGCAGGAGAGAAATGATGAAAAAAACCAGAGAATCAATGTAGTTTGTCCAATAATAATCAAGAGAGACATACAAAAGGAAGAATTAAAAAAAAAATCCTGTATGTATTGAGAACCAAAGAACTCACATGACTAGATTGAAAAGGTTCACTGTAGTCAGCGCATGAGTCGACACCAAGGCACATTAGTGTGGGATTTCAGAGCACCAGGGATGAAAAAAGAAGAGGCTGTAAGTTTCCAGAGAAGAGCAAACGGGTCACACTTCAGAGGACCAGGAATCACAATGAGCTCCTGCTTCTCGGTGGCAAACTTGAAGCCAGAAGTCAAGGGAGCGTTGTCTTCAAAGCTGAGCCCTGGCTTCTGACCCAGACATCCAAATGCCTTCCAACTGTCAGTCAGATGTGCCGGAAGAAGGCAGGCATGGGTGGGAGGTCTCAGGAGCATGCACGTTCAGGGAGCTACTGGATGATTTGCTCCAGTAAGCAGGAGGAAACATCAGGAAAGAAAATGGGAGATTTTGGAGACAGGGCAAGCTATCTTTGAGAAGTGGTAAGGGAATTCCTAATATGGTGATAAAGGAATTTCCCAGCATGTCAGCTCTTCAGGACCGTCAGCGGGAAGACAGAGGTCTTTTCCCCCAAGAAAATCACCTCCCCCGCCAAATCCCACAAAACTTCAAAGGGAAAATGCAATACTGATCGATTCCTAAGGAGTTGAACCTTTAAAAAATTTCTTGGATGTGGACCATTTTTAAAGTCCTTGTTGAATTTGTTACAATATTGCTTCTGGTTTTTTGTGTTTTTTTTTGCTTCTGTTTTTTATTTGATTGGTCAAAAAGTTCATTTGAGATTTTCCATGAGATGTTTTGAACAAACATTTTGGCCAACCTATTCATTACGGTTTTTCGGCCAACCTGTTCATTATGGGTTTTTGGCCACAGGACATGTGGGATCTTAGCTTCCTGACCAGGGATCAAACCCCCTGCACGCCCTGCATGGGAAGGTGAAGCCTTAAACACCGGACTGCCAGGGAAGTCTCAGAGTTGGATCCTTTTAAAAGGGATTTTCTAATTCCACCAAAGAGTCCAAGAAAAAATTGATCATTAGAAAGTTAAGTAGATGAAAAATAAAAGTAATCACTAACTTCAGGGCAAACAAAACTTTGTGTAAGGAAATGTAATCGTAGTATAGGTGTTTCATTTTGAATGATAATTACATAGCAATAATTTAAACAATAAATACTGATACAACAAACATAATAAAGCTGTGTTATGAGGAAGGTAGACGTGAAATGTTTAGGGGGATGGTGGAGGCACAGGGTGAAGAATGCTGAAACTTTTTTTCTATAGGAGGAAATCAATAGATGATCCTTAAAAACAATTAAAAAAAATAAAAGTGTAATGTCTAGGAGAACATAGATAAACACTGGAAAAAGAGGCCAAAGGAATTGCACATGCTTGGCTCTTGGGAGTAGGACTTAAAGGTAGGGTAGGGGACTGGTCCTTTGCCTTATAACCCTTATCGGATTATTTGCTTATTAAAATTATGAATGCGCATCATATGATGAAAATTGAAAACTGGCTAAACCTTGGAAAAAATTCTTAGATCAGTAGGAAGTCTGTCATTGGGAATATAAATTAGTGCAATCACTTTGGAAGACTGGCAGTATCTGCTGAAGCTGTGTACAGACCATGTGATCTAACAGAGATGTTTGCAGTTGTGCACCAAAAGATTTGTGTACAAACTTGTCCCTGACATTACTATTCATGATAACTGGGGACAGGCAGGAACAAAGTGTACACCCACAGTATAGCATATACTGTATGATCACAGAACGAAATGTGCTGTAATAATGCAGATAGACTGCTTTTACATGAAACAACATGGGTGAACCTCACAAGCATTGTGTTGAGCACAAGAAGTCAAGGACCAAACTACACATGCTCCGTGATCCTGTTTATGTAACATCCCAGTTAAAACTAACCCCTGGTGACAGGAGTTAGGATATTGATTGCCTTTTGGAAAGAGGTGGGCCTGGGTAGAGACAGGGCTGGGGGATTGTGACAGGCAATTCAGGGTGCCAGGCAGTGGTCATGTTCCTTTTCCAGTTGCTGATAACATGAGAATGTTCACTTTGTGAAGCTGATAGACTGTGAAGCTGATAGACTTTGTGAAGCTGATAGAACTTCTGCATATATATTGAAGTTGGGTGAATACCCTTTAAAGACATTTACAAAATAAAACATGCATACTGCTACAAGAGCCGCTCAGCACAGGAGAAAATACTCATCTGGATCAGATAATCTGTTTCTTTTATCAACAAGCTTGTGAAAAAATATTCAGAAAGTTTCAGCAAAGTTGAATATGGTTATTTTTGGTTCTTTCTGTTTTACCTGGATTTAAGGATTTTTTGGATTTGTCCTCTCTGTGTATGTTCTGTCAATACTTTAGAATGCCTCAAGTGTTCCCCTCCCCCCCATAATTAAGGATGATTTTGAAACAATTTGAAACTTTGCAGTGGCCGCAAGATCTTTCTTCTGCTTTCTAGATGACCTGCTCATGCTTTTGGGCGCAGTTCTGTCCAGAAGACAGCAAAAGTGGAACATGGAGGGTATAATACTATCTAGAAGAAAAAGAGTGTGTGTTGCCTGGATTTTGTTGGGAGAGGAGGGGTGGGGTTGAAATCCTTCTCTTGTGAACTATCATATAGTCACAGGAATCTCTCTCTCTGAAATAATATCACGCATCAGTGGCCTTGATCTTTCCCAGAAGTGTTTGAGAAGACAGAACATTTGCCTTGCCTTTTGCCCTTTTACATATTTTTGTTAGAAATCTTCTTTGTGCCAGCCTTCAAGTAGGGAAGAGGGAGTAAGTTTCCCTCTCTTGACCTTCATGTCATCACACTACAAAAGCCCTTCAATTTCAGGCATTTGCTTTGCTATCTTGTTCCTGATGAAGAGAAAGCAGAGTGAGACACTCTTGAAAGTTCACCCACTTACACCAAATTATAGTGGGTGGAATTGAAGGTGAGTTAAGCAGCCAAAGTTGGCTGGTAATTAGATTCATACCCATCATAGATTCAGTCAGCAGCTTGCGAGGGGAGGGGAAGCCCTTCTCTGGAAATGTTCTGTTGAGGGGCATACACCAGGAGGGGAGCTGCTAGGAATTCTCCAGGACACAGGACAGAACTTGGGTACCACTTGGCCTCTTCCTTTTCGCTATCAGCTCAGTGATGACTTGGGTGCTCATTGATGATTTGGGTGGGGCAAGCTCAGCCATTGTGTAGAGTCAGGAATTATATAGAATGGTAGCAATCCGTTATTTAGCTGCCTGTGATTATCTTTGGCTTTACAAGAGATAATACTGATACTCATATAATATTATCATCATATAGAGTAAGAATATATTTAAGATATAATACTTAGAGGAGTATTATAATACTTAGAGGAGATAAAATATTTAGAGGAGATAATTCACTGTGGAGTCAGGAGATTTGGATTCACACCCCTGGTCTTTAACTATTTGTGTGTATTTGGGCCACTTTCTTGTTCTCTGTTTTTGTCTCATTGCTGTCTTTGGTACATGAAGGTAATTATGCCTTCACTGAAAGGCTTCTTGAAGCTGGCACAGAGTGGGTGGTCATGAGCTGCTTGGAATTCCCCTCTTTCTTGCTGCTAATTGTTTATAGGCCAGAGAAAGCTTTGCAGATGACCTTGTACTGACTCTTCCAGGCCAGGAAACATTGACTTGACTTATATTCATTAATTCAGACTTGTTTCTTTTATATATTAATTTACTTATTCATTGGACATAAAAAAGTTGTTCTTTTCCCCACCCCTCTATGCTTGGGGAAGGGAGAGCTGGTTTTGGTGAGTGTACAAGGTTTATTCATTTTTTAAAATTTTGTTCATTTTTGAACATCAAAAGAGAGAATACACAAAATATGCTTGCAGAGTTAAGGAGTATTTTGCTTTGTCCATGCAAATGTACACATATTCATTACAGAATCTAAAGGCTTAGTTAAGAGTGACCATAGCTTGGGAGCGAAATGGGAGAGTTTTAGACGAAACTGTTGGGTGGCCATCTTGAGGGCACGTTGGGTAGGGTAAATGTGAAATTTATTGGTACTTTTGTTTTCTTTTTGATTTCCTATTTTTGTCAAGTTTTTGCTTTGTGTGTATATTAGCCTTGTGATCAGAAGCAAAGCTATTAAGAAATATAGTTTTTTTGAACTACATTGAAGCTAGAGGTCAGCAGAAAAGATTCTTCATGAGTCCAAGCTGTTTTACTTTGAAAAACAAAGACATCTTCCCAGGAAATATTTACTTTAGAGATTATAAGAAGCAGTTATTTTCCTTTGAAATCATCATTTTATACTTGTCCTTGTAGATTATAATTGGTTGTCTATGTCAAATTATTTTTTTTTCCATTAAGCATTATATTGTGAGCATTTTCTCATGTTACTGGAGAGCATTCCTTGGAAGCATTTAAACTGGTTGCATAGTATTCCACTACATAGCATTCTTAGTTAACTGTTGCCTAATTGTTGGACATTTATGTTGCTTCCTGGTATTTTGCTCTTATAAATAACTATCATAAATGTCTCTGTGCATCAAGGGTTACATGCCTCTTTGAGGATTTCTTTGGGATAAATTTTGAGAAATGCAATGCAGAACCAAGAGCATGCCCTATTTAAGGCTTTTACATGTGGCACTCTCTTGGGAAGCTGTATGTGAGCGTCTCGTTGCCCAGGGGCTTCTTGACCTTGCGTTTGGCTCAAGCATGCTCAGTCATCTAGAGAGAAGCTGATATAGGGGAAATGCCTCTGAGTTCTTAGTCTCAAGTCAGTACCCAATGTGTAACTTTAGGCAGGAAGCTTCTTTTCTCTGAGTCTCCCTTTCCTTGTGTACAAGATCAGAACGATGACATTGGCCCCCAGATTATTCTGGAGCTCAAGAATAATCTGCTGTCCACCGTCAGTTGTGCTCGGGCCTTTGAGTAGCTCCTAACATGTAAATGTGGAAATGAATATGGGGTAATATGTGGGAAGCCATTTATGGGCAGGAGTTTGGCCAGCTGCGTTTCCTTGTCTCTTAGAAACATGCTGCACCTTGGGAACCAACAGATAGTAGATGGTATCATGTAATGAGAATGGGAAGCGTGCATTTTGATAGGATCGTTCACTTTAGGGTTTATTATTTAAAATAGCTAAAGCTTGACTTTAAATTGCCACATTAAAAAAATAATAGATGGTTGATTTGTAACTTTTGTTTTTAAGCTCTTGTTTTTCTGATCAGGGAAGAAGACTCTGGGGAACACCCCCTTATCCCTTCCCTCTCTGGGGTTCTCCGATGAGCCTTGAGGTCATTTCGGGATGGCAGACTGTTTCATCTGAATTTTAAAACCTTGATTTTTCTTGCTGATTGGAGGCACACACTCCTACCTGGACCTTGTTTTTCTTTCTCTTCCTCCTGTTTCCTCAGCTAGCAGGGACTAAAGAAAACCCAGAATCCCACGACCCAGATGTAATTATAGCTAATATTTTGGTATCCTTCTTCCTGATTGAATTCAGATGTATTCCCAGATATACAGGCAGAATATGTTAACAAAATTGGGTTGCATGGTATATATTTTATAACTTGATTTTCTTGTCATTAATATTATATCGTGGATATTTTATTATATCATTCAGTGTTCTTCAGCAATATGATTTTCCGTGGTTGTAGAGCTTTCTGTCACATGAACATACTCTAATTTATTCAATCAAGGGCCTATTGTTAGATGTTCAGTTTTCCAACCTTTCACTCTCATAAATAATGCCACAGTGAATATTCTAGTAGAGGAATAGCTGTATGTATATCAGTGACAATACTGTGTCAAAGAGCAAGGATATTTATCACTCCTTGCTACTTATTCCAAACTGCCTTCCAGATACAGGGGACATCTTGACCCGAATCAGCTATAATGAGTATGCATATTTCATTGGATCTACATTTGCACTTGATATGATTTCAAAAATATTTCTTCCAAATTTGATGTGAGAAATACTTAAAATTGTGTTTTTCCTTCTGACCTGAGTGCAGTTGCAGAGTTTTCCTGTCTTCTGGCTCCATGGTATTCCATGCATGACTGCATGTCTCTGTCACTGCTGGTCCACCCTTCAGTCTCTTCTCTTCTCTCCACCCCTGGAAGGTGACCTCTGAAAGTTTACCAATGGACTACCTTCCTTGTCTCTTCTGTTGGACTGGTCACTGGGAAGCCCCGACAAGAGGTGGGTGGGTCAGGAAGGAGAGAGAGGTCCTCCCTCCGTATTCCGTACTTGGTCAGCTGTGACATAGATCCTGTCCCCCATGTGCCCAAGGTGGCATGTTCTATGTGACTGTGTTTCCTTCTGTGTTTTGGGACTCACTGCTCCTTGGTCCCCTGGGATCTGGGTGGCTTCACTGTTGTTGGAAGTTCCTGCCTTGTCCCTTGAGGTTTGGAATGAATCCCTCAGTAAAGAAGCCCTCTTGGACCGTTCTTGAGTGTTGCATGTGTTTCCTGTTGGAACCCTACCTGATAAGAATGATCTGATTAGTAATTGCAATAGATTGTGCACTCTGACAGGTCATCACCCTGTGTTGCAAGCCGAAAGTTTAGGCTCTGGAAGACCCAGAGTCTAACTTTTACTAAGTGTTCTGGTTGCACCAACAGAAGGATGAAGCGTGGTGAGATCTCATTTCTAGGGGTTTTTCAGGAAAGGTAATTTCTAGCATTTAAATATGATCCACTGTTCAAACATCATCATCACACTTTGCTCGATCTTCCATATCATGGTCTTCTAGATGCTGCTTTTTGTTTGTGTAGCTGGATTGTGAATAGGAAATGAACATGAGAGCCATGGCCTCACTCAATCCCAAGGACATAACCAAGGTCAGAGCTCCAAGAGGGCAGGGGTCATTTCCTCTTTTTGCTTCCACATGAATCTTTAGTGTTTAGGATTCTGTTTGGCACATGGTAGATGCTTAGTATATGTTGTTGAATGTGTCAAGGGTCCTGAGACCACCCTCAGGCTTGGTGATTTGCTAAAGGAGCCACAGAACTCACATAGTTGTTATGCTCAAGGTTACGGTTTATTGCAGAGAAAGGATACAAATAAAAAGCAAAGGTAAAAGGTACAGAAGGTGGAGTCCAGGAGGAAAGTGGGCATCAGCTTCCCTCTCCCAGTGGGATCATAGGGACAGTACTTCATTCTCTTAGCAACAACGTGAGATAACATGTGTGAAGTATTGCCAACCAGGGACTCTCACCCAAGCTTTGGTGTCCAGGGTTTTACTGGGGGGGTCATTCACCTCGATATGGATCACCCATTTAACTGATCTTAGCTACTCAGTCTCCAGCATTGCTAAGAGGTCAAACCGATACAGTGTGGCCCAGGGTCCCAGGTGAACAAAAGCAGGCCTTCACCACTGATCCCGTTGTTAACATAAACTATCTGGAATGGCCCAAGGCCTCAGTGGTACATAAGACACACTTAATAGATAGAATATTCTGAGGACTTAGGAGTTATCTCCCAGGAGCGGTCAAGGGCCAGTCCTTTGTGTGGGCTGCACAGGGTTTGAGGAACCCATGCTCTCTGAGTTTACTGCACAGGCCAAGATCGTAAGCTCCAAGAGGGCTGTTAACGTTACTTCTTTTGTACCCCCTGTAGACGCCAAGAGTTTCGGATGATGCCAGGCACATGGTAGATGCTTATATTGAAGTTCTTCAGAGAAACAGAACCAGCAGGAAAACCAGTATTTTTGTTCAGTAATTGACTCATCTGATTGCGGAGGGTTGGCAAATGCACACTTTGCAGGTTGGACCAGCAGGTTAGGTTTCCAGGGAAGAGTTGCAGTTGAAGCTTTAAGACTTCTGGTTGACAGAATTTCCTCTTAGGAGAAGTGAGCCTTTTTCTTAAAGCCTTCAGCTGAGTGTGTAAGGCCCAGCCACATTAGAGAGAGCAGTGTAACTTGCTCAAGTTCACTGATTGAAATGTTAATCCCATCCGAAAAATACTTTCACATAAATGTCTGGAATAGTGTTTGACCAAATATCTGGATGCCATGACCCCACCAGGCTGACATACAAAAATAACCATCACAATGCTCAATGGACATTGTTGAAAAACCATAAACCATTAGGATCAGGAGAGACCAGTGGAGTCAGGACCCAGCTTCCTAATTCCACTTACCTCTCTCCCTCTCAGCTCTTCTCTCTGTGTAGAAACCCTTGAATGTCAAAGTTTCTGCTTCCCTCTCCCCCAGGGTTAAGGCCACATCTTTAACCACTCAGTAGTTCTCTTTCATTCCATCCCCATTCGTTCCTTTCTACTTCCATCATATCCTGGAACCTTCCCCATCCTAGCTCAGAGCAACCTCAATTATTGGACTGTGTGATAGATTTTTAGTGAAATGGCACCTCCTTCTTTCTTACAAACAAGTTAATAGCAATGAGAATGTTTTTCTAGTCCCTTTGGGGAAAAAAGGCATCAAATAAAAACAGTGATTTTTCTCTATAACTGACTCAGACAGTTTATCCCTCAGGCTGTTGACACAGGAGAATCTGAAGAAGGAAAAATAGCAAATATTTTCAGCCAGGGTAATTCCCAGTGAATAAGACAGCAACATATTCCAACTGATAACAGAAATTAAGTCAATATTTCATGTAAGGGCAGGAGAGTTCATATCAAATGTGGTCCCCAGGTCCCAAACTGGAACCATAACAATTTCCTACTATAAAAAACAAACAAACAAAAAAACTATAGTGAGCTTATCGTGATTGCCTTTTATTTATTTATTTAATTAAAAAATTACTTAGTACTTTGCATGATATTGGTTTCTTGAAACCCTCAGGTCAAGATTCTTAGGGACATTCAAGCCAATAGATCTTTTCCCAGTTTTAAAAACATTAGAAATTAACATATTTTTCATTGACTGAAGGAGATGATTCCGAGTGGTGTTCTAAAGTCATACTTGCTGCTGCAGCTACCAAAGAACTTTCTTTTGGGGTCAGTCGGTGCTAACCAAAGAGAGCCATGGCCAGAGTGTGGAGCTGAAGAAAGGGAGCAAGGCTTTGGTTCTACCTGGAAGCAGTGATTGACCTTGGCACAGTGACTGGGAAGGTCAGAAGTGTAAAATATATTGGTTTGAAAGCAGTGCAAGGAAATGGCTTCTCACCCTCCTTTGGAATCTTTCATCATATTTTGCTCCTAGAGTGGCCTGTACCTCCTGGTTCACTAGGAACTGCCTGGATTTATGCTTCTTATCCTGGTTTAGCTGGTAGAGTTCACACTTCTCTGGTTCCAAGAATAAGCTAGTGATATTGTAACTCCAGGCCCTTGCATATGCTGTTCCTTCAGCTTGCATTTGCTGTTTTCCTATTAATATATATGCACATGGTTTGCTACTTTATGTCCTCAAGTCTTAGATCAAATAGGCACCTCCTTTGTTATTCTCTAACAGATGATATTTGCTTTCTCCTTCTCATGTGGTCTGAATGTTTGTGTCCTTTCCCCACCCCTGCCTCACCAAATTCATACGTTGAAATCCTAACCTCTAAATGTGATAGTATTAGTAAGTGGGGCCTCTGGGAGGTGATTAGGTCATGGGGGTGGGGCCTTGGTCAGTGGGACTGGTGTCCTTATTAAGAGATCCCGCAGAGCTCCTGTACTTCCACCATTTGAGAACACAGTGAGAAAGCTCTGGCTGTGAGCTAGAAAGAAGGCCTTTATCAGAATGTGGCCATGTTGGCACCTCAATCTCGTACTTTCCCCCCCTCCAAAAGTGTGAGAAATGAATTTCTGTTGTTTATAATCTACCTAGTCTGTGATATTCAGTTATAACAGCCCAAATGGACTGCTATTCCAATGTCAGTTCTCTTGTGTGTTTATCTTTTTTATTTTCCATCCCTCCTCACCCAAGGTGTCCCAGTTGTCTGGAACTATGCCAGCCTAACAGTGGGCTCTCAATGGTATGCTGGCATAAATAAAAAAATGAATGAATGAACTGGGAGGTACTGTATGAGTAGGTAGTAGAATCCTAGCGGTAGTAATAGAAAACTACTCAATCTCAGTGGCTTCATAGAACAGAAGTTGAGTTTCCATTAATGCCAAATGTAACCTGTGATGGTGCAGTGGTGGTGCAGAGAGTGAGAGCAGAATCTCTGCTCCATTGAGTCATTCAGGGATCCAGGCTGACAGAGATTGTCCTGTCTTTGATATCCCACAGGCATTGACATCCAGCCAATAGAAAGGGGAAAAGATAGAGGATATGCAGGAAGTAAGCTTTTATAGTCTGCAAGTAGTGTACATCACTCCTTTGTTTTTTTTTTTTTTGGTTAGGAAGTGATGAGTATGACCCTGTGGAGATGCAAAGGGGCCCAGAAACATGGTGGGCAGCTACTTCCAATGACCGCTTTCTGGATAGCTAGTCACTTGTGCCTCTAGCGCAGTGACATTCAGTGGCCAAGTGCTACCACCACTGTCATTATATTGGGAGCTTCATGAAGGCAGAGACAGTCTCTTTCATGACTTGAGCTGAAGGCCTAGCATAGTCAGTGTTTGAATGACAACCAACCACCTCTTGATCACCAACTATATTTGGGGCACGATGTCAGACACAGAGCTTGCCATGGTATGAACAGATAGAATTCCACAAAGACTTAGAATCAACAAAGAATCTTTTGTCCTTTGAAGACAGACCAACCCCTGACTCCATTAGAGACTCCATAAAAAGCAGAAGATGGCTGGGCAAGTTCTGAAGTGACTTTCTTCACCCCCAGAGAGCAGGATAAAATAAAAGTCTTCCAGTGTAAAATGCATCAGTTTGAAAACTGTGCAAGGAAATGGCCTCTCACCCTCCTTTTGGATCTTTCATTGTATTTTGCTCCTTGGAGAGCAATGGAAACTGCTTCAGAACATGATCTTTCTACTTTCTATTTCTTCTCTGAGATAGAAAGTGAGTTTTTGTTCTCCTTTTTTTTCTAGACCTCATGTTCTGTACCACTGTATATCCTGCAGTGGAAATAAAAAAGAAGTCAGACTAAATTACCCAGCACATTTTAAACTCCCATAGTTTAGAAAAACAGGAAGTCCTTGAATGTAGAACATTAGATGAAGTCCTAACCCCATTTTATGGGTGATTAGATTCTTCAGAGGGCTAAGATCTGTGTCTTTTACACTTGTGTCCTTTAGCTCAGGGGTCCCCAATGTCCAGGCCATGGCCTGGTACCTCTGTCAGATCAGTGGCAGCATTAGATTAGAAATAAAATGCACAATAAGTGTAATGTGCTTGAATCGTCCCAAAGCCACTCCCTCCCACCTAGCCCCAAGTCTGTGGAAGTGAATTGTCCTCCATGAAACCAGTCCTGGGTGCCAAAAAGATTGGGGACCGCTGCTTTAGGTCATCAAGGGGAAGGTCACCTTGGCCACTAAAAATACGTGGAGAGGTTTCTCATTGCCATGTTGGCATTTTGCTGAGCTCTTCCATGGAGAGAGCAGAGCAGGGAGCAACTTTGTCTATGAGACTGCAAAAATTTCAGTGGCTGGCTTGAAAGACAATACCTAGATAGTGTTCTGGAAATTTGACATCGTATGGGTATCTGACCATGATCTTGACGCTGAGGTTGCAGAGGAGGAAAACCGTATTCCCACGGCATGCCCTCATCCTCTGTTTATTTCGTCTCTCCTTTCATTCTGATTCCATGGCCACAGCGGTTAGAGCTCCTTACCTTTGCGTTGTCCCCTGTCTGTCAGCATAGTGCTGTCCTTCATCACGCCTTACAATTTACCAAAGACTTTCACTCAAGGCATGCTGTAGGAACACTTTGAAAACTATGGGTGCAGCACAGATAACATGGAAGAATTTCACGTTTATATGCCTATTCACTTGGCCAAGAAGCATGTCTGAGGGCGTCACTGTTTCTCACCATTTTCATGACTTCCTCATTTTTATCCTAATAGAATAGCCCAAAGGTAGCCCCAAGCACATACTATCCCATCATCTGTCCCCGTGTCTTTTTTAAAAAGTTGTTTATTTTTTATTATTTATTGGTGGCTGTGCTGGGTCTTTGTTGCTGTGCGCTGGCTTTTGTCTCGTGGTGGTGAGTGCGGGCTTCTCTTCGGTGTGGTATTTGCGCTCTCATCGTGGTGGCTTGTCTTGTTGCACAGCACAGACTCTATAGAGTGTGTGGCCTTCATTAGTTGCAGTTCCTGGGCTCCAGAGCACAGGCTCAATAGTTGTGGTGCACGGGCTTAATTGCTCCCTGGCATGTGGGATCCTCCTGGACCAGGGATTGAACCCAGGTCTCCTGCATTGGAAGGCAGATTCTTTACCACTGAGCCACCAGCAAAGCCCTCAATATATTTTTTGTATTGACATAAGTAAAGGGCTTCCCAAGTGGCTCAGTGGTAAGGAATCTGCCTGCCAATACAGAAGATGTAGGTTCAATCCCTGGGTCAGGAAGATCGCCTAGAGGAAGAAATGGCAACCCACTCCAGTATTCTTGCCTAGGAAATCCCATGAACAGAGGTACCTGGTGGGCTACAGTCTGTGGGGTCTCAAAGAGTCAGACATGACTGAGTGACTAAGCATGTATGCAAAAAAGTTGATTTATAACGTGTTAATTTCTCCTGTACAACAAAGTGCTTCAGTTATTTTATATATATTTCATCTAATTTAAAATTTTATTTTCCATTATGGTTTGAATAGAATATTGAAAATAATTCCCTGTGCTATATATATGGTAGAACCTTGTTATTTATCTAGTCTATATACAAAAACTTACGTCTGCTAATCCCCAATTTCCTAGTCCATCTCTTCCCCAGCCGCCTCCCCCTTGGCAGTCACAAGTCACATCTGTTCTCTACTTCTGTGACTCTGTTTCTTTTTCATAGATGGGTTAATTTGTATCCTATTTTACATTCCTCATGTAAGTGATATCATATGGTATTTTTCTTTCTGACTTATTTCACTTAGTGTGATAATCACTATCTGTATCCATGTTACTGCAAATGGCATTATTTCATTCTTTTTTTATGGCTGAGTAGGATTCCATTCTATATATGTACCCACATCTTCATCTTCTTTATCCATTTATCTGTCAGTGAACAGTTAGGTTGCTTCTATGTCTTGGCTATTGTGAATAGTGCTGCTACAAACAGAGGGATACATGTGTCTTTTCGGATTAGAATTTGTCTTGATGCATGCTGAGGAGTGGGGTTGCTGGATCATATGGCAACTCTATTTTTAGTTTTCTGAGGAACCTCCATACTCTTTTCTACAGTGGCTGCACCAGCGTGCATTCCCACCAACAGTGTAGGAGGGTTCCCTTTTCTCCACGTTCTCTCCAGCACTTGTTTTTTGTAGACTTTCTAATGATGGCATTTCTGGCCGAGTGAACACCACAGACTTAGTGGCATAAATCAGTAGCTGTGTTGTTGTGTTCATAGTTTCTTCAGGTTAGGGGCTTCTGTGGAATTATAGTGTGTGTCTTGTCTCTGAGCCAGGATGTCTGGGGGCCTCAGCTGGGAAGACTGCACTGGCTGGCTTTGGGGACCTTCTGGAGTTTTCTTCAGTCTTGTGTGTGGTGCCTGGCTGGGTTGACTCCTATGCTGGGGTCAGTGGGGGCTCTCCACGGGAACATCCAGATATCCTCTCCGTGTGACTTACTGCATTGTCAGAGGAAGTTCCCTGGCAACCAGCATGCCAAGGGAACCGGACAGTACTGAGATGCTTTTAATGAGCTAGTGAAAGTCATAAAAAGTGAAATCATGTAATATGACTCTTGCCATAATGATGGTGACATATCCATTACAATGCAGTGGTATCACTGAAAAGAAGAAAGTCCTGCTAGAGATGCTGTTTTTATTTTTAAAATGTCTCATTTTACAGATGGCAGGCCTCAGGTAACTTAAAGCCTTTTTAAAAAAATGTGGACTATTACCAACACAAAAGGTGCACACATGTAAACATACAACTTAATAAGTTATTATTAAGTAAACCTCTATGTAATTACAGGTCAAGAAACCAGTGGTCAGAACTCAGAGCCCACAGGATGCCCAATTCAGTGACAACCCCTCTCTACACCATGAACATGTCCACAAGGCCAACTTTTCTGGTACGTCACTGGTTATGTTTTATCTGTTTTTGAACTTTATATAAATGGGCTCATATTGTACATGTTCTTTTGCATGTGGCTTTTTTTTCTTCTCAACTTTAAGTTTATGATCCCTGTCCATGCTGTGTGTGAAATTGTGACTTGTTTATGTCATTGGGTGGGTACGTACATGCTCAGTTGTGTCTAGCTCTTTGCAACTGGATGGACTGCAGCCCACCAGGCTCCTCTGTACATGGAATTTTCTAGGCAAGAATACTGGAGTAGGTTGCCATTTCCTCCTCCAGGATCTCCCTGACCCAGGGATCAAACCCCTGTCTTCTGAGTCTTCTGCATTGGCAGGCAGATTCTTTACCACTGAACCATCTGGGAAGATATGCTTATATCATTAGTGTAGAATATTCCATCGTATGGACATTTATCCATTCCACTGTTAATGGACACATGGATTATTTCCAGTCATTTCCTGCAAATAATCCTGCTCTGCACACTCTTAAATGTGTATTTTGTTGTGCCTGAGCATGCATGTCTCTTAGGTATCACCTCGGAGGGGGTGAGTAGACAGTGACAACCTGGTTTCTAAAGTGATTGTACCATTTCATGCTTCCCAAGCCGCACAAGAAACTTCATTATCACTTGATATTAAGGTTATTAGACTTTTTCATTAGAGTGTTTTTTTTTTGCCTTGGGTTTTATTTTTTTTCCCTTCATTTAGAACATAGTCCTCTGTTTATTTTGCTTGACTCTCTGTGTTGGATTTAAGCATTAGATGAAACAGTTACTTTTCCCAGTCTTGAAGGAGTGAAGTTTTATTTGGGGCAAAATGAGGACTGCAGCCTGGGAGGCAGCATCCCAGATAGCTCTGAGAGATTACTCCAGAGAGGTGGTGGGGGAAGGTCAATATATGTCAATATATATTGGTCAATATATAAGGTTTTGGTGAAGGGAGAATTCAGCATCATTCAGCACTCATTTTACAGAAGGTTTTCTGCTAGTTACAAGGATCTGATGTCACCATGAAGGGATTTAGTGCTTTTCTAGATATGAGAAGATGTAAGGATTGAGAGCATACAATCTGTTCCTAAAAACATCTAACTAAAGACCTGTCCCGCCAGATTCCCTGGAGCACAGAGTGTCTCATTCCACCCTGAACCCTCAGGGGGTTGCTGTTGCAACAGAACAGGGTTCAATCTCTGCAGAGACAGACGGCAAATGCCCTTGTTGTATGGTCGCTGGCAATGGTCTTGGAAAGTGCCAGTTTGTGGTCGACAGTGTCTCCTGGATAAGATCCCTGGTGGTTTTCAAAGCCATATGTTTTGGGGACCTGTCTCTCAGGTAAAGTCTTCAGGGCGGAGGTGCCTGGTGTTAAGTGCAGACCGTGCCCTCCTGGGCAGAAGCTCCGGGTGTGGTGAGTTCTCCACTGACTGTGGGTCACAGCCTGGGATGGAGTTTATGGCGACATCATGTCCTAGTCTTTCCTATCTGCTCGATGTGGGTCTTCCTCTGTTTTCCTGATGTGAAGGGCTGCTGCACTAGTTTTCATGTTTCTTCTGGAGGAAATCATTCGGTCAGTAGCTGTGAATTTGAGGTGTTCGTGGGAGGAATTGAGTTCAGGATCCTCTTACATCATCATCTTAGATCACTTCTAGCATTTCCAGTTCTTACCATTCCAGTAAGCACCTGAGCTTCCCAAGTGGCACTAGTGATAAAGAACCTGCTTGCCAATGCAAGAGACGTAGGAGATGCAGATACGATGGCTGGGTTGGGAAGATCTCCTGAAGACGGGAATGCAACCCAGTCCAGTATTCTTGCCTGGAGAATCCCATGGACAGAGGAATCTGGTGGTCTGTGGTCCATGGGGTCGCAAACAGTCAGACACGACTGAAGCGACTGAGCCCACACATGCAGGTGAGCATGAAGTGGTGCGTCATTGTGGTTTTTACTTGTATTTCTCAGATTGCTAGTGAAGTTGATCATATTTTCATAGGTTTCTTGGCCATTTGGGCATACTTTTTTTTGGGTGAAATGCTTGTTCTTGTCCTTTTCCATTTTTCTTTTTCACTTGTGTTTCACTTATTGATATGTAGAGGTTCTTTATTTCTTATAGGCTATGATATTGTGATTGTTAATAAGAGTTATATTTGGTCTTTGTCCTTGTTTCTGGCAGAGAGCTTCTAAAACTTAGAATTTACTAAGTGATGAGAGCAACAAAGATGCCATTTTTTATGTTAATAATGTGAGTTCTGGACCACACTTCAGAATGGGACTAGATGCCAGGGGACCCACCTATGTGATTATTTGGTTGGGTCCTAGCCCCTGATCTCTGGGGAAAGGAGAGGAGCTGGAGGTTGAATCACTTGCCAATGGCCAGTCATTTAATCAATCATGGGTGTCACATGGAGCCTCCATTAATCCCCCAAAGGACCAGGTTTGGAGAGCTTCTGGGTTGTGAATATGTGGAGGTCTGGAGAGAGTGGCGTGCCTAGAGAGGGTGTGGAAATTCCCTGCTGTCTCCCCCTACCTTGCCCTCTGCATTTCTTCCATCCGACTTTTCCTGAATTATATCTTTTTGTAGCAAACCAGTGATCTAGTAAGTGAAATATTTCTCTGAGTTAGTGAGTTGCTCTAGAAAATTGATTGAACCCAGAGGGGAGGTCATAGGAACCTCTGATTTATAGCCAATCATCCAGAAACACAGGTAATAACCTGGGCTTATGAATGGCATCTGAAACAAGGAGGGGCTCAATTTTGTAGGGCTAAGTGCTTAACCTGTGGAATCCAGTGCCATCCGTGGGCAGGCAGTGTCAAAACTAGTTAAATTGTGGATCACTGCACTGGTGATGTAGAGTTGCTTGTTTGTGTGGGGAAAAAAACATATTGGAATTGGTTCCAGAATAATTTCATGGATATATGGCCTTTGTTAATTATATAAGTGGCAAATTTCTTTCCCACCCTGTAGGTTACCTTGTCACTCTCCAAATGATGCTTTTGTATGTCCATTTGTATACGTCTTTTTCTGTTCAACATCATGTGGTGAGATTTATTCATGTTGTGTTGGTACCTATGAGCTGTTAATTTCATGACTATGTCATATTCTATTATTCCTAGTTCTAATAAGCCCATTTTCTACACTTTTTTTGGAAGAGTAACTGCTTTTCTTTTTTTTTCTTTTCTTTGTATTTTAAACACACTTTCTATATGCTGAGGTCAAGTAGATACTGCTATATTCTAAAAGCTTTATTGTTTTGCCTTTCTCATTTATAGCAGGAATCAACATATTATGACTGGCAAGAAATTCTGTCCCACCACTTAATTTTGTTAATAAAGTTTTATTGGAACACATTCGCAGTCTTTCATTTACGTATTGTCTGTGGCTGGTTTCGTCCTGTCACAGCAGAATGGAGTAGTTGCAATAGAGACAGGAAACCTGTGAGCCTTATATAATGGGTTATGACCAAGAGGTCATTCAGTGTTTTCTGTAACATCATACCAAAAACCCGAACGAACTTTTTGGCCAACCCAATATTTACTACTGGCCCTTGGTGAAAAAAATTATTAACTCCTGGTTTAGATCTACAACATACTTAATCAAAATTGCTGTATTTTCATATCATCAAATGGGCTTTTCACTTTCCACTAAAAATTCTTCCTTTTCTCCACAAACATTCATTTAGTAGCTATTCTGTGGGAGGCCTTGTAGGTGATAGGCATTGATTATACATGAATGAGAAATATGGTTTGTGCCCCATATGATCTCACAGTTTGATGACATTGTCCTTCACTTGTGTTAGCTTTCTCACACCAGCAAAGCCATGTGTAAGTTAATGGACAATTACTGAACTGACCTAAGAAGGTACCACATGTTTCGTTAGGGATAAGAAACTCCTAGATAAATAAGACTTTCTCCAGTGCTCAAGGTGTTTACAGTCTAGTAGGGTGACCCTACGGAGAGGTAAATAGCTGACATCATCATCAGCCAATACTTGGTGACATAGTAGATGCTCGCAGCTGTGGCTTGGTGACGCAAGGGCTGTGTGGACTCAAAGGAGTAAAAAATAATATCATTTTTGATGATTTTTTGGATCATTTTTGATGATCATTTTTGGTTTGTGAAATAAAACCAAAGCAGAAGTGATTTTAAAATTCTGATTTTAATGTTATTTGTAACATTGAATTGTAACATTCTCAGCAAGTCCCCACCACACACCCTGTGAGGGCTGTGCACACTGGTCATGGTAGTCATTATATTAGTCATCCTGATAATTACAGGGGCTCAGAAATAGCTACTCAGCAGCCTGAATACAAAACTAACCCCAGGATTCATTGAAATGCATCTAAGAAGGGTTGATAATTCTGCACACACACTTAAAGGAAGTTATATATAAAAAAGAAGTTACATATATCCTTAGGGTATCCTCGATAACCTTATATGTCATCTGAATGGCCATTCAACATTCTTCCTCCACTGTTTTAAAACTGCGCGTGCGACTACACGGTAAGATATTTGAAGTCTGTCTACACAGGGAATTTTTCCCCTTCTCTCAGTAGATTCTGTTGTAAAATGACAGGTATGGTAGAGGCACTACTTGTCAGGAGACAGTAATTACTTGTCAGGAGACAGTAATTACAAAATAAAAGCACTAACAAAATCAGCTTATTTTAAAAAAAGGATGTGTAAGCGTGAAATGGGTTATGACAATCCAATAATTAACTAGTGGCCAAAGCCAGTGTTTTTCACATTTGAGTGATGGGTTAGAAAATCCCCCACACAGTAGAGAAGCTCAAGTAGAAATGTACCAACTTTTCACTTTAATAAGAGCTCCGATCTCCCGGACCGCTGGAATCATTAATGTTTTATTATAGTTTTGTAGTTTCTTTGTGTCTTCACAGTTTTGATTTCAAATGATCATACTGATTTTTTTTTCTTTTTATTGACTAAATGACCCAATGCAACTGCTTTTCTGATTGTGATCTAGCCCATTCCTCATTCAGAATATAGTTTGGGAAATGAATCACCTGAGATTCCTATTTCTTTTTGTGAGGGTCTCTGTGTTGGGACAATGCCAAACTAGAAAGTCAGTGACACCATTGCTTTATTTATCACCTGCCTGGTCAGAATAATGATTGAATCACATTCTTTGAAACTCAGTCTACCATGTTGCATTCTCTTTGTCTGTGGATCCATGTAATGTTTTTAGATTGGCTTCTTATTGGAGAAATGTTCCAACCAGTCATTTGGCACCCCATTTTCTTCAAGTATAGAATGAGTGGTGGGAGGGAAGCCTTGATGGGATGCTCTGTGCCAAGAACCAAGATGAAAATATTTAGAGGAGGGATTGTGGAGCTTAATTTCTGCAGGGGTTAAAAAGAAATATGTTAGGCCTTGTCACAGCCACTCAACTTGTCCTTAACAGCACAAAAAACAGCCATAGACAACACTTAAACAAATGGCGTTTGGTGTGTTCCAATAAAGCACTATTTAAAAACCAAAGCAGGTAGTGGGCTGGATTTATTTTCTCTCTCTCTTTTTTTTTTTTGCTTTCATTTTGTATTAGAGTGTAGTTGACTAGCAATGTTGTGACAGTTTCAGGTAAACAGTGAAGGGGCTCACCCATACATATACATGTATCCATTCTCCCCCAGTGGCTTCCCTGGTGGCTAAGATGGTTAAGAATCCTCCTGGAATGTGGGAGACCTGGGCTTGATCCCTGGGATGGGAAGATCCCTTGGATGAGGGCATGGCAACCCACTCCGGTATTCTTGCCTGGAGAATCCCCGTGAACAGAGGAGCCTGGAGGGCTACAGCCATTGGGGTAACAAAGAGTTGGACAGGACTGAGTGACTAAGCGTAGCGCATTCTGCCCCCAAACTCCCCTCCCATCCAGGCTGCCATATAACATGGAGCAGAGTTCCATGTGTTATACAGTAAGTCTTTGTTGATTATCAATTTTAAATATAGCAGTGTGTAAATCCCAAACTTCCTAACTATCCCTTCCCCCATTCTTCCCCCGGCAACCATAAATTCATTCTCTAAGTCTGTGAGTCTGTTTCTGTTTTGTAAGTTCATTTGTAGCATTTCTTTTTAGATTGCACATAAAAGGGATGTTATATTTCTTTTTTTCTGTCTGAATTACTTCATTCAGTATGACAATCTCTATGTCCATCCATGTTGCTGCATGGCATTATTTCACTCTTTTTAACGAGTGAATAATATTCCATTTTGTATGCATACCACTTCTTTATCCATTTATCTTGTCAGTGGATATTTAGGTTACTTCCATGTCTTGGCTGTTATAAACAATACTGCAATGAACATTGGTATCCTTTCAGATTGTGTTTTTCTCTGAATATATGCCCAGGAGTAGGATTGCAGGGTTATGTGGTAGCTCTATTTTTAGTTTTTTGAGGAACCTCCATACTGTTCTCCATAGTGGCTACACCAAGTTCCATTCCCACCAACAGTGAAGGAGGGTTCCCTTCTGTCCACATCCTCTCCAGCATTTATTGTTTATGGATTTTTTCATGATAGCCATTCTGGCTGATGTGAGGGGATATCTCATTATAGTTTTGATTTGTTTTTCTCTAACAATTGCAATGTTGAACATCTTTTTATGTGCCTCTTGGCCATCTGTATATCTTCTTTGGAGAAATGTTTATTTAGGTCTTCTGCCCATTTTTTGATTGGGTTGTTTCTTTTAATGTGTTAGGTATCATGAGTTGTTTATAAATATCAGAGACTAATCCCTTGTCAGTCACATCATTTTCAAATATTTTCTCCCCATCTGTGGTTTGTCTTTTTGTTTTATTGTTTCCTTTGCTGCACAAGAGCTTTTGAGTTTAAGTAGTTCCCATTTGTTTATTTTTGTTTTCATTGCCATTATTCTGGGAGACAGATCAAAAAAGATGATTGTTGCAGTTTATGTCAGAGTGTTTTGCCTATGTTTTCTTCTAGGAGTTTTATAGTGTCTGGTCTCACATTTAGGCTTTTAATCCATTTTGAGCTTTTGTGTATGGTGTTAAAGAATGATCTAATTTCGTTTTTTTACATGTAGCTGTTCAGTTTTCCCAGCACCACGTGTTGAAGAGACTGTCTTTCCAACGTTGTGTAGTCTTGCCTCCTTTGTCATAGATTAATTGGCTACAGGTGCATGGGTTATTTCTGGGTTTTCTATCCTACTCCATTCATCTATATTTCTGTTTTTGTGCCAGTACCATACTGTTTTGAAGACTATCACTATGTAGTATTGTCTGAAATCAGGGAGCCTAATTCCTCCTGCTACATTTTTTTTTTTCTCTCAGGAGTGCTTTGGCTATTTAGGTTCTTATGTGTCTCTATACAAATTTTAAGATTTTCCAAAAAAAAAAAAAAAAGATTTTCCCATCTAGCTCCTTGAAAAATGCCACTGGTAACTTAATAGGGATTACATTGAATCTGTAGATTGCCTTGGCTGATGTAGTCCTTTTGACAATGATTTTTGCAGTCCATGAACATGGTGTATTTTTCCAGTCCATGAACATGGTGCATTTTTCCATCTGTATGTATCATCTTCACTTTCTTTTATCAGCATCTTACAGTTTTCAGAGTGCAGGTCTTTTGTCTCCTTAGGTAGATTACTTCCTAGGTGTTTTATTCTTTTTGATGCTATGGTAAATGGAATTGCTTCTTGAATTCTTCTTTCTGATCTTTCATTGTTAGTGTATAGAAATGCAGCAGATTTCTCTGTGTTAATTTTGTAACCTGCAACTTAACCAAATTCATTGATGAGTTCTGGTAGTTTTCTGGCAGCATCTTTAGAATATTCAATGTATAATATCATGTCGTCCTCAAACCATGACAGTTTAAGTCTTCTTTTCCAATTTGGATTACCTTTACTTCTTTTTCTTCTCTGATTGCTGTAGCTAGGACTTCCAAAACTATGTTGAATTAGTGGTGAGAGTGGACATCCTTGTCTTGTTCCTGATCTTAGACGAAATGCTTTCAGCTTTTCACCATTGAGTACGACATTAGCTGTAGGTTTGTTGTATATGGCTTTTATTACTTTGAGGTATGTTTCTTCTGTGCCAGTAGTGGGTTGGATTTAGCCCAAGGCTGAGGTTTGCAGAACCCTGATATTGGGTGTTGGGGCAGGTGAGACTTTCACATGTCATCTACCAAAGCCCAGGCTGCTTCCAAGCATGGTCCTTAGATCTCTAGGATCTCCTTCTGATGACTTGGCCTCTGATCTACCTCTTCTCTTCAACTGGAGTAATGTAACCTTTGACCCATTTATGTTATGAAATCTTGCTGAAGATTTCACAAAAGCCCCTAATTCTCATCTGATTTGACTTTACAGTTGAAAAATTTAGGCGACAGAATCAGGGATTTCCCTCGATTTAGAAAGTGGTTAATTACTATCAGAGCTGGTACGTCCGCTCTGCACAGTGATGCCCAGACCCTCAGTGTGAATACACTGTGCCACCACTTTGCCACCAGATTCCCATAAGAGGAAAAAGGCTGCATCTGTTGTCTTTACTATTTCTTATAATAGCCACTTATCATCATGAGCAATGTGAGGACAGAATTCACACCTTCAAGAGATTATCTAAGATATCTCTGGAGTGAGGGAGAACTCCTACAATTCCAAGTGTAATATCTTTCTTTATTTTTTAAATTTTTTAAAATAAAAAATTATTGATGTATAGTAGGTGATGCTAGTGGTAAAGAATCTACCTGCCAGTGCAGGAGATGCAAGAGACACAGGTTTGATCCTTGGATTGGGAAGATCCCCTGGAGTAGGAAATGGCAACCGACCCCAGTATTCTTGCTTGGAAAATTCTGTGGTCAGAGGAGCCTGGCAGGCTACAGTCCGTGGGGCTGCAAAGAGTCAGACACAACTGAACAACTGAACACACAGTTGATTTATAGTATTGTGTTAGTTTCAGGTGCATGATGTAGCAATTCAGTTATATATGTATTCATTCTTTCTCAAATTATTTTTTCCATGTAGGTTATTATAGTATATTGAGTAGAGTTCCCTGTGCTATACAGTAGAACCTTGTTGGTTACCCATTTTATATAGTTGTATGTGTATGTTAGGGCTTCCCTGGTAGCTCATCTGATAAAGAATCTGCCTGCAATGCAGCAGACCTGGGTTCAGTCCCTGGGTCAGGAAGATCCCCCGGAAAAGGAAATGGCAACCCACTCTAGTATTCTTGCCTGGAGAATCCCCATGGATAGAGGGGCCTGGTGGGCTGCAGTCCATGGGGCTGCAAAGGATTGGACATGACTGAGTGACTAAGCGCAGCATAGCACATCCCAGGTGTACGTTAATCGTGAGCTCCTGATTTATCCCCCTCTCCACATGTCTGCTTTGGTAATCGTAAGTTTGTTTTTGAAATCTGTGAGTCTGTTTCTGGTTTGTAAATAAATTTACTTATATCATTTTAAAAAATTAGATTCCACATATGAGTGATATCATATGATATTGTCTTTGTCTGACTCAGTTTAATTACCATGATAATCTCTAGGTCCATCTATGTTGCAAATGACATTATTTCATTCTTTTTTATAACTGAGTAATACTCTATTGTATATATATATATGCCACATCTTTATGTATTTATCTGTTAATGGACAGTTAAGTTATTTCCGTATCTTAATTATTGTAAATAGTGCTGCAGTGAACATTGGGGTACATATATCTTTTTGAATTACAGTTTTCATCTTTCCTGGATGTAGGCCCAGGAGTGGGATTGCTGGATCATGTAGTAGCTCTAGTTTTTGTTTTTTAAGGACCCTCCATACTATTCTCCATAGTGACTGCAACAATTTACATTTCCACCAACAGTGGAGGTGAGTTCCCTTTCCTCCATGCTCTGTGCAGCATTTATTGTTTGCAGACTTTTTGGTGATGGCCACTCTGACCCATGTAATGTGATGCGAGGTCTAGTTTCTTACAACAGATTTTGAGCTCTTGTTCAGTGACCATCTGAGTGAAGACCCAAGGGATCACATCCACACCTTGGATTGTAGTAAAGATAGGTCTGTGATGTCATTTTCCAGAAGCCAGTGTTTACTTTTCAGCATTCACTTGCTTCATATAGATGCTCCAGCCATTATGTTTCCCTGAAGACTCTGTCTCAACTCTAAAATTAAACTTTAAATTTAAGAATCTATGGTGGTTTTGGCTTTGATGCAAGAAATTTTGCTGTATTTGCTCAATTCTCAGCAAGGAAGATCTGAGTGCTGGTGAACAGAGATTTGTCTAGGTTTACCAGCCTGGAGCTGCCCTCCTTGGGACCTGGAGTCCCACTTTGGTGAAGGTTTGGTGGGGTGAAGGCAGTCTGTTACCCACCCCATACGCTGACTCTCCCCCAGCTCCGACTTGGCTGCCACCCTGGAGTCCATTATGGAAATTTTGTTACAACATCTAAGGAAGGGAAAACCCAAATGAATTTTCAGTTTGTGTCTCTTCTCCTGAACATAGCATAATGAAACCTCAAACAAAGGTCATTTCAGAAAAGAAGTATTTTACTTACTTAAAGCCAGTATTTTCCCTAATTTTAGATTATTCCCATACACACAGTGTATTTGGAGAGAGGAGAGGCGACAAATAACACAGAAGAAAATTCTATTCCAGATAACTAATTATAAGTCTTTTCCCTCCTGAAAAAAAAATCATTGATTTATAGATACAAAGTTAAAATCTTTTCTAAAGCTTTTATTCTTTGGCACAGAGAATATTGTGTTTTAACATTATCTGATTATTGCATTTTGTTGTTTTTGATGTGAAGCATTTGTGTTATTCTCTTATAGAACTATATGTGTGACAATGTATGAAAGCTGTCTTAATGAAATTCCACAGTGTGTATGTGTGTGTGTGTGTGTGTGTGTGTGTTTTCTCAAGGAATTAACATTCAGTGAAACAATCAGGGCTTTTATTTTGCTGGATCATTTTTATAATTTATTTGTTTTAAGAAAACAGCATCATTTACATGGGAGTCATGATGGGACTTGAGAAAGAAATTTTAAATGTTTTCTTGATGGCTTTTTTATATGGTTTATTGTTATTTTTAAATTGACTTTTAGTTATATGCGAATTGTAACCGCATTATAAAAAGAACTGAAAGCTGAGGGAAAATACCAACTATATGTCTAGATGACTTATAAAAGAAAGTTTAGAGATTTTCAGTGTTCTTTTGGTTTTGAATCTTATGGTTATATGGAGTCCTCTCAGCATTCCAGGGAACTTGGTGAATCAGGCATATCCCCAGGCCCCCACCTGTCTGGAAGCCTCTCAAGACTTGTAGATAAATAAGAATTTAAAGAGGTTGAAAAGAGGGGAAAGGGCAATCTAATTTGAGGAAAGGAGAAGCCGGTGGATAAGCCTGGGCAAACTGACCAAGGTTTCATAGAGCTGAAACATAGGGTTTCTGAGCCAAGTGACAGGAAATGAGGTTGAAACAGGAGTTTTGAATCTGATTGTGAAGAGTCTTAAATGTTCTGCTGAGGAGTTGAGTCTTTGCTTGTTGTTCAGGGAGTGGAGAGACACCCCGGACAGAAGGACTCTTAGAGCCTCCACTCACGGTCCTGAAGCCCATAGACTAAGAAGTAGATCAGTGGTTATGGTCAGGCACAAATGATGTCTGTTTCTTCCTCTCCACCTCCTTCACAAGGAAAGCGGGGCTGGGAAAGAGACTGCAGGCACTGTCTTCCCCCCACCCCCCAACCTGGTCTCTGGGATCAGGAGTCGCCACTGAAGCCTGTGCAGGGGAGGGAAGAAAAAGAGGCTACTTTGGAATGAATATGAAATTGATGCTTTGAAACAAACATGACGGAGCTCAAAGGCCCAACTTGAGACTGTTCTAATAACCACAGGTGACCACAGTTAAACAATCAGACGATGTCAGGAGGGAGATGTCTCCCCCGGCAGCAACAACAGTTCTGCAGAGGACTGTGTGCTGTGCTTAGTCACTCAGTCGTGTCTGACTCTCTGCAACCTGGTGGACTGTAGCCCACCAGGCTCCTGTGTCCACGGGGATTCTCCAGGCAAGAATACTGGAGTGGGTTGCCATTTCCTTTTCCAGGGGATCTTCCTGACCCAGGGATTGAACCCAGGTGTCCCATATTGCAGGCAGATTCTTTACTGTCTGAGTCACCAGGAAAGCCTAAGAATACTGGGGTGAATAGCCTATCCCTTCTCCAGGGGAACTTCCTGACCCAGAAATCGAACCTGGGTCTCCTGCATTGCAGGCTGATTCTTGACCAGCTGAGCAGGACAATTGGTGGCAATTCTTACAGAAGATTAAGCCATTTCACACTTATTTTCCAAAGAACAGAGACCCCCTTTTTCAACAGGTTATAGTGCAACCTAAAAACTTTAGGTAAAGCAAATGGAAAGGGGATTTATAGAAAAGGATAATTGTTGATATTTCTGTAATCCCAGGAGATAACTGTTTCTTGGGGCTAAGGGAAGATTTTAAGAAATCAAGATAATAAGTTTACTTATTAGTGTGATAATGTGATTTTGTTGTCTGAAGAACTTAATAATTAAAAAAAAAAACACAACTCTTTCCCCATTGAATTGAAATAGACATTTTTAGTCCTTTTAGTTTTTCCTGTTATAACTGCCGCAAACTCCTCTGCAGAACCCTCCCACCCACAGCCCCCCGTCTATCCCCTCCACCTGCTCAACATTTCAAGTACATTTCTTAGTGGAGAAAATCTTCAGTGGTTGCAATCTATCAAGACATTCTTTTGAGAGTATTACTAAGAAGCAGTGTTAATTAATAAAAAAAAAAAAAAAAAAGGAAACTAGGAGGGAATATAGAAGACACTGCAAATGAAGCAAGTGCCTGGTGGGTTCAGGATTTAGATTAGACCAGCTCTCAGAGAGAAGCTTCACTTGTTTTCATATTGTGTCTTAAGGCAGGCATGGGAACAGTTGCTCCAGGCAGTTGTCTGAGGATAATCTGCATTGTTTTTTAAGGGAGAGAATGGACTGGAGAGGTATGAAAGAGAGAGATAGCAAAAAGGTGACTCAATAAATGGTTTTGGTTTTTGGCAGAAGAGAAGTTGGATTGAGATGTATTTATTCTGCATACACACACACACACATACACATATAGTCATACACAGACTCATTTTTATTTAGATTTTTACAAAAGAAAAAAAAAATCACTAACCTTTATGAAAAAACAGCATCAATCATTATAAGCAGAAAGTTCACATAATGTATGTTTAAATATGTGTAGTTATTAAGATGAAAATAGTCTAAAATCATCTCCAGTGCCACCAGTGTGGTACCATTGTGATGAGGGAACTGCTTTCATTAGCTGCCATAATGCAGCTTTAAAAAAAAAAAAAGTATTAATCTCTATTCTATTGTCATCTAATTTTGAACAAAGGCATTAAGTCCACAGTTAGATTCATCAATCATAACACAGGAAATGTGACTGACAACCATTATGAACTGCACAGTTGATTAGCTCCCTTGATTAAATAGTGGTGGAGCTGATGGGTAAACAGCAGAGGAGGCTACCTCTCCTGTGCAGAGAATTCCCAGCTCAGAGTCTCCATGGAGTTTAGAGAAGTGGGAAGCAGAAGGCACAAGTCGGGCTGCTTCACCAGTAACTCGGTATTTTCCGAAACATCAGCCCACATGAGCAGACCCCAGAGATATTGCTCAATTACTTTTTATATAACCAAAGGTATTTTGAGTCTTTTGTTTTTCTTCGGCGAATGGAAGCGGTGGGGATAACCTTAGTTGTCATTAGAAAAGTAAGACCCTAAGTTGGAAAAAAAAAAAAAATCACAGCGTCTGATGTGAATGACACCTGAATGCTGACATTAACCAAATGCCACCTTTTTGGACAGCGGCATAGAAGTAATGTCAAAATGTTCTGCTATGGCTTTTTTTTTTTTTGGAACAGCAATTTCCCTGAGAGATTGGAAAAGCAGGAGGAGGCAATCTGATGACATTTTGATTGTAGGCCCCACTCGGAAAGGTTTTGTGGAACTTCCTGCTTAACAAAGTTAAAAAACCTGCCACCTAGTTCTGCGTTCTACTTTTTAAAAATTTTTTAGTAAATGGTAGAATGTTCCAGGAGTGGTTGGTAGAATGGTGTATGTTTCATTGGCAGCTAGTAAACTCCTTGAGATGGATAATTATTTGTTAATGGTACTGCTTTCCAATTTAGCCTCACCTGTAAGGCCCTGAACAACATGCTGCTTTGCCTTTATTTCCACCTTTGACTTTCTCCTTCATGAAGATGTTTCCATCTCTATTGTGAAGTTGCTCTTCTCTTCTAGCTCTCACTACTTTTTGGTACCTCTCCTATGTCATATCTTCACCAGGCCCTGCTCTGGAGTTATTTATATGATAGTTTACCAAGTTCTTTGGGGTTAGCGCTTTGTGTTTCATAGACCAGTTGAACATCTGGTGAGTGCAGTGAATGGATGCATGGATGGGGGTTGAATGGAGGGATGAATAAATGGTGGATGGATGGGAGATGAATAGATGGATGGTGGGATGGATCGGTGGTGGGGTGGATGGATGGGAGATGAATAGATGGATGGTGGGATGGATGGATGGAATGAAAGTTTGGACAGATGGGTCAGTGGAAGAAACTGAAAAATATTTCTGACTTTTATAGTATTTGAAATTGGAATGAGAGAGACTTTACCATCTTTCTACAGATCTTGAGAATGATTTAGTAAGTAATGGTATTGTTTAAAATAAAAATAAAAAATAAATATAATATGTAATTTATATAAAACAAACTAATATCTTAAAAGAAAAAAATTTTTTCTTTTTTTGATTTTTTTCCTATGAGCCTACCTTGTATTTTCTTTCATAATTTAGGATATTATATTATTTGCTGTTGCTGCTGCTAAGTCGCTTCAGTCGTGTCCAACTCTGTGCGACCCCATAGACGGCAGACCACCAGGCTCCCACCTTCCCTGGGATTCTCCAGGCAAGAACACTGGAGTGGGTTGCCATTTCCTTCTCCAATGCATGAAAGTGAAAAATGAAAGTGAAGTCACTCAGTCATGTCTGACTCCTAGCGACCCCATGGACTGCAGCCCACCAGGCTCCTCCGCCCATGGGATTTTCCAGGCAAGAGTACTGGAGTGGGGTGCCATTGCCTTCTCCTAGAGCTTCACAAATAGACTAATTAGAAGGAAACTAGAGGTATGGTTTTATTTTAAACTTACAACTTTTTAAAATTGCATCTTGAGATGTCACATAAAAATTTTATGGGGCACTATTGATAAATTGTAACAATATAATAGCCAAAAGCTTTTTCATTTTTTACCTTTCCTCCTTTTTTCTTTGTGTTTCTTATTGTCCAAAATACTTACGGTAGAGGGTTGAAAAAACTAAGCTTTGTCATTTTTTTCTGTATCCTTTTTTAATAGAAAAAATGAGAGAGTAGTTAAAATTCACCCCTGAAGTTACTGAAATAAAAATGATTCATCATCCAAGCCACCTCTGTAAGTGTTCCTTGAATTAAATGGACTGTCTTGAAAACAGGAAACTAAACTTTTATGCCAGTTTCCTATTCATACATACAAGTAATATCAATTGTGTCTCCTCTTATTACTTTTGTGTTTTGTTGCCATGAAAAGCATGTTTGAAGTATATTTTCATCTGATAGAGTGTAAGAAAAAACAAACAATGGTTGATTTGGATAGATACGGATGCTAACTTTTTTCTTCATATTTTCTGTCTTGTGTTTGCATTAAAAGTGTCTATCTTTTCGATATGTGCATCTAACAGCAAAATAGTGTGTGAGTGTGTATTTTAGAGGCAATAAATTGGGAAGTGAGGCAGTGTGACAGTGCATGTGAGGACTTAGAAAAGGCATTTATTTCGTTTCACTCTCATAACTGTTATGAGCTTGTGACCCATGTAGTTCATGGTCAGAGTGGTGTTAGATATTAGTCAGAACAATGCGAGGTATTCTACAGTAACAAATAAACCCCTACCTCTCATGGGTGTAACACATCAAAGGTGGATCTCTCATTCTGGCAGCCTCTTCCATCTTCTTCACTCTGATATCTACAACAAATGATTTATAGGCCTCCAGAGAGAGAAGGGAGAGTTGGAAAAGTCACACCAGCTCTTAAGTGCGTTGGTCCAGAAGGGGTATATGCCTCTCCATTTACAGTTCATTGACAACAACTAGTCACATGGTCCAAATCCTAAGTTCAAAAGATGTCTGGAAACGCCAGAGAGCCCATGAAATTGTGGTGACGGCTAGTTGCCTTTGCCACATATTACATTCAGGAAAGCTCAGTCCAAGCCAGAGTTCTGATCTCACTGTGGGCCTCGGGTACTCTGTGGTGGGCATCCAGTCTCCTGTTGTTTCCTGGCCCCTAAGTCAGCACATTTTGGAACTATTAACTCCTGTGCCCAGGAAGGGCTCTTGTCCTCATTTTCAATGTTCTGTCCCCGCCACATACCACGCCATAGAACCAGAGGTGGAGAGAGGAATGGTGTGGTGTATCATTAACTCGCAATCTTTTCTTCATGGGAATCAGCAGGCACATGTTTTTGTTGTTTTGTTTTTGTCCCTTTTTCCAAAAATTGAAAAGGAGGTCTGTATCCTTTATGTGGATTGTAGAAACAGAAAGAATAAACCAGTATCTTATTTTTTAAGTTGAAATATAGTTGATTTACAACGTTGTGTTAAGTTATGCTGTTCACAAAGTGATTCAGTTAACATATATATGTATTTATATGTATATTATTTTCCATTATGGCTTATCATGGGATACTGAATATAATTCCCTTTTAGTTGCCAAGTTGTGTCCAGCTCTTTTTGTGACCCCCATGAACTGTAGCCCGCCAGGCTCCTTTGTCCATGGGATTTCCCAGGCAAGAATACTGGAGTGGGTTGCCATTTCCTTCTCTCTGTGCTATGTCGTAGGACGTTGTTGTTTATCCACTCTATATATAATAGCTTACATCTGCTAATCTCATCCTCCCATTCCATCTGTCCCACAGCCCCCTCCCACTTAGCAACCACAGATCTGTCCTCTGTGTCTGTGAGTCCGTTTCTGTTCATTTTTGTCATATTTTACTTAGGTTCATTTGTGTCATATTTTAGATTCCACATATAAGTGATATCATATGGTTCTTGTCTTTCTCTTTCTGACTTACTTCAATTAAACCAGTATCTTCTTTAGCTGACAGGGAGAGGGAAAAGATAGCTCCCTTCAATATGTTAACAGTTATTCCACATCGCTGTCCTTAACAAATATATGCTTCCATCCACCCTTCCACCTACCTATGCGCCCATCCACCTGTCCAGATTTCATAGTAACAGGCCTAGTACAGGTCCCTTGAAAGTCAAAGGAGTGTCATACACCTGGTTAGCTTTTTCCAATTATCCTTCCCCTTGGATAGACAAATTGCTTCCTCTGTCATAGTTTTGCTAACATTTTCAAGTGTTATCAAGTGCTGGATTTGAAAGGCCTGAGTTTTATTCACTTCTATAGTAATCCCTACAGTAATCTCTAGGGTGAAGCCAAAGCCTGACTCTGAGGGGGCGCTGTGTGTCTTTGGGCTGCGCTGGTGGATGCTTCTCTCCACTCGACCCTGGGAGGCTGTTTCCTCAGACCCGAGTCTGTAGCTGAAAGCTTCCCTTCACGGCTTGTGCACAGCGCTCTCCATCTGAAGGGCCACAGGTCCAGGGAGTGAGTGGTTCTGATGGTGGCCTCTAGAGGACCAAGTCTGCTAAAGGGGCTTGCTTTGTCGAAAAGAAAAAAAAAAATCCTATTTGATTAAAAATCATCTGTAGTCCTGGATAGGAGTTATTATCTTAAAAAACAATGTGTTCCATTTTGGTTTCTTTACATGACTCTTCCTCCAGGCTGCCTCCTAAAACTAGGCTTTCTTTCCATAGTCCTTCGGCCATCCTGCCTCACGCACACCACCTGCTCTCACCTTATCTTCACCCTCTGTTTCCTTTCAGGTTCCGTATTTGTATTCTCAACTTCTACCTGGAAATCTCAACAGGATGTCCTGCTGTACTTTAGTGCTCAGCATACTCTGAAGGGGGTCAGCCTTCTGTATCTTAGCTGATGATGCTGTATCCTCTTAATTCACTCAAACTAAAACTCTGGAGTCACATTCTCCTTTTCTTCCTTCTGCATCCTCCCACTGTCAGGATTTTTATACACCATTATTCCTATTTCTTCTCCTGGAAAATTCTTCTAATACTATTTTTTTTTTTTATGCTCTCATTGTCAGACCATCTTACTCTCTCCTCTGTATGCTTTGACTGTTTCACTCATGTCTCTGTATTTTACTCTGTTTTTTGACCCTTCCTGTTCTTGTTCTTCCTAGAGTTCAGCCAGTGATATTTATCAAATATATCACTTCTTTTGTATTTTTGATGGTTCTTTTTATCCTCCAAATAACTTCCAGTTGCTAGTGTAGCCTCTGAGGTCTCAATCTTCCTTCTAGCTTCATTTCCTCTCTGAGACTTCAGCCAGTGTGTACTACTCTTTTGCCTTAGTCATGGCTCATATATTTTCCTTCTGTATGGTGAGCATGTTACTCAAATCTCTATGTGGAGACAGTCTCACTATTCTTTCAGTACACGAGATCTCTGTGGTAGGAATCTGTCTCTTCTCTCTGTAAACTCCAACTCAGGTATGGCGAGTAGATTTCGTCTCAGAAGTGAAATCTGGTTGGTTAGTAAAAGCTGCATTGAGAAGGATTCTGAGGTTCAGTGGGAAACACTGTCATGATTGTTAGCAACATTTGTCAAGAGGGGAAAAAAGAGGAGTTGATGTTGTCATTAGGGACTTTACTATTTTCTAGATACCGTCTCTGACCTACCATTATGCTTCTGTCAGGTACGAAACAGCACCTATACTACCTGATAAGTTCTTTAAGGGCATAAATTGTATCTGCTGAATTATATACCCATCAACTACGGTTGATGTATGCTCAATATTTGTTAAGTAAATCCCCTAATGCTGGGTTTATTTACCTAAGATTGAAGAGCTTGGGCAGGGTGGTGAACACATTGATCAGGCACCTGCGTTACATTAGAATGTCTTTTAAGTTTCAGTTTGTGTCTGGCTCTTCCAACATGAGAACTGCTTCTGCTTAGTTACCTTTGGTGACAAATGAGACCAGGTAGTGCTGTATGATGGAGAAGGCAATGGCACCCCACTCCAGTACTCTTGCCTGGAAAATCCCATGGACAGAGGAGCCTGGTAGGCTGCAGTCCATGGGGTCTCGGAGAGTCGGGCACGACTGAGCGACTTCACTTTCACTTTTCACTTTCATGCATTGGAGAAGGAAATGGCAACCCACTCCAGTGTTCTTGCCTGGAGAATCCCAGGGACGGGGGAGCCTGGTGGGCTGCCGTCTATGGGGTCGCACAGAGTCGGACACGACTGAAGCGACGTAGCAGCAGCAGCAGGGCTGTATGAAGGGACCACATACAGTACTCCAGTACTGCCTGTAATCGAATTAAATTTCAAATAGCATTGACGTGTTCTACCTTTAGGCTAACTTTGACAGACCAGCAAAGCGTGTTGTCAGATTTTCAGCCCCTCAGCCAAAGTCAAAAGCCAAAGGCTGGCTTGAAGCACATTTACCAGGAGGTCTTACTGATTTGGTAGTCCTTGTAATGTCTCAGTCATTCACACAAGTCAAGTAATGATACAAATACAAAATTTTATAGTCATAACTGTGAAATTATGATTTCTGCCTTTTTTCCCCCCTCTCTGATAGATGTCTTAAGTATTTCAATCTTTCTCATGATGTGGTTTTCAGAAAGTACCTCATTCTGCTCTTCCTCCTCTGGGTGTCTTCCTTTTATCTGATAATGTAGCTTGAATTTGTGAGCATGCTAGGTGGGGTCTGACCAGTGAACATCAAGATCAAGAATCATACCTCTGTGGTTGTGTGCTGTGTATTTCTGTCTTGACATCCTAAGGAAACGTTTAATCTCTCAATGGCCAAATTGCATTGTTGTCTCGTGGAACTGAGGGACATGTGAAAAACTCCTCATCAGAAAATGTCATTTTATTTGGGTTGATAAAACCTCTCTCTGTTTATTGGAAAATCTACTGTGAACTGGCCTAACCATAAAAGGGACACTGTTAGGTGCTATCACCAACATGTCCAGAGAGAGAGGTGAAAGTTTGCTCCAGAGGTATCAAAGTTTCATCTCCACTCATTCAGCTTTCAGCTCCCCTTCCTCTGTTTTAGCTGCATTCTTTGATTTCTTCTCTTCTCATGGAAGCTAGATGGCTGCAGGAGCTCCAGCCCAAGTCATTTTTGGCTCAAATTCAACAGGAAAAGGAGGAAGTACCTCTTCTTGGAAGGTTCCATACAAATCTTGGAGTTCACTCTGATAAGATAACTTGATCACGTGGTCCTTTCTGGACCAGTCACTGTGTCTTAGAGTCATCAGTGAGCTGATGGACTAGCCTGGGTCATGTGACTCAACATTGACCAAGGAGTCGGGCTATGTGTCCTGAGGTCAGGGCACCATCACCAAAAGGAGGGAAGGATGCTGGGCAGACCCAGAATGACAGATGTTCTCTGCAGTGCGATTATATCAATATTTTAAACTCTCTAAAGGCAGAGATTTTGGGTTATTAATTATTTAACACCTTCCTTCTGCCTTTAACAGATGATACAATAAATATTCAAAAAAACTAGTTGTTGATGAAATGAGTGCCTGAACATAAATGGCCACAAAAATGAATGCATTGGAAATGGATGCTTAAAGTAAAAATATCTTTGTCTGTCACTTACTGCGTTGTCAAATATAGACCAAACTTAAAACTCTAGTGTCAGCTGTGTTTATGTAAAGGAAAATAAAAGTATAAAAAACTTCTTGATATGTCATGAGGAAATACTCCTGTGCTCTGTAGTACTAGTGAGGCAAAATGAAACATCTTAAGTGCAGAGGAAGGGGACATTTTCTTTTAGGACAAATGAAATGAAAACAGAGCTTGATTGACAGTCTAGTAACATTAATAATACCTTGACAGTAGAGAGCTGCTCTTATTTCAAACATCCCGAGCAATCCTATCAGAAGAATAAATATTCTTTTTTCCAAATCCTAGCACTTCCAGTTGCCTTTGGTTAAGGTGATTGTATTCTCATGGCCACATGGCAGCTTTATTTAACAAGCATATTTTAGTTCCTAGGTAAAATTGAAGTCTCCCCTTACCCTAAATCCATCCTGTCCTTCCTATTGGGGACAGTTTATTTGATGCAGTAATTAATTTGACAGTGTTGTTTCTGATGCTAGAGGTGCCCCATCCCCTTGCCTCTTCATCATTACAGCGCACTCTGGTCTCACTTCCAGTTGACATCCATGCATGCCTTGCAGGCTAAGAGGGCCAGATAATTACCACCTTAGCAAGCATCCCTCAACCAATGAATGATCAGAAGTGGTGGATAGAACCTCAAAGTGTGCTTCCTTACCCTCAAGGGATGACTTGGAGACCCTGTCCTGAGCTCTATCTCTGATAGATCCCGGTCAGAATTTAGCCCGCGTTGCCACCCTCATAAGTTTCCTGATTACACACCTTCTCTTGTTTCTTTTCTCCCTTCTCTGCCTTACTTCCCTCTCCTCTTCCAATCTTTCCCAAGGTTACTTCCCAAATAAACTAGTTACACGTTTCCAGTCTTGTCTCGGGGGCTGCTTTTTTGGGGAACCCAAACTATGGTGATTGTTTTCAAGGAAGCAAAGTTGTCTTTAGTCCTCAGTGGGTCCTGATAATAGATCCTCATGTCATTAAGCAGATGCTAGAGTGAAGACTGAGGATCTGCAAGCCTCGCTCTGTGTGGGTAGGATGTGGTCACTGCAAGAATGTGCTCATTACGGCTTTATGAAGGGTTAAGTTCGGGGAAGAGAACTGTGTTTCTCTATGAGAACCTAGAGCAACTGCAGCAGTCACACCATGAGCTTTGATGGATATTCCCAGGGAGGAAGGCCGTCCCCAAGAGGAATGTGGTCCACAGTATCAGAAGCCACTGAGAAGTAGGAAGAAATGGAGATTCTGGAAGTGGGAGGATTTGGGTATGTGGAGGGTCTTGTACGCAAATCTAAGAGGTCCTGTGGGGTTGCTGAAGGTGTGGGATGAGGCAGTGGGTTGAGAAGACAGAGAAAGGTTAGGAAGGGAAGAACAGGAGCAGTAGACCGACTTTTCTGTCATTTGGGGAACAAAAGCAGGGAAATGCTAGAGAGCAGAGGATGCAGGCTGGCAAGAAAACAACACCCGACTCTTGAGTTCTTGCCACAGTGCGTGCCAGAAACTGTAGTAAGTGCTGTGCATTTTCAAAATCCCATGATGTAGGCTCTTTTTATTATCCCCGTCTGACTCAGAGGAAATTGCAGTACAGATAGGGTAATTAGGTTACCCAGGCGCTCAGAGCTGTGAAGCAGAGAGCTGGAATATGAACCTGGACCTTTTAGCTCTGGAGACCTGGCTCTGACCCAGGTTGGCAAATTTTTCCTGTAAAGGGCTAGATAGTAAATGTTTTTGGCTTTTTGGTCTATACAGTCTCTGTTTCGACTCCTATACTCTGCATTTGTAGCATGAGAGTGTGCTAGGTATAGAGAGCATTAGGCTTCAATAATACCTAAACACGGAGCAAGGCTGTGTGCCAATAAAACTTTATTTGTGAAAATAGAGGAGGGCTGTAATTTCATGAGCCCTGGTCTAACTACTCTGTTTAACACGTTAGTGTAAAAGGTGATTTGGAGGACTTCCCTGGTAGTCAAGTGGTTAAGACTCTGCCCACTTCCAATGTAGGGGCCACAGATTCGATCCCTTTTTGGGGAACTAAGTTCTCCCATGCCACACGGTGTAGCCAAGAAAAATGAATGGAAAAAATGGTGGTTTTGGCTAGAGGTTGTCTGTTTGGGGTTTTCTGACTAGCCATTGCTAGCATGCATGTCTTCATGATGGAATATGGTGGGAGACACTGGGAAGATGAGGACAGTTAGGGAACAATGAGGGTGATGCTGGAAGGGGGGAAAAAATAAAAAGAGGCAGAAATGGAAACTCCAAGTTGTAGCTCAGTCATTTTCTTGGGAGCTGCAGGTGGGAGAGAGAAACACTCAATTCTGACCAGTATGGTAGGGCAGCTCCAAGTTGAAGGAGCAGGTTTAAGAAATGCCATAAAATTCAGCTTTATAGGATTTGGGCTTTATGGCATAGGTTGTAGCAGCCGCATTGAATAAATGTATGTTTTTCATTATATTTTTATTGCACATTTAAAGCACATTAAGGCACACATAGCTTCCAAGAAGAAAAAAATAGAGGAACTTTGACCTCACAAGTAATCACATTGATTTGAAAGGTGGTTGTATTTTATGAAGACAGAGAAAGATGTATGGCTGTTGTCCTTCTCAGTTTTATATTAACTCATTCTTCTTTGGGAAACAATATTAATAGATTTTTTGCTACATTTGTCTCCTGTTGAGGGAGCATTTCCCTTTTTTTAACGTAAAGAATGTCATACTGTGCGTGTTTAGTCATTCGCTTTTGAGTTGCTGGTAATTGGTTGCCATTCTCAGTCTATAAAACAACCTGCTTTGTTGGGGTTTGAAAAAAAGTGAAAAACCATTTCAAGAAATTGTAACTTGAAATTTTTTCTGGATTTGAGAAGTCGTGTGTAACATGCAGTGGTCTTCAATGACATATTCATTCATAGCCCCTGGAGTTGTGCAGAAGTAGTCAGTGAATCATGAGGGACAGCAGGCTCACCATGTATTGCTGTGAGGTTGTATGTTACACAGATGCCCCTGGGGCTGAAATGCAGTCTGAGCTCTCTCCTCCAAGCCCTGTGCCTGCCTGGATGAAGGGACATCTTTTTATTCATGCCAGTGCACCATTCACTTAGCCAAGCCATGGCCTTTGGGCCAACTCTGCTCAGAGGTGGCGACTTTTTCTAATCTGTGTTCTCCAGGTTATGTGTGTGGTGTCTTTGCAAATGATGTATCATCACATTTAAGATGCTGTTGATTTTAAGATGCACCATTATCTTATGTACACTTAAGAAAGATGAGATGCCAGCAGTCACAACTTGATAGACCATTGATGATAAGACACATGCCAACTTCAAAGATGATAAAAGGTGAAGATGCAATGGAGTTATTTGTCTATTGAGTGAGTACACCTTTCTTTAATTAGCACAAAGGTGCCTTATAGCTGCCACCGTATAAGGATGAGGTAGGCATCTCCTGAGAAGGAGGTTTCCACTCAATTTTGTTTATTTTTGATGATAAACAGCATCACCAACTTCTCTGCTCTCCTGTCATTGGTCCAGTTTTAAAAGAAGTAGAAATGTTGGAGTGAAATTGACCTCAGGGAGCATCTTGCATCTCCACTGGGGGCAGTTTCACCCCACCCCGGGGACATTTATCAATATCTGAGGACATTGTTAGCTGTCATAACTAGGGAGAAATGCTACTGGTACCTAGTGAGTAGAGGCCAAGGGGTTGCTAATTGTCCTACAGTGCACAGGACAGCCTCCCACAAGAATTGTTGTTCAGTTGCCCAGTCGTGTCTGACTCTTGGACTGCAGCATGGCAGGCCTCTTGCCGTGAGAGAGGCAAGAGCTCTCTCTTGCCTCATGAGCTATATAAAAGGACAACAGGACTTCTCTGGCTCCAAAAGTCCTAGTGACAAGGTTGAGAATCCCTGATATAGTGGGGTGATGTGTAGCAGGGGATGAGAACCTGGATATTGGAGTAAGGTAAACCTGGGTTCAAATTTCCATCTTAACCTTAACTGACTGTGTGGCTTTGGACAAGTTAAGTAGACTTACTGAGTCTGAGTTTCCTTGTCTGTATGGAGACCAAATCTCTCAGAGGGTTGCTGAGAGTATCAAGTTAGATAACTAAGGCAAAGATTGCAATGTGGCAACAGCCACATCTAAATGTAAATGCAGTTCTAAGAACCTTTGCTATACTAATGAAATCCTGAGGGCACTTCTGAAGGAAGCATTGTTTTTAAACTCCATTTTACAGGTGAGCAAACTTAGAAAACTTAAGGCACTTGCCCACGGTCACTCAGGAATACATAGTGGAACCAGGGTTTGAATCTAGGGTCCCTGTTCCAGCCAGTTCCGTCCTCCCAGCACAGTACCCCATGTTGCATGAGGACTTGGGAAAAGGAGTCTGCCAGTAGAATTGTCATCAATATTGTCCAGCTTAAAGCCCCTGCTACAGATGGCTAGTGACTCAGAGTTTAGGACCTGGCAAGTTCTCTGTGAGAGGAAAGCTGACCTAGACTAGTGTTTGGGTCTCCCGCTCTTCAGGAACAAGTCTTTTTCCATTTGCCATGCTACCCCTGCCAAGGAACCAATACGGAACCCACCAAGGTGTAGCAGGAGAGAGCCTGGCTCTAGACTTGAGCCTTGGCATCACCACTTACTGTGTGACTGTAAGATCTCAAATGACTCTTTAGTGTATACAGGAGGTAATCACACCTATCTAATGGAGTTCTTGGGGTGATGACGTGCACTCGTAGATACCAGATGTTGGCGAACAGCAGTAGGTGTCTGAGTACTTGGGTGAGGGCTAGGGTTCTGCAGTCACCAGGAAAAGGCTGTCCTGATGATCATCTCAAAGTCGAGGGGGCTATATACTTTACATCTAAAACGTTTTAGTTTTTACCTCAGATATTCTATTTTGATCTTTTAAAAAATGACTTTCAACTTAAATTTTTGAGCTTTATAGAATAGAACTATAGTAACCGTTTTAATGTTCTTATCTGCTAATTCTGACATCTGTTCCGTGTTTGGGTTGGTTTTGAGCAATTGATTTTTCTCCTCTTTATAGGCTACACTTTTATGCTTTTTGAATACCTGGTGATGTTTCACTGGATGCCAGACATTATGAATTTTATGTCATTTTTTGCTGGATATTTTTTGTATCCTTATAAACATTTTTAAAGCTTCATTTTGTTATGCAGCTACATTACTTAGAAAGAGTTTGATCCTTTTTCTTTAAATATTTTTTTAGAGAGAAAACTCCCTCAAGGCAGTAATTAGGAACAATTTTAGGACTTACCTTGTTTATTTTTCATCTCTTGGGTATCAGTGTCCTTTATTACTTGTTGTTGAGTGTTTTGAAAGCTGTTGTTTCAGGTGAGAGGATAAATCTACTTCCTGTTATTCCAACTTGGATGGTAGCAGACTGTGCTAACTGTGGCCAGCCTTTCGATCATTTTTATTATTATCACTCAATATTATGATTGTTGTCTTCATTTTTAGATAAGAAGATAGAGGTTCAGAGACATTAAGTCATATAAAGGCAAAAGTAGTTTAAGACACTGCATTTTTTTTCTCAGAATGAATGTGAGTAATCACAAAAGTAAATTTACAAAGCAGAGACCAACAGGCCAGTTGCTGGTGACCTGTCATATTACCCTCTTTTCTTCTCAAAGGTAAATTAACTCCTGATCAATTCAAAGTGACTTCGCTCTTTCTTACGCTTGCAGAGCACCAGCTTCTCTCCTTTTGTCTTTTTGAATCACTGATTTCTACCAGTGGATTCTATTTCTATGGATTTCTATGGATTTTGACTTCTTTGGGGATTTACCAGCAACCAGTCAAGTGTAACCTTATTTATTCAACAGTGAGGATAAAAGGGGTCCTGAAAGAAAGTTCATGGAGAAATGAATAGCTTTTTCCCAGTATATTCTCTGAGGTGCTGCTGTCAAGTCAGTGCTAGGAGATGAGAATTGAGAATGATGGCATGTGCCATCAGATATTTACTCCTGTTTTTAAAGACTATCATCATTTTATGGCATGATCTAATGAGAGGCTCTCTAGACTGGAGGCACCAGCCATGTGAACTTGAGTTCCAGCCAAGTTAAAATTTGGCAGAGTGTATGTGTCCCCATGACCTTCACTGTAAAGTGGAGGCAGAAATACTCCAACTCATCTATTCTTGTAGGTCACTGAGAAGGCCAAACACAATCATGGATATTGCTTTAGTAGGAACCGTTTAAAAGCTGAAGCTAACTCAGTGGGAGAAGGCGCGGGTGGGATGATTTGAGAGAATATTATTGAAACATGTACATTACCGTGTGTAAAATAGATAACGAGTACAAGTTCTAGGGCATGAAGCAGGGCTCCCAAAGCTGGTGCTCTGAGACGGCTCAGAGGGATAAGGTGGGAAGGGAGGTGGAAGGGGAGCTCAGGATGGGTGGACGCATGTATACCTGTGGCTGATTCATGTTGATGTATGACAAAAACATCACAATATTGTAAAGTAATTATTTTCCAATTAAAATTAATTAATTAAAAAAGTTGAAGCTAAGAAGGCTATTATTTGGGATTCTATTCCTTTGATAAACTAAATAGAAAGCAGGCATTCACCTTTAGAAGGAAGGCTTTGTTTGAGGATGCCACACTCAGGGGCATTTTTTTGTTTTCAATATTTATTTATTTATTTGGCTGTGCCAGGTCGGTCATAGTTGTGGCATGCGAACTCTTAGTTGCAGCAAGTGGGATCTAGTTCCCTGACCAGGGATTGAACCCGGGCCCCCTGCGTTGGTAGTGCAGCATCTTAGCCACTGGACCACCAGGGAAGTCCTACTCCAGGGGCATTTTGTCAGAGAAAAGGTATGTGGTTTAGTAGAAAATCCACAGATTTGGGAATTCAACTAAGATGAATTCTGCCAGCTGTGGTGTTTACTTACTTACATCTTGTTTTACTCCAAAGCTCATCCCAATTTGGACCCAGCTTTCAGATCAGTCACCATGGGGGAGTCTTGAGCCTGTAAGTGGCCACCTCTCCCCATAATGTGCCCTTCACCTGCGTTGGCTCCTCTAATCTGCCCAGACTTGACCCAGCTCTGTATGTCACTCAAGCCCTGGCCCAGTTATCTTCTGGGAGGGCTTCCTAACAAACTGAAATCCTTTGTCTGTACATCTCCTGACCTTTGTGCTGTTGCTCTAGAGTTGATCATATAACATTTCTGGTTATTTTAATATATTTTCAGTCCTTCAAAATCTGGGAACAGACTTAATTCATAGCAGTATCTCAGACCCTCTGATGCTGAAAACATTTGAAACCGTTTTCATAATTTTTATCTTTTTAAAGAAAAAAAGAAGCTGATAACTCATCACATTGCGCAGAATCTTAAAACAGAAGATTAATTAAAGTAAAATTCCCCATTTTCCTCTAACCCTTCTTGTCTGTCTTGCCAGTGGGAAGAAACATTCACAGTTGGGAGCAGTAATCCTTTAGACATGCATTCGCATGGTATGCCTTACAGACATGTACATTCAAGGTCCTAGAAAATTGTTTTTAATGGAATTATGATTTACATATTATAAGCAACATACTTTCTTTGCTGAGGACAGTTGATATTGTTTTCTAGTATTCCATTTTAAGTACCTTATTTATGTGTTAGTTTTCCTATTAGAAGACATATTTTCCATTTTTTACTATTAAAGACAAGGCTATGAAAAGTATCCCTGAAAGTTTTCAATCTGTTTCACCCCAAATTTGGAAATGTTGCTTCATAAGTTTCTTTGAAATGCTTGATTTATTCTCTCCCCTTCTCACTAAGATAACAAAAACTTTAAATTTCAAACATGATCATTTGAAAACTGTTGGCTTTCACAACTGTTTCCAAACAATTTTTACCATTTTAAATCTGAATGTCTTAATACACAATTTCAACGCATTTTAGATATTAAATTAGCTTATTTGTAGGCTTGCTGATGAGTTGAAATTTTTTGACAATGATTTTATATCCTACATTTTAATGATCTGAGTGTTCCAAAATAACATCCTAATATTTTGAAGCATTTAAAAACTCACTGAGCTTTAAAAAAAATTTATAAAAAATTTAAGTGATGATTAGAAACTGCAGAAAAACATTGCATGTTCATCATGCAGCTTTACTGTTCCAAATATTTTTTTCTTTCAGAGTTTGTCTTCTAAAGTTAAATAGTACATTTTAAATATGTTATTCTTATTGCAGGAATATGAATTATTTCTTATCACCATGACATTCTGCTTTTCTCCTGTCTGAAATGGAACTCCCTTTCCTTCGTTCACTTGGCCTTCAGTGTGACAGCCAGCATTCCAGGTGCTGGGACACAATAGTATAATCAATAAGAGACAAAAATGCCTACACAGAGCTTACATTCTAATGGGGGAGATGAAAAATATGTACATTAAGTAAAATATGTAAGATAAGATAAATTCTGAGAAGAAAAACAAAGGTGAGGAAAAAAATAGGAAGTTTTGAGGGTAGGGCTTGCAGTTTTAGGTAGGGTGGCCAGGAAATGGGTTACAGAATACACTTTTGGGTAGAAAGGCTGCGTGAAGTGAGGGCGGGAGCCATGTGGATATTTGTTGAAAGGGCCTCTCAGGTTGAGGAATAGCAAGTGCAAAGATCCTGAGGCAGGAATGTAGCTGGAGTGTTTGAGGCCCTGCAAGGAGACAGCGTGGCTGAATTCCAGTGAACAAATGAAACTCAGGGAGAGTAATGGGAGATGAGGTGTGCACCCCACACTGTCATACATGGGTGAGTTCACGTCTTCCTTTCCTACATCAGACTGGGAGCCTTTGAAAGGCAGGCAGGGCCTGTCTTACTCAACTCCAAGCAGATACTCAACCTATTTTTAATACAACTAAGTGATTTATTTTAATCTGGTTTTACTTTGCATTTTTCAAAAATGAGTTTTTTAAAAGAAGTTTTTGGTATTTGTAAGCTTTTTTAAATTTTGTGTTGGGGTACAATTTATTCACAATGTTGTGTTAGTTTCAGCTATACAGCAAAGTGGTTCAGATATATATATATACACATATCCATTCTTTTTCAGGTTTATTTCTGATATGGGTTATTACAGAATATTGAGTAGAGTTCCCTGTGCTAGACAGTAAGTCCTTTGGGATTCTCTCTCTTATTTATAGCATTATGTAAATGTTAACCCTCACCTCCTAATTTATCCCTGTCCTGTACCTTTCCCCTTTGGTAACTAGAAGTTTCTTTAGAAGATGACTTTTGAAACAAGTATATAATAATTTGAGTTGTGGAAACTTAGCAGTTTTGGAGGATGGCAAACAAATAATCACATTAGCCTCTTTGGGTGACTTTGTCCATTATATATGCAGGTTTATAATCTTCTATGTATCACAGCGACTGTCTGAGGTGTGCTTTATAACTCCCTCCGTGTGTGCCCTTGCTAAAAGCCTTTCTTTCCACCTGGAATGGCCTTCCCTTCATAAAAAAAAAAAAAAAGACATTGGAATGTCCCTACCTCAAAAGAACCATCTCCAAGTAACCTTCTCACTTACCATCTCTGACCCAGGCTTAAATGCTATTAACAATTTTCTGGCTCTTATATTAGTATCAGTCTGCATTCTTAAATTTGTGAAGATTAACTGGCGTATATATCTCTGCTGGAAGCCAGCAACAGATTCATTTTCCTATGGCTTATAGCTCACAATGCATCGTCTGAGTAAAGGGAGAACCCATTAACAGTTTGCAGCATCAAAATTATTCGAAAGTAAGCAATTTCAGTTTCAGAGGCAATCCATATTGAAGACAGCCCATTGTGTAAGAGTCGTGAATTGATTTAAAGGCTTTCACAGATGGACATCTTCCTAATAGAAATCAGTGCAATGTTCCTCCCCATTGTTTAGCCAATGGACCTTCTAAAAAACCAACTAGGCACAATTATATGTTGGGAGGATCTGGAGAATGTAAATAATTCACTGCTCATGATTCTTAGCCTCAAGTAAATCGCCTACCTTATGTTCTCTAAAAGGTCAGTGGAATCAATCACCATTGTTCTTTTATGCTCATTAAGTATTTTGTATGAATACTCAATCAGTCCCTCAGTAAACGCTGACCAATGGCCTACTGTGTGTTCAGCATAGGGAATTTTGCTTTGGAGTCCAAAGCGCTTACACATGATTTCCATCCTCATGAGATTATTCCATACCATGGCATCTACAAATATCTCCCTGCTCTTTCCAGCGATGGATGTGACTGATTGTGAAATTCTATGTTGCTAATCCTAAGAGTGACCTAAAATTTTTCTCAAGGAAGCCACGTAATTGGAGCTCACACATGAGGTGAAATCTGCTGGCTCTTTCGTATGCAGGATTTCACAACATGGGTGCAGTGAGGCAGTGAGAGTTAACTGGAGCACAGCCATGAGAATTGGAAGCCAGAGAATTGGAAGCCTGGTCCAGTGGATGGGTCACTGGGCAAGAAGTCAGGAGTGCTGCCTCCATTGCCTGTTTTGACACTGGAAATGCAATTTGGGGCAAGTCACTTCAACTTCTGGACCTTTTCTTTTGGATAACCCTTTTGTATAGTATAGTGAAAGCTATGGTTTCTCCAATAGTCATGTATGGATGTGAGAGCTGAGCCATTAAGAAGGCTGAGCGTTGAAGAATTGATGCTTTTGAACTGTGGTGTTGGAGAAGACTCTTGAGAGTCCCTTGGACTGCAAAGAAGATCAAACCTGTCAATCCTAAAGGAAATCAACCCTGAATATTCATTGGAAAGACTGATGCTGAAGCTCAATACTTTGGCCACTTGATGCGATAAGTCGACTCACTGGAAAAGACACTGATTCTGGGAAAGATAGAAGGCAGGAGGAGAAGGTGACAACACAGGACGAGATGGTTGGATGGCATCACTGACTCAATGGACATGAGTTTGTGCAAACTCCAGGAGATGGTGAAGGACGGGGAAACCTGGGGTGCTGCAATCTATGGGGTCTCAAAGAGTCAGACACGACTCAGCGACTAAACAATAAATCAACTCTTATGTAGACAGAATATATATATTTATTTTCAAACCATCTCAGTTTATTACAATAAGTTATCAATTATTATTGATGAGTCAGTGATCCATGGTGACAGGTTTCTTCCAAGTTCAAGATCAGACTTGGGTCTTTCTGAGGTTCTGAAGTAGCGGCAGCTGTCAGGACTGTTCTTATGGTTGATGACAAGGGTGAAAGCAGTAAAATCAAGCTGCCCAAGACTCTACTCAAGATGTTGTAGACAGAATATCTTTAGAGCAGCTGTTTCTTTATATGTAGGAGCTTGGCTCAATTCAGGGCTTAGTATTTCTCTTACCCAAACTTCTGCTGGAAAATCCCTACTGAGCACTTACTCTGTGCCAGACATGCTGCTAAAGGACCCAGTTCCCACCCGTCTGTGAGGAGTTTTTCCCACGTCGCCAGGCAGTGCTCCCATACCAGCTGAGTGTCTTACAGTTCAACTCACTTCAGACACTATATGCCTGGATATATCTCCAGAAGATATTGAAGGACAGGGAAGCCTGGTGTGTTGCAGTTCATGGGGTCACAAAGCGTCGGACATGACTTGGAGGCTGAAAGAACAACCTGGATACAACATCAGATCCCACAGTTAAAGGTTCAGTTCCCCAAAGACTGCCCCACATTAGACGCCAATCCCAGGTCCAGGTTATCAGCTGTGCTTCTGACCAGTGAGGAACTATAAATCAGAGGTTCCCAACAATCTCCTTGTTGGATTCAATTGATTTGCTGAAATGGCTCCCAGAACTCAGGAAACCTGTGTACTCAGTTGATCATCAATTTATTACAAAGGATGTTAAAGAGTAGGAATCAACAGCCATGTGGAGAGAGATACAGGGTTAGTTCCTGAACAGGAGCTCTGTCCTCATGGAGTCTGGGGTCTGGCACAGAGGAAGTGTTCTATTCCTTCATCCTGAAAACTCTTCACGGCTCCTCCTTCTGGGTTTTTCTGGGGGATTCATTCCATAGGTATGATTGATTACATCATTGGCTGCTAGTGACTGACTCAACCTCCAGTGCCTCTCTCCTCCCCCAGAAATCAGGGGTGGGACTGAAACCTCCAATCCTCTCTTCATGGCTGGTTTTCCTGACAGCTAGTCCCATTCTCAGGTGCTTTCCAAAAACCAGTTCATTAACACAAACCCAGATGTGGTATAAAGGGGTTGTTGTGAATTACAGGATGTCTGTTTCCCCTCTGTGGCCCTGAAGTCACTTCAGGAACTGAAGATAAGAGACCAAATATCAAAACAAAAGATGCTCCTGTGGCTCTTTTCCGAGGCTTTTGGGAGCTGAGAGCTGAGAGCTGTGGATGAAGACCAAGCTATATTTATTAAAAAAATCACAGTATCACAGGACTTTGTCTTTGTCAAGCAGTTTAATTTTCCCACTGACCCTATGTAGTAGGTCCTATTAATGTCCCCATTACACAGATGAGGAAACTGAAGCACAGAGAAGTGAAGTAATTTACCCCAAGTCCCACAGCTATTGAGTATCTTTGAGTTTGAATCCTCCTCTAGGCTCCCTGACCTCCAAATAACTCTGAAGTCCATTCCTTGATTTGCTGCACTCGATTGAGGCCACTGTGGTTTCTGGAATTTGCTCTCATTGAAGCCAGGGACGTGGACTGCAAGACCCTGTCCCCTAGGCCCCTCAGTGCTCCTCCAACCCCCACACTTCCCCTGAGGCACCTCTGTGGGACCCAGTGGATCCAAGAAACACCTTCAGGACCTCTGGACTGGAAGACCCCTGGCTATTCAGTCCCTTGCACCTGGCTAACCTGGCAGCATGAAATAGACGCATCAATTTCCCAGTCCTCAAGGGAACCACTTAAGATAGAGGATGCTAACTTGTATCCTGGCTTTACAAAATGTACCAAATAGGAAGTGCTTATTCAGGGCTGTTCTGAGGGCCACCAAGGATGGTGTTTGTTATATTATTCAGTGTCTTCCTGCTGGGGGCCCAGGGGAGGCATCTTTCTCTGGCCTCTATGTGAAGGGCTTTTCTTGACCACTGGTATACTTTAGCCTTAGAGACTCTGTGAATCCCCTAACCCACTGTGGCTGTCTTGACATATTGGCCTCTGGACAACTCAGTTCCAGTTTAGCGGCAGAATCCTAGGAAGTTTACTGGCTTTGCTCATGGCTCTAAATGATTCTTCCCCTTATTTTCCTTTTGGCTCATTTTTCTTCCTTTTAATTTAGTTTATTTTTCTGTGGCCTGTGCATTTGGAAAGTGATCTTAAATCTCTTTTGGAACAAGATGAAGTATGAGTGAAGAAAAATTATTCTCTTTAAAAAGTTATTTCCCTCTCATGACCGTATCTGGGCTTCCTTAATTAGCTCAGCATCTTGGACGAATAAGTTTTTCATTGCTATAGATAGTATTTTAAAGTTCACTGTAAAAAAAAAAATAAAATTCACTATAAAGGTGGACCCAAGTCTTACTAGAGATGAAAGAAAATAAGGGGCCTGTTCCCTACTTTCCTCATATGGTAGACATGCTGTTGTGGGTGCAAGAGTTGTTCAAGATGAAGAAATGAGAGTGAAGCTGGAAAAAAAGAAAAGGCATCTCAAGAACAGAATTCCTGTTAGCTGAGTCCCTATTTTGTGTTAGAGACCATGCTATGACATGTATATTATTGTATGTATATTTTGTCATTTAATCTTTATAGCAAATTTGTGCCTTCCTCTCCTCCTTTTACTTAAACGAAACCTGAAGTTTGACGAGGTTTAGGGAAAGAAGCAAGGATCTGGTGGTTGGATGTTTCCATTAGTTTCCCGTGTCTATCTGTCTTCTTAGCCATGTATATTATCCCGAGTTCACACAGCATCATCTCTCTGGTGGGGCTGCCACTTCCCAGCTGACCCCATTGCCTGCAGCCTGGCACCCTCTACCTTATTCTTCAAACTGTAACCGGAGTTGGAGCGAATTGCATCTCTGGTCATTTTACTTGCCAGAGATCCTAGGATTTAAAGATTTGTTTGTTTGATCATTCATTGATTCAATGTTTATTGAGCATCACTTATGTGCCAGGCTCTGCTCTAGGTCAGGGGACAAAGGATTGTCTAAAAGAGAGAAAGAGCCCTGCCATGGTTGGAGTTTGCCTTCTGGTTGAGGGGGGCAGCTATTGGGCAGACATTAAACACTCAAAAACATATATCAAGAAGTCAAAGGAAAAAGTACGATTCAGGAGGTAGAGAGTGCAGGGTGGAGAGGCAGGCAATTGCAATTTTAAACAGACTGGAGAGTGAAATAGACTGATCAGGTGACATTTAAGCAGAGACCTCAAGGAGGTGAAGGGGTTAGTTAGTGAACCAAGTAAGTATCTGAGTATTCCAAGCATAGAGCAAGTAAGTTCAAGGGCACAGGGCCGTCTGACACCTCCATGGACAATAAGGAGACCAATGTGGCTGGAGTGGAGTGACCAGCAGACCCTCTCTGTGGTGGAAATCAGCTTCATGTCAGATGTTAGCTCTAAAATAAGATGCAGGCAGCTTGGATTCAGAGAGTTCTCTGGGTGATGAGCCTCTACACCATCTGGTGGCCAGCATCTCAGAAAGAAGGCTGTCTTCAGTCATGGCACTGAAGGAAAAGTAGATATTTTACAAGCCCTTCCAAACTTAAACACTGTTTTCTTGCCCCTAGCTACCCGTGAAATAAAACCACTGAAAAATGTTAGTTCAGTGATATATGCTTAGGGGAAATCTTGAGGTCCGGGTTCATCTGGAGATGCTTCAGAAAGATTTCTTATTTTGAGTGTTTTATCTGGAGGAGTTACTGAGTGGTAAACAAAAACAAAAATAAAAACAAAACTTATTGAAATACAGTTGATTAACAACTTTGTGGTAATTTCTGCTAAACAGCAAAGTGATTCACACATTCTGTTTTATATTCTTTTTCATTATGGTCTATTATAGACAGTGTATTAAAAAAACAATGATATCACTTTGCTGACAAAGGTCCATATAGTCAAAGCTATGGTTTTTCCAGTAGTCATGTATGGGCGTGAAAGTTGGACCATGAAGAAGGCTGAGTGCTAAAGAATTGATGTTTTCAAACTGTGGTGTTGGAGAAGACTCTTGAGAGTTCCTTGGACTGAAAGGAGGTCAAACCCGTCCATCCTAAAGGAAATCAACCCTGTATTCATTGGAAGGACTGATGCTGTTTGATTATCCTTCCCTGTGCTATACAAGTAGAACCTTGTTGTTTATCCATTCTGTGTATAATGATTTGCATCTTTTATCACAGACTCCCCATATATCCTTCTCCTAGCCCCCTTCCTCCTTGGCAACCACAGGTCTGTTCTCTGCATCTGTTACTCTGTTTCTGTTTCATGGATACTTTCATTTATGTCATACTTTAGATTCCCTGGTAGCTCTGCTGGTAAAGAATCTGCCTGCAATGCAGGAGACCCTTGTTCAATTCCTGGGTCTGGAACATCCCCTGCAGAAGGGATAGGCTACCCACTCCGATATTCTTGGGCTTCCCTAGTGACTCAGACAGTAAAGATTCTGCCTGCAATGTGGGAGGCCTGGGTTCGATCCCTGGGTTGGGAAGATGCCCTGGAGAAGGGAATGTCTACCCTACCCACTCCAGTATTCTTGCCTGGAGAATTCTATGTACAGAGGAGCCTGGCAGGCTACAGTCCATGGGGTTGCAAAGAGTGGAACACAGCTTAGCAATTTTTCACTTTTTTCACTTTTTAGAGTCAACATATAAGTGATACCATATGCTATTTGCCTTTCTCTTTCTGACTTATTTCACTTAGGAAGACAATCTCTAGGTCCATCCATGTTGCTAGAAATGACATTATTTCATTCTTTTTTATGGTTGAGTAGTATTCCATTGTGTGTATGTACCACATCATCATTTAGATCATACCTGTTATGTGGCGTGGTATATATAGCACAGTCTGCTGGTTAGTGTCTCATACCCATTTCTCCTTCTCCCACTGTAATGGTGCCGGACCTGCTGGCAAAATGAACAGGTCGAGGACGCAATCACCAGGGCACCTGAGAAATAAAAGACTCGGAAAGATGGGGTTGAGAGGGATGGAGTCAGCTTGTGACTGATTCCGACGACTTTATTGAGGGGTAACATACATATATATGCTAACAGGATTCACCAAATTTTAGATCAAAGACTTGCATACGTGCAGAACTGCAGACACTAGTTTTAGCTCAGGAGTTTTATCTTAACTCCAGCAGAGCATGGCACCAGCGTCTTACAATCAGTTAAAGACTACCTAGACATAAACCATTCACAGGAGCCCGATAATCTTATCAGAGTCAGGAAAATGGGCAAATGGTGGCTGCAGCGATTTCCTTGAGGGAGGTGAGAAAGGCCAATTTGCACTTTAATAAATCAGGGGTGGCGGGACAGAGAGGGACCTCTTAGATCTCTCTCAGGGCCGAGAAGGGGCCTGAGCAGTCAGGCCGGCTCCCCGCATAATGGAACTCCTGAAGTGAGTTGAAGATATAGATGCCCTCCATAAAGGCATTTACCAGCTTCTCTGTGCTCGGTGTGGCCATGTGGCTAAGATCCAGGCAGTGGGCAGGGTATAAGCGGAGGGGTATGTACAGTTTAAGCAAGTGTCTTTTAAGGGGAAGAGCATTTCCTTCCCCGTGCCCTTTCTTCTTGCTGGCTGGAATTAGGGAGATGATGACCACCTTGGACCTTACAAAAGAGGCCCTGTTCCAGCAACAATGAAGTGGATATCTGGGAAGTGACAGAGTCCCTTGGAATTTGTATGGTCTCATCTTGACCCTGAACTGCTCATCTTTATAAATTTCATGGGAGGGAATAAAACCCTCTTGATTTTAACGTTTTCATCTTGGTTTGAGGTCACATACCACAGAACCTAATTATAACAATACTGGATTTTAGGAGCCAAGAAGGTCTGAGATAATAGAACTAATATAGATGTTTATATTTTGAGCCTTTAAATTAGATACAGTCTGGATGAGAATGGCGGGAGTATGTGTTTCAAAATGAAATTTCCTTTATTGCTAGTTTTTATTGCAAAAGCAATACGTGCTCACTTGAAAAAGAATAAGAATAGATAGGCAAACAAAAAAGAAAATTAAACATACCCATCATTCCACCCACTTAGAAACAATCATTTAATACAATAGCGTATTGTTTCACATATATATTTTTAAAAGAGGGTAGTATCCTAAAAAGAGCTTTGTGACTTGCTTTTTATAAGCTTACTGTATTGTGAACATCATTCCATATCAAGGAATATATTCTTGTATTCAAGTTTTTAATGGTTTTGTGTTATTCAATTGTGTGGATGTACGATACTTCTTTTAACCATATCTTTGTAACTAGGTATCTAGGTAGTTAATAATGTGATGAATATCCTTGTTGCTAAATCTTGGCACTGACTCTGAATTCTTTCCTGAAGATAAATTCCCTGAGTCAAGTGTAGTGAGCATGTGAGAGCTGGGCCTGTCTCCAGGGGAGGAGAGAAAAGCGGGGTGGGGGGCCCCTGAGGTCATCTCTGTTCACCCAGACTTACGTGGCTGCAGACAGACCCTGGGTGGGTTCAGAGAGATGAGCCATGCTTACTTCTCAGGCCTGGGCTGTGGGCCAGCAGCGAACAGGCGGGAAGTTGGCAGCCTTGACGGGAGCCACAGGGACTGCGGTTTGAAGCTCAGAGGACAGGTAATTTCCTGAAGGCAGTGGTTCTCAAACTCTGGTCCCTGGACACCAGCAGCCTTAGCATCATCTGGAAACTATTAGAAATGCAAATTCTCAAGGTTCACCCTGGAACTCCTGAATCCGAAATGCTGGGGTCAGGCGCAGTCATCCATGCTTCATCAGGCCTTACCAGTGAATCATACTTTGTTAAAGTTTGAGCACCACCACCCTGGGGAGAGCAAGGTGCTCTCGCCAGAGAGAGGGAGGGTCTCCCGAAGAGGCAAAGAAGACACATGTTATGAGAATTTAAATTTTTCTTTCACTAAAATTCCACAATGCTCTTACAGTTTGTTTTACACCCATACTCTGTCTCCCTGATCATGTACTTCTTCTTTTTTTAATTTTTTAAAAAATTGTTGAACTACAGTTGATTTACTATGTTAATTTCTGCTATACAGAAAAGTGACTCAGTTATATATGTGTGTGTGCGTGTATACACATACACATTCTTTTTCATATTCTTTTCCATTATGGTTTGTCACAGAATGTTGAATATAGTTCTCTGCTCTACAGGAGGACCTTGTTTTGTATCCATCCCATGTGTATTAGTGTTCCTCTGCTGATCCCAAGCTCCCAATCCATCTCTCCCCTAACCCCCCTCCCCTGTGACAGACTGTGTACTCTGCTGAGGTCGGTCAGGGATGCTCTTCAGCTGCGTGTCCTCTGAGCACAGCCTGGTAGGGGTGCTGGCATCTTCCACCTGCCCCTCCCTCCACTCCCTGTCCTCCTCTGCTGTCTGTCCCCTAAGGCTGATCTCTGTGCATCACATCAGTGGGTTCTGCTATGCCCTGGATCCTAGTTGAGTTTGGCCAGTGGACAGTTCTGGTCCCCTTCCCCCCACAAAAACGGAGGAAGAGCAAAGACTGAGGTCAAGGTCTTTATCCGTCCACTCCTCCCTGTGAGTGTCTTTCAGACCAGGTCTGTACCTCCACCCCCCAGGCTGCTGCCCCCGTAACGGCAGAGCTCTGTGGGACTCCCTCCTCCCGCTCCCTTGGTCCCTCTGGCCTTGGGGCACATGGCTTCACTGCTGCTAACTCAGGTGCCCGCCGCACCCACTGTGCGTGATTACCCTGTGCTTACACCTTCGTAATCTGCCTCTTGGCAAGTAAACCCTCCAGGGGTGTTGATTGTAAGTGCATCATCTACTTCTAGCTGAGACTCAATTGAGAGAACCAATACCTAATAACCATTTTTAATGCAATTGGAACTTTTTAAAAACTCGTTTTGTTGAAAACAGTATACACATACTTCATAGTGTATTTTAAAATTTTTATTTATTTTTTCCACATTCTATCAAGAACAATTCTTTTGAGATGGATAGCTACCCATTTAGCCTTGATGAGAAAAATAAGTCCTAAAATATTTATAAGGAATCAAGACAAGTATTCTATTATTCATATTCTTGATTTAAACCATGGCAGAGAGGGCGAGGTGGGATCTTCTCTAACTGCCATTCATAGTGACAGCTTGGGCCCTTGGCCTGTGCAAAATCTCCAGGGATATATGTATTTGTCAAGATGGGCAGTGCTTTAATTTATTTTTAAAGTTATTTTTTTCAAAATTGTAATAACATAAATTAAAGGCACTTGGAGTTATCCTGTAAGCCAAATAAATTAGTTTTAGTTTTGACGGGCGTAAATCAAACTTCAGTATTTAGGGAGAGAAATGTTCCCCATGGTCATTGATGGGCCCTCACACTGCAGTTTATAAATCAGAGGTACAATTTGAGAGTAAAACACTTATTATGAAATCGAATGTCAAGAGCTCCTTCTTAAATTTGCTGTAACAATTAATTTCTCAGGTGAGAAAATGCCTCTTTTTCAATGTTTTATTAACTCTGCCATTCAGCACTCCATTTTTAGGAGCAACTCTTCATAATAAGTACGCATTAGGATGACTTTTCACCTCCATTTAAATGAAAAGTTTGAGAGGAGAGATCAGTTTCTGTCCGCGGGCTTGAATAGCAATGGAAACTGTATCTTTGCCAGTTGGTGGAGAAGAAGGAAGAAGGGAAAACGATGGTGACTGGTTAACTCAGTCCAGGCTGGCTGGTGTGGAGATGGAGACATCCTCCAGCTAATAGTGGGGGCAGAAGGTCATGGGATGCCCTAAGGAAGGAAATGTGTAAACTGGTATGCAGGCTGCTGGTATCAGGGTCGTGAAAAATGAAAAAGAGAGGGAGATTAGAGATGGAGAGCTCAGGTGGATAGAACAAAGAGAACAACAGTGAGACCCAGATAAAAGCAGAGACTCCCAGATAGAATGACTGGCCTCGGGGCTTCCCTGGGGCTGGACTTCTTCCTGATTCTAGCCTGGACCACACCATAGTGAGCTCCTCCCTCATGAGCTGGCTCAGAAGGACTTCTGTGCTTTGTAACTGTATGACGCTGATTTGAGTCACTGTCGACAGTGTTAGAGATTTCAGGCACCGTAGACCCCATCTAGCATTTGCTTTCGAGAAAACCTAGTGTAAGAAAAATGAAAATGTTACCTGCTCAAGCTGCCAGAACAGGTTGGAGGGAAGATGTAGATAGAACTGTTCACTCATCTTCAGGAGGGGCGCACAGGAGTGCAGTGTGTTTTTTGTTGAGGAGGATGATCCCATTTGGGGTAAATCTGCTTTTCAAGACAGTCCTGCATGTGGATGGAGTAGATAGCTGTCTACATGGCATTTGAGGAGCACTGGGAAGCTTTTATTCCTTCCCTGCTCTCCTCCCCTCACCCCCACTTTGGGTGCTAACACCTGGATCCTCAGATTCAATGCAAAATTCGATGAATTTGTGTGTGTGTGTGTGTGTGTGTGAAATCCTTACCACAGTGCTTGGTGCATAGTAAGAGCTAAAAGGATCACACCTACACAAATGGATCAAGCCAGTGTTCTCACTCATCTACTCCTGGCTCCAGAGCTCACGCTAGTAGATGATGCTCTTAATGACTCCTGTTAGCTAGGATTGTTAGATTTGGCTTAGAACCACACCTGGAAGACATGATCAGTAGTACAGTGCTGATACCATCTCTCCTGATACAAAAGAAAGATATCTATCACACACAAGTTTAGCCCTTCTATAAACCTGGCTACCTATAGAATTTCCTTTAACAAACCTAAACATTGCAATATTGATATCACCATTTTACAAATGGAAAACCCATGGCTCATATATTCTGTGCAAGAAGCATTTTGAGAACCGGCAGCACTTGAGGGAGGGGACCAAGTTAGGGTGAACTTTCAGTGTTTCGTCCAGGACCAGCTCTCCTTGCCTGGAAACTTTCAACTAAAGGGCACTCTCTCCCCTAGCTCTGATTGTAATTCTTCTCTGTCCAGGCTAAATGTCACCAGTGTGATTAGCACCTGGATCAGGGAAATCACCTCCTTGGGGTGCATCCACCTTTCTCATTCATCTCTGTCTCTGCAGGTGATGAGACTTGGCAGCTCGAGGTGGGAGAATGGTCCTTGCATAATGAAAGCGGCTCTTATGGATCCAGCAGAGCCTCCAGGTCAACAGAGGTAGGAAAGAGGTGGATGGGTGACTTCCTGTGGTGCAGTATATAGAATTTATTTGAAAAGTTTTTGCTAGAATTTGGGAAGTGCAAAGCTGTGTTCCTTTTAAGAGGATGCACTGGTATCTGGGACTTTTCTGCTGCTGACAAACACGGTGGTGCTGACTTGGGAGGCGGGCAGCTGCTGGGTGTTAGCTGGGAGTTGATCCAGGCTGACAGCCACCAACTCTTGGAAGGGGCTATCTTTTCATGAAACGGCCCTTTAAGAAACTATGAGGACTGAATGCCTAAATTTTCTAAGCTTTTTGGCAGTTCTGAAACTGAAACATGTTTTTAAAGCTTTAAGATATTTATTTCGATCAAAGTATTTTTAGTCACATGTGAAGTTCCCTTCAGAGAAATCCGTTCCTAGTTTGAATTTGTATGCATAGCCCACTTTAGACTTTAAGAACTTAAATCTGAAATAAAATTTTTGGTTGCCATCTCATGTGTCAAAGGCCCAAGTTCTATAATATACTCATTTTTTAAAAAAGCAAAGTTTCACCTAAATTAGAATCTATATTATGTTTTTTTTCATAATACACATTAAGTATGGCTTTGGAATTTATACATAGTATATCTACCCAGAATCATAACATCAGTGTGGATATTAGAGGCTTATGGTCATACCTTTGGAACTGTTAAGACAGTAAAGTAAAATTGCTGCATTTTAAGTAATAGGTTACTTTTAAGGGGAAAAATTTTTTTTTCTGAGACATTTTTCCCCTAGAAAAAGTTATTTGCAAAATTACAACTAACTTTGCCTGATAGAATTAATTCCTTCATGTTTTTATTGAAGTGGTTCCATATAAAGCAGTTCACTGCTCTATGTGTTACATTTTTGGCAAATATAAATACCTACTTGGGCATTTTTGGGCTGATTTCATTATAGTATCAGAACTTGTCTGATATTACAGATATCCTTTTACCTAAGCAGTTTGACCCTTCTCTCCTGGTTGCTAATCATTAATTTTGATTTCTTGATATCAAGCAAAAGAATGAAATAACATCTCTGTGATATTAACAGTATAGATTCATTTTAGTAGGTTGGTTTAATTCTCTTTTAAGTTTCTTTGTCTTGCCAACATGACCTTCTTTTCAGCCTGCTGTTATCTGAAAAATAGCCTTTGTTATCCTTTGGAACTTTTCCAGTTTGTTTGCCCTCTAATATTGTTATCATTGTTAGAAGTATATGCAATTTTGTTTTTTTGGGGGGAGGGGGTTGGGGGAAGTCTCAGTGTACTTGGCAAATCAGAATAACAATTGTTAATCATTATTGTGTGCTGAGCAGATAACAGCTCTTTAAAAAGAGCATAGGTTTGTCCTCCATTGACAATAATTTAAGGGCTAGATTTTATTCATCATTTCATGGCAGCATCTGAGGCTGAAGCTTGATTTGAACCTCAGATAAGAGATGAGAAGAAATGCACGTGGGGAGAAGTGTGCAGATTCAGTAAAACCTGACACTTTGTCCTCACCTGTGTCGTGGGTGGTGCCTGTCCCCCTGCCCCACCCCCACCCTGGTTGGCTGTGGGCCTGGTGAACTGAAAGGTTGGAGAGATATACCCATGGGTGGTGCTCTATTTTGTAGCCACACAAACTTTTCTACAAAGTCTTTGGAGGATATTCACAATATGAACATGTCCTTTCCAAGAGGGGAAGTCAAATATCAACTTCCTTGCTGCTCAGTAGAGTCCTGTGACAGCCTCAGTAAATAAGATGCAAACACAGGTGGGACCTTGATGTAAAGTGGCAGGAGGAAGCAAGCTGGGCACGCAGTCCATTTTCTGGGGAGTACTGTGGTGGAGGGGTGCCCCTGGTAGCTCAGCTGGTAAAGAATCTGCCTGCAATAGAGGAGACCTCGGTTCAATTCCTGGGTCGGGAAGATCCCCTGGAGGAGGGAATAGGCTTCCCACTGCAGTATTCATGGGCTTCCCTGGGGCTCAGACAGTTAAGAGTCTGCTGCATTGCGGGAGACCTTGGTTCAATCCCTGGGTTGGGAAGATCCCCTGGAGGAGGCCATGGCACCCCACTCCGGTATTCTTGCCTGGAGAATCCCATGGACAGAGGAGCCGGGCGGGCTACAGTCCATGGAGTTACAAAGAGTTGTACATGCCTGAGCGATTAAGCACAGCACAACACACAGTAAGGGAGGATTCCTGGTGCTCAGATCCAACCAGTGGACAAGATGCCATGAGTGTATGTCCCAGAGGCAGTGGGTCCACCCTAGGGCAGTTCTGAAGTGAGGTGTAGAGTTCCTGCTTGCCTCATAGCTGCCCTCTTGAATATAGTTTTTTAAACTTATTTTAAAATTTAGATTGTGCAGTATGATTTTATTTTTAAGGTGTGTAGTCTCATGTTTTGACATACATTTATGTGAAATGATTACCACCATCAGGTTAATTAACATACCAATCACATCACAGTTACCTATTTGTGAAGGGACCAACACTTAAGATCTTCTCTCTTAGCAGATTTTGCGTGTACAATTCATTATTAACTACAGTCACCATGATGTACATTAGACCCCTGGAACTTTTTTTATCTTAAACTTGAAAGTTTGTACGCTTTGACCAACCTCTTCCCTTTCCCTGACTGTTGAGCTCCTGACAACTACCATTCTCCTCTCTGGCTGTATGAGTTAGACTTCTTGAGATTCAGATTGTAAAGCATTTGCCTTTCTCTGTCTGGCTTTATTTCACTTTGCATAGTGTCCTCCAGGGTCATCCGTGTTGTCACAAACTGCAGGATATCCTCCTTTTTTATGGCTTTCTTACGGGAAAACACATAAAGGAATTGCTGTGAGAAGAATCTAAACAGTCTTCTGTAGAGTTTTACCCAATGATGAACTTGGACTTATGTCTAGTTAATTATGATAATTACAACACAGTCTTCTCACATGGGACAGGCAAAGTCTTTTACCCCAAGAGAGGTGGTGAGAAGCCCGTCACTGGCTCTGACTCTGGGCTGTGTGGGGTCGTTCATTCATTAGGCTCTGCCTTTGCTTTGGCGTGCTTTCATGCTGGTGGCCGTCTCCTTCTAGAAACAGGCTGATCATAGGAAGGCAATTTGAGGGCTGTGTCTCCGGATGGTTGAGTTTTCTGAGATATGTGGCTTTCTGCCCCTTAACTGATACCATCAGTATTTCTGAAGTTGTGTTTTCTGGTTCTGCCCTTGGGTCTTGCTCCAGCTCTGCTATTTTGAGTCTTCTGCTGGAGGAGCACATCTGCTCTGGGTTGTCGGGAAAACCGTGGAGTAGCAGTGACCACACTCTGTGTCCCAGTGCTCTGTTGTACCGGCTCCTGTATCTCCTGTTCTTCGTGGTAGGCTGTGGTGACCTGAGCTGCCCTTGGATTCTCTTCCAAAGCCACTTTTTAAAAGTTGTCTGCATTACATAGAGTCTGAGCTTCTTGAAGGTAGGAACCCTGCCTTGGCTGCTTCTTTGGCCTCAATCTCAAAAATAGCACTGGACACATTTCCATCACTGAGTCAGGCGTCAGAGCCCTGGTGCTCTGAGAGACCTCAGTCTTGGCTGCATGGACCCAGAGATATTAACACTGACTATCTCTCTGCTCTTACTTACCCCCAGGTCTGACTGACCATCCTATCCATTTGGTCTCCAAGTGAGACCTGGTCTTATCTTCCAGTGTCCTATCTGTGACCTTTTATAAATCCCTTCATGATCCCTTTTCCTAAGACTTATTAGGATATTTAGGTTCCTCCTTTGACTTCTTAGGGCATGAGCTTGTTTTAGCTCCTAAGGAACACAACTCCTTTTTCTGTGACTTTTAACCTTTCTTTCTTAAAAAAACAAAACAAACAAACAAACAAACAAAAAACAAATCCCATTTCTTCCACAGTTGCTGGGAAGTGGACAAAATTGTTCTTGTAAGTCAACTAAAGTGGCAGTGTGCATTTTAAACTGCTGTGGTCCTGGAAATAGATTACATAAACAAAAGGCATTGGAACCCTTTAAATTGTGTCTGTCCCTAGTGAGTAGGTTACATCTGTATAAAACACAAATAATTGAGTGAATTGTAAAATGCATAATATTTTGATTCCATAATTACAAGTATCTAAATGTTCAGGAATACATCCAAACCAGAAAGCAAAGAGGAACTGAAGAGCCTCTTGATGAACGTGAAAGAAGAGAGTGAAAAAGCTGGCTTAAAACCCAACTTTCAAAAAAGTGACTGCAGCCATGATATTGAAAGACCCTTTCTCCCTGGAAGAAAAGTTATGACAAACCTAGACAGCATATTAAAAAGCAGAGACATTACTTTACCAACAAATGTCCATATAGTCAAAGCTATGGTTTTTCCAGTAGTCGTGTATGGATGTGAGAGTTGAACCATTAAGAAGGTTGAGCGCCGAAGAATTGATGCTTTTCAACTGTGGTGTTGTAGGACTCTTGAGAGTCCCTTGAACTGCAAGGAGATCAAACCAGTCCATTCCAATCAGTCCTGAATATTCATTGGAAGGACTGATGCTGAAGCTGAAGCTGAAACTCCAATACTTTGGCCACATGATGTGAAGCGCCAACTCATCAGAAAAGATCCTGATACTGGGAAAGATTGAAGGCAGGAGGAGAAGGGAATAACAGAGGATGAGATGGTTGGATGGCATCACTGACTCAATGGCCATGAGTTTGAGCAGGCTTCGTGATGGACAGGAAAGCCTAGTGTGCTGCAGTCCACGGAGTCACAAAGAGTTGGACATGAATGAGCAGCTGAGCAACAACAGCAAAAGAATGTGAAACTGAGGGTCACAAACGGGCTTAAAACTCATGTCGTGTATCAGACAACAGACTTCTATCCAGGATATATAAAGAGTTTGTACAAGTTTATAATAGGAAGCAAAGTACCCGAGTAAACATGGGCTAATATTTGAATAGACACTTCAAAAATGAAATATATCCATTGGCAATAAGAACATGAAGGTATGTTTAGGGTAATTATTCATTAGAGAAATAGAAATTACAGTGTAATGATAATGCTACATACCTATTATGGCTAAAGTGAAAAAGACTGACCATACCAAGTCTTGGTGAAGATGGGGTAGAACCAGAACTCTCATAAACTGTTGAGGGAATATACAATGGTTAAGGCACTTTAGTAAATGCTTATTGGTGCTTTTTTAAAGAGTTAAACATATAGCTACCGTATGAACCAGCCATCCCACTCTTAGGTAATTACCCATGAAAAATAAAAACATGTCCTTATAAAGACTTGTACCTACATTTCCACGGCAACTTTATTTCTAGTGGCCAGATAGAAATGACCCAGGTATCCATGCATAGGCAATGGTTTAGTCACATAATGGAAAACTAAGCAGCAATAAAAAGGAATCAATTATTGATATGGCAACTGGGATGAATCTCTAGGTCGTGAGAAAGGCTAGGTCAAGAAAAGAGCACGTAGTGTATGATTTCATTTCTATAAAATTCTAGAAAATGCAAGCGCATGCATAAAAATGGAAAGCAGATCAGTGGTTGCCTGGGGACATGGAGGGAGGAAGGGATGAACTGCAGACGGGCACAGGATGCTTTTGCTAATCGGGCTTTGGTCCAGATTACATGCAGTACCTTTTCCCCCTACATTCCTGATATTTGAAAATGTGCTTCCATTTTGTATTTCCTGTCTACATTATTCCTACGTAAGAAAATTGCTTGAATGTTTGCCTTTCCTGCATAGTTCCTGAGTCATTTTTTGTCATCCATCATTAACGATTATTTCACAGTTATTGAGACTCTTCTATACTTTGGATGGACTATATATATCCATCCACTCTGGACATACCTTTTCTTCCCCCTTTTAACTTACCCAGAAATTCAATAAAAATGATGCCGTGAAGAAAAACAGCTTTGTGTGCCTGAGAGGAGTCACCCAGTAAAATTATAGCTTTAATTTTCAGCCTGACCTTTCTTGTAATTTGTTTGAAATTTCATGATTTCCAAAGAAATAGACTGTTTTCTTTGAGGAATGCATCATCCCTTTCCCCATGGGAGGTTTGGAAAACCAGAACTCTGAGTCTAATCTAATGGCAGTAGCAACCTCGCTGTTTGCTGTCTTATTTCTGTGCCCACAAAGAATGGTCATCCTCATGACCAAAGTTACCTCGTGGTTTTTCTCTGAATTTGAAGAAGTCATGGCATGGGTCAGTGTCTCTCAAACTTTAACATGACACAAATCACATGAAGCTCTTTTTAAAAGGTGGGTTCTAGTTCAGCAGGTCCGGTGTGGAGTCTGAGATGATTTATTTACTTCCAAGAAGCTTATGAGTGATGCTTATGGATAGAGAAAAAGAAGATTGGGAGGAAACACTTCATTGGCTGACTAAATTTGAGAATGAGTTAACTGAATAACTGAATTAACTAATAGCATCCTCTCATGTTGCTCACCTGCTGTGATGACAGAACAGCATATTTTCCCCATGTAATTAATAAGACAGTGTATAAGGAATTTTGCTAAATCACTCTGCAGGTGGTATTTGGTCTATAAGTTTGGGTTTGCCCCATTCCATGTATAGGAACAGTTCTTTAAACTGTTTTACCTAGTCATTTACTGATTCATTCATTCTTCCAAATGTGCATGTGAATCTATTATGTACCTTCATAGAAATGATAGTACTACATGGAAGAAGTACATTGATTATTTTATTACCGTTGTTACAAGTGTTAGAAGGAGCAGATCACAGTGAGTTCAATACTTGGAAGGAAAGGGTACTTGACATAGTCTTGGGATCAGTGGAGGTTTCTCTGGGAATGAAATGATGTTTAAGTTAAAATCTGGAGTGAGCAGGAAGAGGCATGTAGGTATTGGGAACAGTATATGCAAAGGCTATGAAACTGGACAATAGATGGCTGAGGAAGTAAAACGCCAGTTTTGCTGAACAGCAGACAGTGGGCAGGTACCTGATCAGCCATGACCAGTTTAAGAATTTTGGATTTAGTCTAACAGCAATCAAGAGGATTTCACACAGAGGAGCAATATTATTAGATTTGTGTTTTAATAGATTACTCAGGCTGCAATATGGAGAATGGATTGAAAAGGGGTAAAGATGGAAAATGGTGTTTGCAGTGTTCCAGGAAAAGGAAAATGTTCGCTTGGACTTCAGTGGTTGTAGTAGATGTGGAGAGCTTTGGCGGGGTCCTAGGGATGCTTAGGAAGTAGAACCAATGGTTCTTGACATTAATTGGGATGTTGTGGACAAAAAAGGAGGAAGATTGTCCTTGAAGCTTCTGGTTTGTAACAGTTGGTGGGGCTATTCCTAGAGACAGAGGACTTTGGAGAAAAATGAGTTGAGAATTAGATCAAGAGTTTAATTTTAGATGTGTTGATTTTGAGGTATTTGTGGTATATGGGGAAATGTCACATAGACAACTGGGCATGTTGTTCTTCAGCTCAGAGGAAAGACATGAGCTGGATACATAAATTTGTAAGTTACTGGCATAATGATGGTCATATGGGAGCCAGGAGACAGAGTATGAAGCCAGGAGAAGAGGTTGTAGAGATATCCTTAGGGATATCAAAATGGAAAGGAGTGTTAGTGAACAGAGGAAGCAAAGAAGGTAAGGGGAAAACCACAAGAGTACAGAGTCGTGAAAGACAAGGATAGGACAGAGGTCGACTCTGCTGAATGCAGGTGAGATGATCAGGAAGCTGAGCAATGACACTTGTCTGTTTATTGAGTAACAGGAAATGCATGAATAAACTTGGCAATAGTCAGCTGGCACAACAGAGATGGAAACCAGATCACAGTGGGTTCTTGAGGGACATGAAGATGGAAAAGGCTAATGAGAATAAGAATATAGTTTCCAGGAACTCACAGTTACTGTTTGTGCAGAAGCAAGCCTGATGTGTGTGGTAGTAGGAAGAGATCTGCGTGAGCTGAAAGAATGTTTACAGATAGACATTGTCAAAGAGTAGACACAGTCTTTACCAGTGTAATTAGGAGTTAAGTTGAATTAGTTCAGATGCCAAGAATTCATAATTTGGATAGTGGCTTTGCACAGAATTACCTATAATTTTGTTATGAAATAAGGATGAATGATATTTGTGTTTGTTTAAATAATATTAATTGGGATAGTTGCCGTATTGAGAAGGAAACAGTTTCCATATGTCTTTTCATAAAACTATTGATTTGATGATGACCTATCTTTCCCATTTCTGTTGGATACGAAGTTCCATACAGGCAAAATCCTGCATGTTCTCTCCTATTGCATCTTTATCACTCAGTACAGCATCTGGTACAAGGAAGAGGTTCAAGTACTGTTTGTTGAATGAATGGATGCTAGGTATTTCTCTCTGATCCTTGGAGTTTGTCCACACTCAGAAGAAGCACGGTGGTGCTCGTGGCAAAGAACCCACTTGCCAGTGCAGGAGACATAAGAGATGCAAGTTCAATCCCTGGGTCAGGAAGATGCCAAAGAGTTGGGCATAGCACCCCACTCCAGTATCTCGCCTAGAGAATCCCGTGCATGGAGGAACCTGGCAGGCTGCAGTCCACAGGGTCATAAAAGTCAAACACAACTGAAACGGGTTAGCACTCATGTACCTTGGCAACAATAGTCAGTGCATCTGACCCCTCTGACGATTGAGTAATTCAGGGTTGACATGTTGTCAATAAGCCCAAGTGAGGGCAGTTATGCTGTTCTGAAAAACTCACCATTGAAGTGAGCCCTGCATGACTTGGATGGCACCAGATGGAATTCTGCTTTCCAGAAACCCTGAGTAAATAGCAAGTAAGTGGAGCACCGCACAAGGTCATTGTTTCCATTTGCCAGCAAACCTTACTGTTACCCAGTGCATGAAGGGGGCGTGCTCAGAATGGGGAGCGCAGAGCCGAGCCCTGTGTGGAGAGCCCCAGGAGTCTGGGAACCTCTCCGGCACTTCTTCCTCAATGGCAGCAAGGATGTGAGAGATGTTCGGTTTGGCTGTAGCAAGTGCTTTCACTTTTTATTTAATCAGACTTTGCATTGTTTTTTCATTACGGTATTAAAAGCATGAATGTTGCCTCCATGTGCTGTGGAAATAACAAAGCCCCCAGACAGTTGGTTTTTATCTGTAGCACCTTCCGTCTTAGAGTCTCCCAGGATCTCATAAGCTGATAATGTTCTCTCCAAATGAGCTATTTTGTAATCACACTCCACATGATTGTTTAAAATGATTATTATTGTTTCACCTTAATATAAAAAGATTTATTTGCCAATAGAAAAACCGAGTTTCCCCAGGAATGCTTGTGTTAACTGCCTCTTGGCTCATCAAGGTCTGTGGGACTCTGGAGACGGTGAAATGCAAATGTTAGTTTATGGTTCTGTACATTTTAAGAAAATGAGAAGCTAAATTTCCATATCCAAAGATGTGTTTTACTCTTCTGCTCCAGTTCTCAGAGTAGGGCGTTAACCTCAGCAAAAGGAAGGAAGGATGAAGTGGAGGGGGGCGTGGTGCTCGTGGGAGAAGGGAATGGGGCAGGAGGATCAAGTGAGAGCTGGCTGTGCATCCCTTTCTCCCCACTCCCCTCACCCCCAGCACAGGGTTTAGGATTTGGATCAGATTTCTAAAACTCTGAAGCTCTCTTGTCCAGCATTCCTGAATTTCCATCACAAATTGGACCTGGGCTTCTGTTTCATTCATAATTACTGTAAGTAGATACCATCTTACTCAAGACGACATGTCACTGGCTGATTTTCATCCCCCCCCCACGCCCCTACCCCCACCATTGACTTAGTCCCTGCCTCAAGTTCAGTTCAGTTGCTCAGTGGTGTCTGACTCTTTTTGATCCCACGGACTGCAGCATGCCAGGCTTCTCTGTCCATCACCAGCTCCCGGAGCCTGCTCAAACTCATGTCCATCGAGTCAGTAATGCCATCCCTGCCTGATGCTCTTTAATACTTTCCTGACAATATTGAGACTGCTTTTAGGTCAGTGATTCTGTGATGTACTTGGAGGTTTTTATCTTATCATCCTTTTGCTCACTTTATGCCCAGACACTACATTATGTAGTGTATGTATCAAAGCTACAGTTTTTTTTGACTAACCATACATGGTAATTTTCTTGTTCTGAAATCACCTCCACTTCATCGTAAGATGACTGTCTAAATCAAGGTTGGCAAACTTTATGTTAGTTCAGTTCAGTTCAGTCGCTCAGTCGTGTCTGACTCTTTGTGACCCCATGAATCGTAGCACGCCAGGCCTCCCTGTCCATCACCAACTCCCGGAGTTTACTCAAACTCATGCCTATCGAGTCGGTGATGCCATCCAGCCATCTCATCCTCTGTCGTCCCCTTCTCCTCCTGCCCCCAGTCCCTCCCAGCATCAGGGTCTTTTCCAATAAGTCAACTCTTCGCATGAGGTGGCCAAAGTATTGGAGTTTCAGCTTCAGCATCAGTCCTTTCAATGAACACCCAGGACTGATCTCCTTTAGGACGGACTGGTTGGATCTCCTTGCAGTCCAAGGGACTCTCAAGAGTCTTCTCCAACACCCCAGTTCAAAAGCATCAATTTTTCGGCACTCAGCTTTCTTCACAGTCCAACTCTCACATCCATACATGACCACTGGAAAAACCATAGCCTTGACCAGACGGACCTTTGTTGGCAAAGTAATGTCTCTGCTTTTTAATATGCTATCTAGGTTGGTCATAACTTTCCTTCCAAGGAGTAAGCGTCTTTTAATTTCATGGCTGCGATCACCATCTGCAGTGATTTTGGAGCCCCAAAAAATGAAGTCAGCCACTGTTTCCACTCTCTCCCCATCTATTTCCCATGAGGTGTTGGGACCAGATGCCATGATCTTAGTTTTCTGAATGTTGAGCTTTAAGCCAACTTTTTCACTCTCCTCTTTCACTTTCATCAAGAGGCTTTTTAGTTCCTCTTCACTTTCTGCCATAAGGGTGGTGTCATCTGCATATCTGAGGTTATTGATATTTCTTCCGGCAATCTTGATTCCAGCTTGTGCTTCTTCCAGCCCAGCGTTTCTCATGATGTACTCTGCATATAAGTTAAATAAGCAGGGTGACAATATACAGCCTTGACATACTCCTTTTCCCATTTGGAACCAGTCTGTTGTTCCATGTCCAGTTCTAACTGTTGCTTCCTGACCTGCATACAGGTTTCTCAAGAGGCAGGTCAGGTGGTCTGGCATTCCCATCTCCTTCAGAATTTTCCACAGTTTATTGTGATCCACACAGTCGAAGGCTTTGGTATAGTAGTCAATAAAGCAGAAATAGATGTTTTTCTGGAACTCTCTTGCTTTTTCGATGATCCAGTGGATGTCGGCAATTTGATCTCTGGTTCCTCTGAATTTTCTAAAACCAGCTTGAACATCTGGAAGTTCTCGGTTCACATATTGCTGAAGCCTGGCTTGGAGAATTTTGAGCATTACTTTACTAGCGTGTGAGATGAGTGCAATTGTGCGGTAGTTTGAGCATTCTTTGGGGATTGCCTTTCTTAGGGATTGGAATGAAAACGGACCTTTTCCAGTCCTGCGGCCACTGCTGAGTTTTCCAAATTTGCTGGCATATTGAGTGCAGCACTTTCACAGCATCATCTTTCAGGATTTGAAATAGCTCAACTGGAATTCCATCACATCCACTAGCTTTGTTCGTAGTGATGCTTTCTAAGGCCCACTTGACTTCACATTCCAGGATGCCTGGCTCTAGGTGAGTATCACACCATTGTGATTATCTGGGTCGTGGAGATCTTTTTTGTACAGTTCTTCTGTGTATTCTTGCCACCTCTTCTTAATATCTTCTGCTTCTGTTAGGTCCATACAATTTCTGTCCTTTATTGAGCCTATTTTTGCATGAAATGTTCCCTTGGTATCTCTAATTTTCTTGACGAGATCTCTAGTCGTTCCCATTCTGTTGTTTTCCTCTATTTCTTTGCACTGATTTCCTGTTAAGGAGAGAGTAAATATCTCAGGCTTTGTGTGCCATGTGGTCTGTGTGCAGCTGTTCATCTTTACCATGGCATGTACATGCACCTTATGCAATAGATAAGTGAATGGGTTTGGCTGTGTGTCAATAAAGCTTTATTTATAAAAAGAAGTGGTGGGCTGAACTTGGCCTATGGGCTGTAATTTGCCAACCCTGTTTCTAAATCATAATTCCCACCTTTCTCCATTTTCATGATGTTGAGACAGGCCTCTACTGGGGACTGATATCTTTTCAGCTTTGTCATTCTCTGTCTTCCCAAATAGCTAGTGAAAGTGTGAGTCGCTCAGTCATGTTTGACTCTGTGCCACCCCATGGACTGTAGCCTACCAGGCTCCTCTGTCCATGGAATTCTCCAAGCAAGAATACTGGAGTGGGTGCGTTCCCTTCTCCAGGGTATCTTCCTGACCCAGGGATCAAACCTGGGTCTCCTGTACTGCGGGCAGATTCTTCACCATCTGAGCCACCAGAGAAGCCCATAGTCAGTAAGAAGTCTTGAAATCTTTTTTAGGGTAATAGCATCATCTCAGTGGCCTCACCATTGGCTCTTTCTGATCTTGCTTTCTGTTCTTCTCTCCCTTCATCACTCTAATTCCCCTGGCCTCCTTGCTCTTTCCCTGAAATAACCAGACATGCTTCTGCCTCAGGACCTTGGCACCTGCTCTTCCCTCTGCCTGGAATGCTCTTCCTCTAGGTATCACAAATATCATTCTATTCTCTTCAAGTCCCTACTCACATGTCACCTTCTCAGAAAGACATTTTTTCTTGGTCAGTGTCTGGTCAGAAGCATAGGAACAACTAGATATTTCATACAGAATTTAATAGAGGAGACTGGTTTTTGATTGAAAGGCTTGGAGAAGCAGAAGGGACAGGCGGGCTTGTATAGGGATTAGGGGCTGAGGAGGGCTGGACAAGGAAAGGGGAAATGGTATAACCCAGAGCCCATGTTCCCAAAGCCACAGAGCAGACAGCTGCTGACCCACCACCACCATTGCTTTGCAGGAGGACCAGACTGGTCACTTCCATTGGTGCTTGTGCACTTGAGGAGACCTACACCTGATGTTATCAGAGTCACTAACTGCTGCATGGACGCTGTTAATGAATGACTTTGTCTGATCAGGGACCCAAGAGCCCCCTGCTTGACCCTGGTTGCTTGAAGCACCACCAGAACCAGGAAGAATACTGCTTTCTCTTTTCCACTGGTGCCTCCCATTGGCAGAACTTAACCAGTCCTAGCTGCAAGGGAATCTGGAAAATGTAGCAAGATTCCAGCCCCTTGCTACAGAGAACTGACCCTGGAAGGATGAGAACAGGGCAGAGACATGTTGAGTCAATAATCAGTGTGCCCTGTCCACTCTTTAAATTGACAACTCTCTGCAGTCCATCCATTTTCCCTACTCTATTTTTCTCCATAGCTTGTATCACTGCCTAACATATGATTTATATACTTTCTTGTTTATTATCTGTCTCCCTTCCTAGCAAATAAGCTCAGTGACAGCGGTGATTTTTTTTCATAACTGTACCCTCATTTTCTAGAACAGTGTGTGGAATCCAGGGAGCATTCAGTAAATATTTGTAGGATTAATGAATAAATAAATGAATGCCTTAACAATACCCAGGGTCTACTCCTGGAAACTTCTGTGGTTTACAGAGTCAGATTTGACAACTTTAGAGAATCATGGAAAATAAAGGCTCAGGAGAAAGTCTCCCTCTTTTTCTCTTCTCTTGTTCGCTCACATTTATGTATATCATATTTAGAGTTTTTTTCCCTCTGGAAAGCATGTGATTTGAAACACTGACCACTTTTGTTGGCAGTATAAACCTGTCCAGAGAGAGAAACCTACATCTGAATCTACTTCTTCAGTTCTTTGGCAAATACTTCAATGTCTTTGGGGAGTTTTATGAGTTTTCTGCAGCTGCTGTAACACAGATTGGGTGGCTTACACAGTAGAAATGAATTTTCTGCTAGTTCTGGAAGCTGGAAGTCCAAAATCAAGGTGTCTGCAGGGTTGGTTCTGGGAGCCTTTGGGGAAGGATCTGTCCTCATTTTCTCTGCTTAGCTTATCTATGGTCATCTCCTCCCTGAGTCTCCTCGTGTTGTCTTCCCTCTGTGTGTAAATGTGTCCAGATTTTCTCTTCTGATAAGATCACCAGTCATATCAAATGGGGATTCATCATAACGACCTTGTTTTAACATAATTACCCTTGAAATGTACAGCTTTAACTCCAACATGCTTCCATTTTGAGATTCTGGAGGTTAGGACACCAACATAGGACACAGTTCAATCGAGAACAAGAGTCAAGGCAGATCCTCCCCCAGTTCAGTTCACTTCAATCGCTCAGTCGTGTCCGACTCTTTGTGACCCCGTGGACTGCAGCACGTCAAGCTTCCCTGTCCATCACCAACTCCTGGAGCTTGCTCAAAGTCGTGTCTGTTGAGTCGGTTCCCTGTATTTCAGCCTGGGTTTCACCTTTACGGTTTTTGAACCAGTGCTTTCAGGTTCACGATGAAAAGCCTTGTTCCCTTCTGATCGTCCATGTTTCGCGTTTCCAGTTTCCTCCTAAATCACTGAGGGAATATGGTGACATCACACTTCTTGTGTTGTTTTCCTGAACCAGGAAACTTCTATGCTTGTCTTCAGAGGTGGACGTGGGACAGATTCTTTCTTTACAAGCACTGTCCAGAGCTGATTGGTTGGGTATAAGTGCCCATCAAGAGGTTAGGTGTCAGCCATTCCAACAAAAATGTCAGGATTCCACTGGCAAGGAAAGGGGCTCTGTGAATGTCCTGCACATTAGCCCTGAGATGAATGTTTCCAAAGACTAACAAGGCAGATTGCATAGCAAGGAACCCCTCAGACCGTGAAATTACACAGCACCTTTTGGCTGGTAATGCTGGTCCTATGTTTATAAGTCGGTGTTCCATTAGGGAGGCTTCTGACTTGGTAGCTGATGGGTGAGCCAGCAACTATGACGTAGAGGAAGGTTCTGCAGGAAGACATATCCTCTTTGACCTTGATGGAAATTAAACCTGTCACAGAACACACAGCTGAGCTCTCATCTTGCCTGTCTGTGTGCAGACTTGTTCTATGAACTGCCCATCAGATATCTTTCCATTCTCTTCCTCGAACACTGAGTGACCTTGGAAATAGCCTAATCTATCTTGGCCGATTGAAGATACAGAAAACAAACAGGGAAAACAGACCTGCTGGTTCCTGCTATTGATCAGTGGCTTGAATGAAAGCTCATTGTTAGCTGGAGAGATGTGTCAGACACAGGTGTCAAAGGTGGAAAAACTCAAAACAGACCCTGGCATCAGGAAGAAGTGATAACAGCAGCAACAATGCCAATAGCACACACACCAGAAACCATTGTGCTTTCCTTGGGTTAGTTTTATTCTGGGTATTTGGCCATTTCTCCCCAGTCATGGGGCTTCCTAGATGGCTCGGCGGTAAAGAGTCTGCCTGCCAATGCAGGAGACATGGGTTTGATCCCTGGATTGGGAAGATCCCCTGAAGAAGAACATGGCAACCCACTCCAGTATTCTTGCCTGGGAAATCCCACAGAGGAGTCTGGCGAGCTACAGTCCGTGGGGTCTCAAAGAGTCAGACACAATGACTGAGCAACAACAATAAAACCCCAATCACGGGAAGCTGTGTAAGAGAGATAATTCCTAGAAATCAGTCACTTAGTTACTCCAGTCCCCTCATTGGATACACCGAGGCCAAGAGGGATGAGATAACTGCCCACAGTCCCACAGGGAGTTTGCAGCTCTGTAGGGATGCTCAGACCATGTCTGAGTCCATCAAAATCCGGGTTCTTTCTCCCACTTTATTCACCTTCTCCCCCTTGCTCAGTACTGTGCCTCAGGATCCCAGCGTTACAGTCTGCAGTGCGGAGACTCTGGCTCCAGGCCGATCAACACGGTTCTCAAAAGAGCCCAGAACTGAACAGACCCACATGGGTTCAAGTTGCTCACACCAGACATATAAATCAGACATTCCACTTTACCTGCTTGAAACTTACATCCTCAGTTTTTGTTTTTTTTGTGTTTTTTTTTTTTTAAATAGACATACAAATGTTCATTCACCTTGCTTGTCTGGGAGGATGTGATACTAAAATCAGTCTGTAGACACACTTGTAGGCACCAGTTACAATACATATTCTCCTGGAGGAGTAATCTCTGAGTCTGTTCATATCTAATAATGCTGCAGCCAGAAATAGTTAATCAGATTGTCCCAGCAAGCCCAGGGGGAGGCAGAGCCAGAGCCAGGCATTGTGATTAGAAGAAGTGGCATATCTGTCAGCATTCTCCAGAGAGACGGGACCAATCAGATGCAGGTACATATATAGAGAAATTTATTTTAAGAAATTGGCTCACGTTGGAGGCAGAATTCCTCCATCCTTGGGGAATCTCCATTTTCTTTCTTTCAGCTTTCAGATGATTGGAGGAGGCCCTCTTACATGATGTAGGATGAACTGCTTTCCATAGAGTTGCCTGATTTCAGTGTTAAATTGCATCTAAAGAATTACTTTTCAACAGCATCTTGACCAGTATCTGATATAAATATGGGCGCCATGGCCCAGCCAAGATGCCACATAGTATTAATCATCACAGGCAGAGATTTCTAAAGTCTAGAGCTTTGAGGGGATGGGGCGTGAGCCTCCTAAAAGGGAAGAAAGAAGTATAGGGGCCAGAGGAGACTCAGCCGCAGAATGTCAGGCCGTTCTGAAGCACTCATTTCTCTGAGGACCAGACTTGCCTTATAGCCCCGGGACAAGTTGGATTCTTGTCTCATCTCTGATCACAGAGAAAGTACAAAGGAAAGGGGGAGAGGTGGCACCCTCTGGTGGCCTCTGCTATCCTCCAGCACCTTGGTTCTTTGGGTGCTTGCTAAGTTGCTTCAGGCATGTTCGACTGTGAACCGTATGGACCATGACTGGCCAGATTCCTCTGTCTTTGGGATTCTCCAGGCAAGAGTACTGGAGTGGGGTACCATATCCTCCTTCAGGGGATCTTCCCAGCCCAGGAATCAAACCCATGTCTCTTATGTCTTCTGCATTGGCAGGCAGGTTCTTTACCATTAGTGCCGCCCGGGAAGCCCTCCAGTTCTTTACTGGCTCCAATTCCCTTTTTTCATAGTCTCCCCCACCAGTGCCAACCTGCCATAGGGCTGCAACCCCTTCAAAGGCCTTCTCTGTCTGAGGCAGGAAGGAGGCCTGATCTCAGTGTCATCCTATAAATGTCCTTTCCTTGAAAGATCACAGGCTCTATTAATTTCTGATTCTTCTCGTGTGTAGACAATTCCAAATAACAGTTGCTTACATTATAGATTAGATGAGTAGATGGCTTAAAAGGAGAACCAGGTCTGGGCATTCTTGCCAAAGGGGAAAAAAAATCAGTATTTTCTTTAAGAATGCCACCACATATCAGCTCTCAGTGGTGATTCCGTGTATTACACATTGCCTGCCCCCTCCCCCCCATCACGGCTTTCCATGACCCTCTTCCCTCCCTCCTTTCTCCTACTTCTACCTTCTTTCTTCCGTTGCTTCCTTCCTTTCTTCTCCACTCCTTCCTTCCATAAATGTTTATTGGGTTCCTACTATATGCCAGCCTGCCGTGCAGTGTAACGATGTAACAACAGTGAGCAAAATAAGCATAGACCTCTCATCACGCGCTTCAGATTTGGAGGAAGGGTGGCAGAGATAGATAGGAAACACATAATGTCACAAGTAAGTAGTCCTAAGTCAGGGTAAGTGCTATGAAGGAAAGATACAGGGGCATGGGGGCCTCTGGCAAGGGGACTTGATCTAGTTCATGCTGTGAAGGAAGGAGGGGAACGTGGCCTTAGAACTGAGAGCAGAAGGAAGAGTAGAGTTTATTAGATGAAAAGAAGGGATAGAACATTCCAGAAAAGTTAAATGTGCCGAAGCCCTGATGTGGGAGGGAGCTGTCCTCCATATGGCACAGGAAGGACTCCAGAGAAAGAGGGTGGGGAGAGATGGGGGCAGTGGAGATGGGTGGACAGGTGGGAAAGTTGGACGCTTGGGTTCCTTAAGAGCACCAGGCTGAAGCGTGGAGAGCAGGTGGTTGGTGCTACAGGCAGCCAGGTGAGAAACGATGACTTTGACCTGGGTCGTTTCAGTGGTGATGGAGACAAATACTTGGAATCCAGAGAATTTGAGGAAGGAAAAGCAGCTCAACAATTTAACTAGCTTTGTGACCTTGGACAAGGAAGTTGGTTAACTGCCTTGACCTCTGTTTCCTCCAGAGCACAGTGCTGCTGGTATTACTGGCCCTCCTTTGTCCCCAGAGAGTCTCCTCATGTCTTCTGGATGTGATTCCCCCACTGTGCCTGGGCACAGGAAGGCAACAATAGGTGGGCCGTGTCCCTAAGGGACTCACAGTCTATGGAAGACCAAGCTGTTGTCATAAAGTGTGCCAGGCGCATGGTCCAGGTGAACAGGCAGACTGCAGAAAATCAGAGAAGCAGGCACAACTGTGTCTGTGAGACCAGGGAAGGCTTCCAGGAGGAGGTGATGTCTCAGTCAGCAGTGAAAGGGATGAGTAGGAGCTTGCCAGGTGAAGGCAAGTAGAGAGACTGGAGAAAATGACATGTGGAAGTGAGGTGTAATACCTGCTAACAGTGATTCTCACCGGGGGCAGCTTTGTCTCCAGACATCTGGAGACATTTTTGATTGTCACAGCCAGAGTGGTGCTACAGATGAATAGTGGTCAGAGGCCAGAGGTCATGCTAAACATCCCACAATTCATAGGACAGTCCCCCAAATATACAAAGAATGTCAACTCTGCCGAGGTGAAGGAACTCTGCTTTTTAAGGTAGTTGCTGGAATAATACATGTGAAAAGCCTTAGCAAGTTAGACAATTCTATATACATAAGTCTCTTAAAATCTTCTTATCCTTTTTGACATCATTATCATATGTGACTGAAGAGTGAAAGTGACTGTTTCTGTTGCACGAAAGTGTACGTGTACACCAGTTCTCGTACTTTATTATCGTGGTCTGTTGAGAGGCAGGGATGATGTCATGGAGGAACTAGGCAAGAATGCAGGAGAATGAAGTCCCCGTTAGGAAGGTGTGGAATCTGATGCTGGCTGGGTGACCCTCTAAGCTATGTGAGTTGACAGGCTTGCTTTGATAGATAATCCCACCTGTTTGCTTACGCAGAGAACCGACTAAAACATGTAACTGCTCTCATTTCTCAGCATCAAATCACAAATAAAATGAAGCCCAGAATGGCCTTAACTGAGGCATAGTCATTAGATACTTTTGTTTCTTCCTCCCATTCCTGAGGAGTATCCCAGTTCCTTGGCATTTGGCTGAGTTGATTTTATCCACGTTCAGTCTCTTTAAAGGTAGGGGGTAGTAAGGAGAGGTGAAGATCATGCTGTCTTGTCAGGAATGCTATTGCATCGCAGGACCCTTTAGATTTTGAAGAGGACTGGATTATTTTAGAAAAGACAATAACAATCACCACACACACACACAAAAAAACAAAAAACACAAACCGATTTTCCAAGGTCAAGTAATAGGATGCCACGTGTAACCTGAATGCTCTCTGGGTCCATGAAATTACAGTTCTCAGATATGAAACCACCAGGTTTAAAGAAGAATGTGCCTCTGACTGTCTGAAATGAAATTTTCTTTGCTTTACATGGAGTGCGCAGCTTTGAGTTCTGTGGTTTCTTTCCAGGTATTTCAAACCTCTATTCCATCCCTTGTTTCCAGGGGAGGGTGAACATGGCTCTGAATAATCTTCGATAGGTGTTTCAGCAGATGGCATCTCTTGTGCTCTTTTGTATCTATTCCTATGAATTACCTCTGTGTGTCTGATAATAATCTCCCTATTCTTAAAGTCATTTCATGACCCTCCATTTTCTATTGAATTAAGCACAGACTCCTTAGCCTGTGTTACAGATGCTGGTTGCAAGTAACAGAGTCTGACTCAAGCAAACAGGGTAGCTGAGTGAACCAAAGGAAGAGACAGATAACCAAGGCTTGGGAACGGTGGCACCCAGAGATGGCCCTAGGGCCTCAGAGCCCAGATTTCATGGCATGGCCTCTAGAAAACTGCCAGAAAGTGAGTGACTCGGGTCCAGCTACTCTTGGTGCTTGGCGATCTGAAGAATACTTGGATTCCCACAATAGAGAATCTGACTGGTCCAGCTTGGGTCAAGGGTCCTGCCTTCCACCTTGGAGCAATTGTGGTCAGGGGGAGGTACTAGAGTTGGCTTAGTTGGGTCCCATGATACTTGATGCCAGATACTTGCTGGCATCTGTTACCAGCAGGAGAGAAGATGCTGGGGTGGTGGGGGGGGCGGCCACAGGCGAGGCCAATACCAATCGTCACTCAGTACTCTCCGAGGCGCCACCAGGCCATGCGATAGTTATGTACCCAGTACATCTGCTCTGCTCTCATACCACATGTACTTTGTTCTTTGTCTGAACTGAACTCTGATTTGGGACATACGCATGCATTTGATTGGAGTAGGAAATGGCAACCCACTTTGGTATTCCTGCCTGGAGAATTCCACGGACAGAGGAGCCTGGCAGGTTACAGTCCATGGGGTTGCAAAGAGTCAGACATGACTGAGCAACTGTCACTCACTGACGCATTTAATGACATCCCTACTCCATAGTGCTTACGTCCCCCACAGCTCAGTACCCCCACCAAAGCATCAGGGTCAAGTGCTGCGCCTCTCTAAAGCCCTGTGGGTTCCAGTTGCAGCTGGTTGGACTTTGCACATTTTCAGCTCCTAAAGCCTTTGTTCCCTGATTCTCTAGCTGTGGGTGTGAGGTGCGATAGCACTGGCGGGATGGGGAAGGAGGGATGATTCACTGATCATCCCCCCACCCCTAGCATGGGGCAGAGGTCCTCTGGGCCGTGTATCCATCAAGGGACCAGATCAGGAGCCTGACAGAGAGGGGAGTTCCAGTCACAGGAGACTGTGGTATGGATGCAGTGATTCCGTGTAGAAGGCAGTGTAGATGAGAGTCAGACTAGCCTGGATCTGAAAGCGGGCGCTGCCACATTCTGACCACGTGACATTGGCCTGATCCTTGTGCCTTCTTCTGTTCCTGTTTCCTTGTTTACTAAACAGACAGCGTGATGAGGGTGGGGCGCATGCCCAAGGCATAGCCTGGAAATGGAAATTCTAAGCTTTGGTTTCTTAGACAAGCCAGTTGTTAAAGTGTAAAGTATAATTGTAAAAAACAAGCTAATCAAAAACCTTTGTGAAATCCAAAAGATGCTGGGCTGACCTATGCCTTTCTTACTTACAAAAAAAAAAAAAAAGAAAAAAAGAAAACGTTAGAGAATATTCATCCCTAAGTACTATTGGAAAAAAAAGAAAAGGGCCAGATCGGGCACAACCGTCAAAGAATAACTGCACATTTTCTTATCCTCAGTACATTGAGTTGGCCAAAAAATTCATTTGAGCTTTTCTGTAACGTCTTATGGAAAAACCCAAACGAAGTTTTTGACCAACCCAGTAATATTTTAATGAATTAATGAGATAAAGTAAACCTGAAGTATTAGTTTCACCATTAAAATGTGTAAATTATTTGGAAACTTGATTCACTTACTTAAAATAGTAAAACATGTTTATCATAGGAAATGGACTTCATTTACCTGAGCTTACTGGTCTTATTTTAATTTAGCCCATTGTTCCAAATATCATGTAGATATTGTTGCTGATCAGAAAAAAAATAAAGGAAAAGAAAAGAAATCCCCAAACCTCTAGTTTTCAGTTTTTACTTTTAGATCAGTAATGTATGTAAATGAAGAAGTGCCTTTCTTTAGATTCATGTTAAAATACAACTCAGGCTGCCATAACAAAACAGCCTAGGCTTAGTGGCTTAAACAACAGACGTTTATTTTCTCATAGTTCTGGAGGCTGGAAGTCCAAGTCCAAGGTCAAGTTTCCGGTGAAGCTGGATTTCTGGTGAGGACCCTCTTCCTGGCTTGCAGACAGCATGCTTCTTGCTGTGTCCTCATATCCACAGAGGAACAGAGTGAGAGGGGTTTTCTTAAACACGAATCTGGTCACATCAGGGCCCCACCCTAATCTTAGTTACTTTCTTAGAGGCCCTGTCTCCCCGTACAGCCACACAGGAGACGAGGGTTCATATGAATTTTGCGGGGACACATTCAGCCCATAGCACCTCCCAAAGCCTCAGTTGTTCACGAAGGTGAATGTTCAGGGCAGGTTAAGTGGTTGCTGAGATATTGCCGAGCAGTGAATGACTTTGGGTGCAAGTCTTCTTGATCTGCAGTGACTATCAGGGGTCCAGGTAAGCAGTCCCTTCTCAGTGCATCTTTAGGTCTCCATGGAAACATCACTTCCTCAGGAAAGCCTTCCGTGCACCCCTGATTGGGTTTGGCTCCTCTGTTATTCACTTTCAAAGGACTCTGAACCTGTGAGTTCAGTGACTCTGGACCTGTGAACTCCATGGCATCGATCCCTGTTTGTAATTAATTAATGGCTAACTTTCTGCCCAGTGAGTCCTGCAGTCTGGTTTCCTGGTATAGATGTAGCATCAGTCTTGTATCTCCATGGTCTCTCCTTTCTGGGCACATGTTTGTGAAATAAATCTGTGCTCAAAATCCAGAAGCAGCCCACTGCTGGGAGCTGACAGGGAGACTGCTGGACATCAGCAAGGCATGTGTACCCTGACAGAGCAGGGGCCTTCGTCTTAGCAGCTACATAAGGAAACCAAAGCCAAAACCCAGGTTACTACATTAGGGCAGCGTGGCTGGTATGCAGGTACATGCGGGGGCACATGGAGGCCTCGAGGTCCCCGAGTTCTGGCAGCAGCCAGAAGAGGGGCTGAGGCCGTGGGCAGTCTGCTGTCTCGTGCTCCTGGGGCAGCTGGCTGGGGGAGGCACCGCGGCTCCTGGTCCTGGAGAACCGACTCAGATGGTGTGCGTCGTCTGTGTCACCAGAAGCCTGTGCTTACTTTTGTCTTTGCGTGTCACCCTCCTACTTCAGAATAATGCCAGGGACCAGATGTGATAGCATACTTGAAAGGGCCTTGAGTTTTTCTTGTATTTAAGAGTTGAAACAGCCTCTGTCATCTCCAGTGTCTTTAGCCTTTCTTCCCAGGCATGTTGCTGTGTAAGCCTGGGTGAGCCCATGTATAGGAGTCTTAAAAGAAAATAAATCATCAGTTCTTTCTACTCTAAAACTGGCAGTGAAAATTATTATTTTTTTTAATTTATATATTTTTAACTGAAGGGTAATTGCTTTACAATACTGTATTGGTCTCTGCCATCCCTCCCCCTGGAGAAGGAAATGGCAGCCCACTCCAGTGTTCTTGCCTGGAGAATTCCGTGGACAGAGGAGTCTGGCGGGCTACAGTCCACAGAGTCGTATAGAGTCGGACACGACTGAGTGTCTCAGACCACCTGCCATACATCAGCATGAATCAGCCGTAGGTATACATACGTCCCCTCTTTCTTGAGCCTCTTTCCTACTTCCCACCTCATCTCACCCCTCTGGGTTGTCTCAGAGCACTGGTTTGAGCTCCCTGATCATGCAGCAAATTCCCACTGGCTATCTGTTTTACATATGGTAGTGTATATGCTTCTGTGCTACTTATGCTGTGTTCTAATGACATGAAATTATGGCTCAAATCAACACAGTTCACCTGCAGGGTTTAGTTCTTAACTCTGGCTTCACCTACAAGAGCTGAGCGTGTGACATTAAGGTCACTAAGAGCAGTGGTCCCTGAGAGAATGGGACTCAGGTTAGGCAGGGTACCCAGGTCACAGAGGTGTAAAGTACTGTAGCCCAGGCTTGAACCCAGCTCTTTATGAAGACAAAGCCTAATGTCTGCTAACCCATTATGCTACAGTATTTGCCCATCAAATAAGCACTATTCTGCTCTTGGGGCCTTTGCTTTTACCAAGAAGAATCTTAAAGATGCTCCGAGCAAACTTGGGATGGAATAATGAGCTCCTACATCGCTAGGTGCCCTTAGAATGCTGTGGCAAGTAGCTGAAATCCAAGCAGTTTGGCCAGTCCCTGGGCTGCTGTTCCTTAGATGTCAGACAGTCTACCTTCACAGGCTGACATTTTCACTGAGGGGTCTTCCAGTTTTGAATCCCATTCACCTAGCTCTGTCACCAAGCTCTGTAAACATAATGGCCAACATCTGGAGACAGATGAGATCAGTTACCCTCATCCAGATGCTGTGATGTTCATTCATGTGGCATCTTATTAAGGATGCATTGTGTTCACAGCTCTGCATGGGCTGGCTGTCTGGTAGGGGATGGATTCATTTTTTTTTTTTTAATCTTCCAGATGTGTTGCACGATAGAATGGAAATATTATCTCAAATCCTCATAGAGGTGAAATGAGTGGGAAAAAATGATGGAGATTATAAAACAAATGTCTCTGACTAATTTACATTGAATTAGCAAGATTTATTATTAATAATAATGTTGTGGGGTAGCTTGCATTCATGGAGAATGACTGGTATGTCAGGCAATGTAATGAATGTTTAATGTATATTATTGTCCCATATAAGCCCTGAACCTATTCCCAATTGAGACATGAGGTTTCAGGGATTGGGAGAGGTCTGATTCCAGAGCCCTAACTCAGCTGTCACGTTAGTGACTCTTCTGTGTCCTTGCTGCTCAGAGCGAGGCACAGAATCTCAGCCTTCCTCCCCAGATCTACATTTCACCAAGACCCTCAGGTTGACCGGGTGCTGCGAGTTCCAGGTGTAGTTCCCAGATGGCTTGCCTTCAGTCACCCGGGTGCTTATGAAAATGGCAGTAACGTGGGGTCCGTTACAGGTGTGCTGAATAAGATTCTTTGCGCGTGGGACGGACCCAGTTTTTTGGACTACTGACACCTGAAAACCAGCGCTGTGTGACATTCCTTCCTTTGAAGGTTTATCTGGGGCTCTAGGCTTTCTTTTGGAACTGGAAGATGTAACCTAAGATGGGAGGAAATGTGTCCTTCAAGGGGTCCTTAAGGGGACATTCACTTGTTGCTGATTTGGAGTCCTAGGGAAGCTTTCAGCTTTCCTGTCAAGGCCACCTCATCATTTCCATTCAGCTCAGCAGATATTTACTGAGTCTTTATACTTGGCATCAGAATCAGGGGGACAGATTTTCACATGAGAAGCTGAGGTCCAGGGATGGCAAATGTCTTCTCCAAAGGCAAGTAGTGAGTGGCGCTACAGGAATTTGAGTGCATTTAATCTGATCTCAAAGAACATGCCTTAAAATGGCCTTGTACCACAGTTGCTTCCCACAAGACATTAGTTTTTTGAACTCATCAAAAAAGAAGAGTCAATGACTCCAGTTAATTCCAGGAGCAGAAATCTATCTTTTTGCCTACATTGACTGGATGAAAGAGATGTTATGTATGAAAAATGAAATTTGTTATAATGCATGTAAATGATATTGGCATTAACAATCGATGTCTAATTACAATTAACATCTATTGTCATGATTATTTTGCATACACTCTGATCTGCATGAAAAGCCTTTATTATGGTAACAGTAAGAGTCAGTCTCTATGATTTATAACCCCCAAACGGTGTGTCTGATGAGCCAACAACAATGAAGTTTTCAGCTTGTAAGTGCTAAGACCTGCAGAAGTACCAGCAGAATCTCGTAGCATACCTTGATTGGTTAACTGGGTTGACTCATTCGTTCACATTCATTTTTCCCTCACTTTTGACAAATCTCAATTTTATTTTTTGCATCTTCCACGAATATCTTTAGCTTGAGTGAGTGAATGACAACCTCTTTCCAGACTCGGGAAACTTATATCTCTACTGCTCTGTGTCTGCTTTCTTGCCCTGGATGGCACAGGAGCACACAGGAGCTAGCTGGTGGGTGCAGTGAAACGGGATTCAACTTGTAAATACTGGCGTTTCTCTGCTGGGTCAGGGCTGTGCTTAATGGTGGCACCTGTTATGGACTGAATTGTGTGTCACCAAAATTCACATGCTGAAGTCCAGACCTCCGACATGACTGCATATGGAGATAGAACCTTTAAGGAGGTAATTGAGGTTAAATGAGGTCACGAAGGCAGGGCCCTCAGCCTTTAGGGGCGGATCTTATAAGAAGAGGAAGAGTTACCCAGAGATCTCTGTTTCCATGCATGCTCAGAGGAAAGGCAGTGTGGAGAGGCAAAGAGAGCTGGGAAAGGATACGTATCTGTTGTTTAAAGCCCCTAGTCTCTCACGGGGGCCAGAGCCAACTCGGACGACAGCCAGAGAGGCTCACTTATTTTCCAGGGGACTGCAGGTGAGCTGTGGGGCTGGGTCCTGTGGGTCATGGCAGTGAAGGAGCCTTGGTCTCCACCCCTGATGGTTATGCCAAGTGTCCACGGAGGTGAGTACAAGAAATGTACTCACGTCCTCGAGTGCAGAACAGGTGCCCAAGGAGGGGAGAGGAGTGTTGGGTGGAATTTACACAGGTGAACCTGGGGTGCGTTGGAGCAGAAAATGGTAAAAAGTTTTCCTCAGTGCATTGCTCAAGGTCTGCACTTGGTCTTGTCTGCCTGATCTTGTGAGTATGTTAAAATTCCCTCCTGGTTGTATTCTTCCAGGCCAAGTCCTGCTTTAATAAAACATTTTTAAGGGGTTTAGTGATGGCAAGGAATCTAAAAGCTAAATTGCAGCATTTGGCAACTCTCTACACAGACATCATCTGAAAAGCTGGAATTCTAGCATTAGAGTTGTATAACCGAAGGTGTTCTGCTTGGCAAGTGAAATTCATCCCCCCGCCCTCTTCTTTTCTTTCTTGCTTGAGCAGAAGGGTAACTATTTTGCTTTTTAATGAGTTCTGAGGAGTTACGATAGGCCGAAAGCAGGGTTTTCCTGTGGATGACTTCCCATGTGGTCCAAGCCTCCTGAGTCCTCTAGGTCTGTCTGTCTGGTGCCCAGGGGTGGCTGTGTGTCCAGGAGCCAGGTCTTTGAAGTCAGACAGGCCTGGATAAAGAGTCCTGCCTGCTCCGTGCAGCAGCTGTGTGGCTCTGGGTGAGTTACAGGGTCTCTTGGAGCTCTGCTACATCCACCCAGGAAGGGAAATAGTGATTCCCAGGGTTAAGTCATTGATGCAGTTGTAGAAAATACTGGGCATAGAGCCTGTACATGGTAGTGGCTCCAAAACTATTTTTGTTGCCATGTAACTTGGAAGAGACTGGTAGAAATTTAATGGTGACTAGTAGGCAGCCACTGTGACCCAAGGTCTCAAATGTCAGTTTACTAGTCAATCGAATTTGACCTTACCCTTTTCATACAAAATACAGGAGGACAAAATGCAGTAGCACAAAGCTGTGTCTGGATCATAGCGGGTGCTCAATAAGTGTCACTTTCCCCTTCCTTCTCATTAAGAGCAAGCTTTGTCTATGCCTTAGCTGCTTGTCTTAGCAGTTAGTGTTCTTGACTTCTCCAGCCCCAGTGGTTATTCATGATTCTCCCTGCATTAACCTCTCACAGTGGGTAAGAAGGGTTTCATATTATCAAAGCTCTTTTAATGTGACACCTGTGAGCCAGATTTGAGTGTTAAATTTTCAGTGTTATTAATGTTCCAATTATTTCCAAGTCAAAGGTGATACTGCTGAAAATAAAGCCAACACAGATTTCTGGTATAATTCCTTGGTTCGGTCTAGAGAATTGAAATCACCTGGCATCCTCTAGTTAAATAATTCAGATTAAGAGCTATCAGGTGTGAAAGCTGAGGCATTTGCCCTCAGAGTCCCCACAGTCCATTCAGTCTATTCATAGTCTTTGCAGGAGTGGAAGTTGCTCAGTCGTGTCTGACTCTTTGCGACCCCATGGACTGTAGCCCAGCAGGCTCCTCTGTCCATGGAATTCTCTAGGAGAGAATACTCGGTTGCCATTCGTTTCTCCAGGGGATCTTCCCAACCAGGAATTAAACCCGGGTCTCCTGCATTGCAGGCAGATTCTTTACCGTCTGAGCCACCAGAAGAGCCCCTATTCAGGAGCACGCAAGCAAAAACCATTAAATAAACTGAAACAGGAATGATGCATTCTGTAGTCAGACAACTTTTGTAAATAATGAGCACCTACTCTGTCTACTAAAATCCATTTGCCCTTCAGACATCAGCTCAAAAAAAAAAAAATCAATTTTTTTTTCCTGAGAACCTTCCTGTATCACTCTTCCCTATCTCTACACACACATAGGTGTGCATGTACACACACACATACACACACTCACTCTCTGCCTCACAAACTCTATAGATGAGATCTCTCGATTCTTTGAGCGAAGAAAATGGGGTGGCCATAAAGGCTACACCAGGGGATCCTGACCAATAGTATTTTCACTGCTTCTGACAGTGTCACAGTGGAATCTCCAGACCAAGGTGTGAACACTGAACAGGGACCTCTTCAGATCCAGCAGGAGTTGATGAGAAGCCTTGTTCCTGCCCCCCAGTTCCAAGAGCTAAATGGTTAAGATGCAGAGTTTAAAAGGTTTCTGTCCAGTAGGCGGAGCTCTGCTCCTTAGTAGTCACTTGTTTTTAGAGTCACAGCACCTCAGATGAGAGGGACCAAAACTCACTAGTCCAGCCACTCTGAGAGCAAGAATTCCCTCAAGAACCAAGGTTGCTGTCTTTAATATATTTCCTCCTCTTCCTTTTTTTAGATGTATTTATTGAGCAACTGCTGTGTACCAGATTATAAAGATGGATAAGGTGATCATGAACTCTCCCTTTTTTCTACTTACAGCCTCACTTGATTACCTCCCCAAACCGGGCAGCTCCTTACTACTGCCCTTGAGGCTCCTCCTTCCTTGGGCTGCTCTGAAGGCTCAAGTGTCCTTTGCATTGAATCAGAAACCCTTCCCTGATACCTTCTATCTTTGATTCCCGTTTGTGTCTCAGCTTTGTACCTGGTATATTATGAGTGCTGCCTTCCAGGCCTCTCTGCCCCCCAAGTTCCTTTCAGATACTTGAAAAAAGTGATTGAGCCTCTTTGAGTCATGTTGTTAATTTTCATCATTGTTTGGTCCCAACTTTGGATTATTGTTGAAGGAAGGGAGACCCCTTCCAGGGTCCAGCAGTGGGCTTTTGTCTAGCTCTCGGAAATGAACTGTCCGAGGAGACACACGTGCTGACAAAGGAAGAGACTTTATTGGGAAGGGGCACCCGGGGAAAGACAGCAGGGTGAGGCAGCTCAGCGGACTGCTCCGCCACGTGGCTCGCAGTCTCGGGCTTTATGGGAAGGGGTTAGTTTCTGGGTTGTCTCTGGTTAAGCATTCTGACTCAGGGTCCTTCCTGCTGATACACGCTTCAGCAAGGATTCCTGGAGGTTGGTAGGACATGTGGACTGACATTTCCTCGCTTGTTTTGACCATTCCCGAATTCTTCTGGTTGGTGGTGTGTAGCCTGTCACTTCTGCCTTCCTTACCAGGACTTCTGTTGTAAGATAACTCAGGCGCGTGGTTACTGCTGTGCCTGCCCAGGGTGGTGGTTTTGCTCAGCGGTTTCCCTAATGTTATGCACCCTCCTTTTGGTGAGTGAGGTGGTCAGGGAATAGGCAGGTAAAGTGCTTTCACCCTGACAAAATGTAAAATCAGTAAGATGACATTTAAGCTTCCCTTGTAACACTTCTAAGGCCTCTTCTCTCTTCCAGGGCTTCCATGTTGCGTTCAGAGTTCTTTGATCTTGCGGGGGTAGGGCAGAGCCAAACTCTGTCTGATCTATCTGTTATGCGGTATCGGGAACTAAGAGGGGACATTTTCCTGGGAGATGAGCAGTGTAAAAGGAATGTAGAGGCGATAACCAGCTGGACCCTAGCAGTGCTGTATCTTCTGTTTGGGAAAATGTCCTTCACTGGAAGGGAAAGAACCAAACCAGTGTAGGGAATCCCCACCCCAGAAGGTGAGGAATTAACAAGAACAAGGGCGTTGCCTGGGGCTGCTACTCAAAAAAATTTGTGTTTGAATCAATCAATAAGTCAGTCGATGTATTCCAGACTTCCTGATCCTGACAAAATAAGTTCCTAGGTTCTTTTAGGCTATATGTAGACAAAGCGTTTGATAGATTCCGAGGGGCTATGGAAAATAATGACTGTCAGACATGAGACGAGCAAATATGTTGTTATTAAAAAAAAATAGCTATTGATTAGATGTCCTTGATTTCAGTCTAATAGGGAACATATTTACTAATGGGAGTATCTTAAGTACTGGCAAATTTGGGGACAGCAAAGAGGTTTAAACTGGTGTGCCAGTTCCTGGCCTATTGAAAACGCTTGTTGATGGAGAAGACAAGTTGTGACAATTTTGGCTCAGTAGAAACTGATGAGTGATGTCTGCCTTAGGCCTGGGAATGGAGTGTGGTGGCATGCATAGCAGGGGTTTGCTCTCCCCAGTGGCGGCTCTTCTCAGGAGGAAAGAGTCAGTGACGTGGTCAGTGATCGGGTGATCGTGTGTAGTCAGCTTGACCCACTTGATGGGCCTGTGGGTCCACCCCACATATCCTGCTCTGACTGCCTGGACACTGCGGGAGGGGTGTCTGGTATACTGTCTACACCAGACAGAATAGGGTAGGGGTGCAGGCTATGCAGAGGCAAGTGGAAGGTAGATCAGTGGACACAGGGTGCAATTCGCTCACAGATAAGATGTGCATAGGTCAGTCAGGCACTAATTCTGGGAGGATAGGAGGGAGGGGGGTTTTCTAGGGCAGTCTTGAGACTAGAGAGAAGACACTTTAAAAATTTTTCATAGGAACTTGCATTTTAATCTTAAACCCTCCGTACAAACTGAACTGCTGTGATGAGGTGAACAAATAGAAGATCTCTCAACACATACATAGTAAGGGTTACCGTGGTAGAAAGTCTGTATACATGAGATTATATTATGCATACAGTCATTGGATTAGCAAGCAGTGATGCAGAACCATGTTCTCTTCTAAGTGCTTTGTATGTTAATCTATTTAATCCTTAAGAAAATCATATGAAGTAGAAACAAGTGTCCTCATTTTACTAATGAAACTGATTCTCCCAAGGTCAGTTAAGTGTTGGAGCCACAATTTGAACCCAGTCAGTCTGGCCCCGGAGTCCTTGTATGCCGTCTCTACATACAACCCTGAAACGTGTGCTGTATTGATGTTGCCCAGCAGTGTCACGGAGTCTCTAAGAAGTTCATTGTCCTGTGTTTTTTTTCTCACTGATTTTTTTCTTCTTGGGATGAGAAGTATTAGGGTTTCCTCTCTAAACAGCTTTCATATACGGCATTATTAATTGCATTTATCAAGTTATATATGACATCCATAGCACTTATTTCTCTTATAACTGGAAGTCTGTACCATTTTTGACTGCCATTATCCAATCCATGCTCCCCCACCACACTCTACTCTCCTCTGCCTCTGGAAACCACAAATCTGATCTTTTCTAAGAGCTTTTGTTTTGCTTGTGAAGTATAATCAACCTCCAACACTTTTGGTTCTTATTTTACAAATAGTGATTCAAAATTCTATACATTTCATACCAATCACTATAATAAGTCTAGTGATGATATTTTTCACCATTCAGAGATATTACTTAGTTATTGTCTGTTCCCCACACTGTACATTTCACACCTGTGGCTCACTTTACGATTGGAAGTCTGTACCCCTAGATCTTTCTCATCTCTTTCTTTCCTCCCTGGCCCCCCTCCACTCTGGCCACCACCTGTTTGTTCTGTGTCTGGCTCAGCTTCTGTTTTATTTGTTGTGTTTTTGAGATTTCACGTGCAAATGAAATCATACAGTATTTTGAAGACAACTTTTTTTTTTTCTTTCTGCCTCAATAGAGCCCATGTCTCTGGAAGGGACTTGGTGGAGATTACAGTGGTTTAGAACAGCACTGAGATTCTTCCCTCTCCCCACCCCCCACTTCTCCTTTTCATTAGTATATGCTTTGTATAAGGACACCTGATTACTTCAGACATTTAACTCAGAATAGGTGAGGAGTTGGGGTCACTATTGTAGTTCCATAAGGGTGTGTTTTTTATCCCCTCCAGATTATTTAATTTACATAATTTGGCTAACCAACCAGCACCTACTGTATAGCAAAGGGAACTATGCTCAATATCTTGTAATAACCACTAATGGAAAAGAAAATGAAAGAATATTTATATATATCAAATCACTTTGCTATACACCTGAAACTAATGTAACATTGTAACCTAACTTTACTTCAATAAAAATGTTTTTAAAAATGTAGAGCAAGCAAATAAAATTTCCTATACTTAAGGTGATTAGCCAACATAGTGTGAATTTACAGTCATAGAAGAAGTGAAATGATGGCTGGTGTTTGGGTTAAAACCAATCAGAAGCCTTCTCAGCATGTATGCCCCAGCCCTTTGTACTTTGGACAAATTACTTATTCTCTCTGTGCCTCAATTTCTTCCTCTGTAAAAATGGTGCCTGTCTCCTCCATCTCTCTGAGAATTAAATTGTGTCTACAGCATTTAGATTGGTGCCTGGTATGTGTTAAGTGTGACTACAAGGTAGCTATTATTGCCTTGCAGACTTGGGTTGCCTACTCCTGTGACCTTTTTTTGGGGCCTTCGCATTTTCTATTTTTAAAGTAATTTGTGCTATGGCATGCCCCAAGGATAGCATGTACAGGTACAAGTAGAAACAAGTCCACTGGGAAGAAAAGGACATCACCCCTTGCTGAAATGGAAGATTTAAAACCCTTGAGATACACCTTCTAGATCAGGAATCAAAATATTCAATTTCTTGGGAGTGCAGCCACAGATGGCCTAAGTACTTTGTAAAATAGAATTAACAGAAGCACCTTGGCATTCTAAGGATCTCAAAACTTGGTTTGAATGACTCTGTGTATATTTTGAAGCACCAATTATGCGATGAAAGAATTCTCTACCCAGCAGATAATGAACTGATAAGAAGAGATCTTTCTGGCTGCCAAGCATGGGTTATCAGGAGGGTCCAGATTCCTGACGGGGAGCACGACCATATCTACTGCAGGCCACTGCCTGGCTCAATATTGTATTGTATAGGAGGCTGGCGTGTTGCCCGTAGATTCTCAAGGTGTTGAGACAACCTGGCTGATGGCATATTGATCTCAAGCCTGTCGGTTTCAATGGAATTCAGGAGTGAGTTGCAATAAAACAAGTTTGTATTTAGTTTTCTAGATAGTTGCCATCCTGTTAATTTCTCTTTGCGTGTAACTTTTCCTTCTGTTCTCATAAAACACATGTTGCCTCTCTTACCAAAGGAACCTCTATGGAACTAGGGGAAAACAATGTGTTAAGAGAAATACATCAGGCCTCCAGTGTTCTGTCTGTGAGCCATGTTAGGAATAGAAAGACTCCAGGGCAGTGCTGATTTTCAAGCCAGGTTGTAACCAAGGCGGTGTGTCTGCTAGATGGGCTCATAACGGTGGTGAGATATTTCAAATGTTAGGTAACCAAATCTGTTGCAAGAGGAAGAGTTTAAACTTCCAAATTAGGCATGATACACACTATCCGTGGCACTGAGACCCCTGAGGTGGGACAGAGCTGAGTGAATTAGAAGCAAGCTTCGCTTTATTTCCGGGTATACAATCAATTAAGCTATTTCCAGAAGCAGCAGCGCAGATGGCATTTTACTTAGTTTTATAGGGTAGTTTTCCACCCGTTGATACAAGGGGAGATGAGAGCAGGCAGCAGTAAGGCTTTCTTATTATCCGCTTTATACTTTCTTAATGAACCTACTTGGTTTCTACTCTGTGTCTTCCTGGGTACAGAGGGCAAAAGCATTTTCACCTGCCAGGCTCCATACTCAACACTGGATCTATTAATATACTCATTCCTGGTCAAAGGTTTGGCACAGAACCATGTGAAGTGTTCTTTAAGCACTGTCCCTCTAAACAAAATCTGTACCTCCAAGGTGAATGTGTGTCATGGGATTGATGTTCCTCTCAGCTTAAGATGCATCAGCTGTGAACTGAATTGTATCCCCCTAAAATTTGTATATTGAAGTTCTAACCCACAGTCAGATGTTATTTGAAGATGAGGCCTTTGAAAGGTAATTAACGTTAGGTAAGGTCGTGAGGATGGGGCCCTGATCTGGTAGGATTAGTGTCCTTAAAAGAAGAGGTATCAGGAAACTTGCTTTCTCTCTATCATGTAAAGACACAGTTAGAAGGGGGTTGCCTAGAAGTCAGAAAGGGAACTCTCTGACTATGCTGACTCCTTGATCTTGGACTTCCAACATGCCAGACTTCAAGAATGTAAATTTCTGTTGCTGAATTCACCCAGTCTTTATTTTGTCATGGCATCACAAGCTGAGATAGCATCTTATCTATCTGTGACTTAAATGTGGCATAATAAAGGCATCTTGCCAGCCCTGGGTGAGGCTGTTCATAATAGACGGAGGAAGCAAGTCTCACTTCAGGCCCTCCAATCCTGCGAATAATTTTTCCACCCTCTGCCTCCAAGTATTCAGCTCAACCTTAGTAGTTCATTCCTTTGGGATTCCAGCAGCTATCTTTTTGGTCAGCTTTTTTCTTTTTGGCATTTAAAATTGGAAAATAATGAAGTAATACAATCATCCTTCTGAATCTAAGGGAGATTGGTTCCAAGACACTTGTAGATACCAAAATCCACAGATGTTCGAGTCTCATATAAAATGGTATAGTGTTTGCATGTAACTGACACATATCCTCCTGTGCACTTCAGATCCTCTCTAGATTACTTATAATACCTATTACAATGTACATGCTATGTGAACAGTCAAAAATATATGTAGAAGTGGTTGCTAGAGTGAGACAAATTAAAGTTTCCTTTTTGGAAATTCCTGGATTTTTTTCCCCAAGTATTTTCAGTCTGTGGTTGGTTGAATTCTCAGATATAGACTCCTGGGATGTGGAACCTTGGGATATAGAGGCCTAATTTTACATGGTTGTCAAACAAACAGCAGTAACCACACATTACATATGAGTAGCTAGTGAGAATGTTTCCTTTCTCTGTTCACATCCTGGGACTTCAGTTTTTACTCCAGCATCTCATGGACTTCAGTATCTTTGGATACTTCTTCAGATACTATGTACATATGTAAATATGTTTGTATCTCTTCTTTTTAACAGACATGTTCGCATGCTATTTATATTCCATTTTCTGTGTTTTGCTGGTAGTGTTAAGATACTTGAGAAATTCCTGACTGATTGAAACTCTGAGTCTCCAACATTTATCAGAACAATTAGTCCTCTGACTGGAGGGTCATCTTAATCTAAGGAGGACAAAAAGAGGCTGAAGAAGATAATAGATGTCAAATGGACAATTCAGAGTCTTCCTGAGAGTTGCCCAATTTCACCTAAGTAGATGCTATAGAAATTCTGTGGTATTGTTGTAGCTATATCTTATTATTTTCACATGACTGATTCTTTATTATCTCTCATGTCTCACTTTCGATGTCACATCCTCTGAGAAGCCTTCCATGACTACTCTTCCAAAAATAGCTTCTTCCGCTGCTCCTCAGCAGAGGGTTAGCACAGCTCTTTTTCTTTTTATGCATAATTTCCTTCCATTTGAGTATTAGAAACACAATTATTTTTGCATCTTACAAATGTAATTTTTTTAAATTGAAAAACAATCACCTTTCTTCAGCAGCAGAGATTTCAGCATTTGTAACCTTCTGAGTTCAGTATCCTGCCAGCTAGACCCTGGAGTTAGTGAAAATGGTGACTAGCTCTTACATGTTTATCTACAGTGCCTACCCAGGGTTTCAGTACATATTTTATTGAATAAAGAATAATGTCAAAAAAAAAAGAAGGTCAAGAAGCTTTTCCTGTACATTTTTTTCTAGTTTTTTTTTTTTTTTTTACAGTTTCAGGTTTCATGTTTAAGTCTTTAATCCACTTGAAGTTGATTTTTATGTAAGGTGTGAGGTAAGAGTCTGAGCTTATTCTTCTCTGCATGTGGTTCTCCCACACTATGAAGAGATTATCCTCTCCTTGTTGTGTGTTCTTGACACACTGCTCAGAGGTCAGTTGACCTCAGATGCATGGGCTTATTTCCGGGCTCTCTGTTACATTCCATTGGTCTGTGTGTCTGCTTTTATGCCATTCCCATACTGTTTAGCATACTACAGCTTTGAATATATTTTGAAATCAGAAAGTGTGATCTTGCCTTCAGCTTTTTTCTTAATGCTCAAGATCGCTTTGGCTAATTTTTTTTTTTTTTTCTTGTGGTTCCCTATGAATTTGAGGATTTCCTATTTTTGTAAAAAATGCCATTGGTGTTTTTACAAGGATCACATCAAATCTGGAGTTGGCTTTCGGTACTCCAAAAATATTCTTCCAGTTCACGAACATGGAGTGTCTTTTCATTTACCTGTGTCTTCTTTAGTTTCCTTCATTAGTGTTACATCATGTTCAGTATACAGTAGAAGCACACTGCACTGAAGAATTACTACTTCTGTTGTTCCCTATCACAGTATTTCTCTGATCATGATTTACCTGCTCCATGTCACCTCTCTCCTGATCTCAAATTCTTTGAAACCTAGAGGCAATTAAAAATAATTTTGCATCGCAAATTTAATATTACCAACCATTACCTTAAGGGGCTTGAAATTCAGATTAAAAAGGGATATTATTTCTACCCCTTTAAAATTACATTTTTACTGTATTTAAAGAGATGATTTTGCAGAACGGTTTAATTTTTTCTTACTTTACTGGGCCCCATTTAGTAGCTTTTTCATACCTTCTGAAGTTCTTTGACTTTTCACATTGTCCATGACTGAGATGATAAAGAACAGTCTCCCCCACCACCAAGAAAAGGACTTGTATTTGGACTGTATCCAAACCTGACCATCATGTTTGGCATGTGGCCTCTGAAATGGAAAAGAACATATCACAAAATAATTAGTGTATTATCTTCCTGAAATTTCCTGTCTTTTATTTGGGAGGAATAAACAAACTGAGTGATGTGAATTCCAAAGTGCTCATCGTGTGATATGATCTTAAATTATTCTAACCCTCACTACTGGAGAAAGACAATGTATTATTTTAACTCAGAAAGAGGGAACTAATTGGGAGTCTCAATCCTTGCAGGAAATGAAGCAATTAAGAAATCATGCAAAGAAAAATAGGATGCTAGATAGATGAACAGCAGTGGTATCCCGACCACAATAACTTAGGTACTTATTACTAAGAAGAAACTGGCCACATGCACGTCAACTACCTACGGAAATGTGGGACTCAGCCCTGCCAGGAACTGAAAGCATATGCATTACTCTGATCTTAAAAATTTCATCCAGGGATTTCTTCAGGCTTTTGAAAAAATGCATGCAATGACTTTCTATTCCTGTTGGCTGTTACAAAAGGTTTACTTTAGTTTTTTAATCTTTTATCTTTTCACTTGTCCCCAGAGTCCTTAAGATGTCTGGGCCTTGAAGGATGGATAGGAACTTGCCAATTAGGTGATGGGAGCAAGGACCTGTGACAGTTGACCTACAAGGCAAAGTGTGCTCAGTATCAGCTGGAGGTAAAGCTGGTGGGAATCCTGCCTACACATTGTGCTTTAGGCAGGGAGGAGGCATTATAGACTCTAAGGAGAAAAGATACAGTCTGGCCGTTTATTAGGGTCTCTTGGGTAGCAGGGTGCAGAAGGCATAAGACCACGAGAGACTTGAGGCAAGAGAATGTCGGGAGACCTTAGCAGAAAAGAGGTGAAAAGACCATGACAAGGGGCTTTGGCACAGAGATTCAAACCACAAGACTTAGTGGTGGGTTTCCTATGGAGAGTGAGTGAGTGTGCATGTGTGTGAGTGAAGGAAGGCATGATGGAAGAGGAGGAAAGAAGAGGAGAAAGGAGATGAAGGAGGGAGGAAAGGATAGAGGAAGGGGGAGAGAGGGATGACCTTTGACCTTGTGTCTGTCTGAACACACATTAGCCAAAAAACTGCTAGATGATGGAAAGACATTTTATTTTACTCATTCATACATTTCTTCTTTCATATTTTTTCTTGAAGAGTTTGTTGAATCAGATCAAAATGTGCGAAGAGTGTTGGCTCCTCCTTGTGGCATCTGTTCTTTGATGTCTTATCTTTCTCTTTGCCTCTGGCTTTTGAGTCCTGTGAATCATTGTTTCATAAACAGAGGTTTATGGTGAGCTTACTCTACACCAGGTGCTGTTCTGGAGGCTGGGGATGTAACAGTGAACAAAACAAGTTAAATTCCTGGCCTCATGGGATGGTTTGCATCAAAGTCTCTTTTGAGCTTCTCTGACCTAGCTCTGTTTTTCTTGAAAGGGAAAGTGTTAGTTGCTCACTTGTGTCCAAGTCTTTGCGACCCATGGACTGTAGCCATGAGGCTCCTCTGTCCATGGGATTTTTCAGGCAAGAATAGTGGAGTGGGTTGCCATGCCCTCCTCCAGGGGATCTTCCCAACCCAGGGATTGAACCTGGGTCTTCCGCACTGCAGGCAGATTCTTTACCATCTGAACCTAAGTCCTAAGTTTTCAAAAGAACTTCAGAGGAGGAGCTGAGCTAGGACCAGAAGTTGGTTGTTCTAAATGTTGGAAGATCACTGAGGTTGGCAGAGGTGGGAGGAGAAAGGGTGTGTGTCAGGGTCCCAGGATGGGAGGCGTGTCTCTTAATAAACTGAAGCCTGCATTGTTCTTCTTTTTGGAGATCAAAAATGTGGTAAACAAAATGTTCCACATAAAACAAAAAAACCCCTCAACTGAGTACCGTCAGTCCACAGAATCATGAGAAATAATAAATCATTTTTGAAACAATTAAGTTTTGGAGTCATTACCCAGAAACAAATAACTGATACAGTACCCAAAGTTACCCAGAAAGTGATGGAATTGAGACTTCAAATGCCTTATTCCAAAAGCCTTTCTGTACCATCTCAACGATAAAATCTTGTGACTGAAAGAAACGCAGGAAGTCAAACAAACAGAAAACCTAGAAACAGACACCACAGTTATTTTTAACAATTCAACTAAAGTTATGTTCTAGCTTTATTTACCACAGAATAAGAGGATACTAGGATTCCCTGGTGGCTCAGATGGTAAAGAGTCTGCCTACAATTCAGGAGACCCAGGTTCAATCCTTGGGTTAGGAATATCCCCTGGAGAAGGAAATGGCAACCCACTGCAGTACTCCTGCCTGGAAAATCCCATGGATGGAGGAGCCTGGCAGGCTACAGTCCATAGGGGTCACAAAAAGTCTGACATGATTGACCTACTTCACTTTCTTCTAAGAAGATACTAACTGATGTATGTTTTCTAATAGTTCCATTCCTTTTTGATTAGTCTTTAGCTTTCTAGGACAATCAAATTAAAGAAGTATTACGCTGCCGTTTTCTAAATCTACTTTTCATTCAGTGTAAATCCTTTAAAATACATGTAGAAATAGCAGTAACATCAAGCAAAAACAGTCAGCAAGAACAAGACCGGGAGCTGACTAGGGCTCAGATCATGAACTCCTTATTGCCAAATTCAGACTTAAATTGAAGAAAGTAGGGAAAACCACTAGACCATTCAAGTATGACCTAAACCAAATCCTTTACAATGATGCAGTGTGGACACTTTGTAAATATGAAGGAAGCAAAATGTGAAGGCCTGAGGTGCCCTGTGAGGTCCCTGGCACATGATGAATTTAGAGAATGTTTTTTTGTTTCCCTTAGTGTTCCCCTGCAAGTTCCATCTCATTTCTTGTTTTAATGAGGACGTCCTTTATGTCTAAACAAAACTCCTATTGCCAGAACCCCAGCCCGTTACCTCCATGGCTCTTCTCTGCCAAGTTTCCCATAGGAGGGGGTGAAAAGGAGCCTCTGCATGCTGTGGGCTCCGGGAACTGTCAGCCACCTGCAGGGGGCATCCCTGCTGCTGTGATTGACAGCCCTGGGTTGTGCAGGTGATGGTCTCCATCCATCTCCTGTGCCTCCAGATTGTGCCAGTACGATGTGTGCGCTTTTGGCTCATGGCAGTTCCGTACACTTCTGCTGGGTGCCGTGCTGGCCACTGACTTAGGTGAATAAAGCGGCGTCCGATCAGTGGGTTAGTCAAAGACAGACAATTGTATTGCTGTATGGTGAGTATTACACTAGACATATGTGTCAGTTGCAATGCAAAGGTGGAAGGAAGGATCCTGAATCCTAATGGGAGGTGCAAAGTGGGATCTAGCAAGGAGAATGGCATTTGAATTCGGGAATTTAAGGATGAGTCGGTTTGACAGTGATCCATGGGAAGGTATGAGTCCAGATCCAGAGAACATGGACAGATACTGAGAGGTACCTGACGTCCAAGACTCTCCATTAGTTTTGGAGCTAGTGCAGCATCTCCACATGGTTGGGGCTCATAAGGGAGACTGTGAAGTATAGATATGAGTGCCATGCTGTGGAGTACTGGGAAATCAGAGGTTTTTAAGCAGGTGACAGTTGATCCAGGTTTTAGAAGCACCCCTTTGGCAGGAATGTGGAGGACAGTGATAGGAGATGGAAAATCAGAGGTGAGGAGCCCAACTGTGAGACCATTGCAACAGCACAGGTGAGCGATGATGCGGACCTGGGCTTGGGCCGTATTTCCAGTCTGAACTGCTTTCCTGAATTCTGGCCTCTTCTATCAAACTGCCTATTTGATGTCTCTGCTCAAATGTCTAATAAACATCTCAAACTCACCACGTCCAAGGCAGAACTACGGATCTGCCCTTCTCCAAGGCTGCTCCCTTCATAGCCTACCCCATTTCCATTGATGAGAGCTCCATTCTTCCAGTCGTTAAAAAAACTTGGAGTTGATTTTGTGATTTATACCCTCCATTTATTGTTGTTGTTGTTGTTTAGTTGGTAAGTCGTGTCCAAATCTTATGCGACCCCACGGATTATAGCCTACCAGGCTCCTCTGTCCATGGAATTCTCCAGGCAAGAATACTGGAGTGGGTTGCCATTTCCTTCTCCAGGGGATCTTCCCAACCCAGGGATCAAACGCATGTCTCCTGCGTCTCCTGCATTGGCAGGTGGATTCTTTACCCCTGAGTCACTGGGGAAGCCACCCTCCCTTTTGCCAATCATAAAGTCCCATCATCTTTCCCTTCCTCATTGTCTCTACTGCTACCATCCTGGTCTAAATCCCCATGATATTTTTCCTGGATTGCTGCAATAATGGCTTCCTGCTTAAGTCTTTGCTCTTTTAAATCCTTGCTCAGACTTCATCTTCTTAGAGACATCTACCCTGCCCACCATATCTAACACTGCAGTCTGCCTTTACTCACTTTAGACCATCCACTTACTAACCGTTCACTCTATTTTCCACAGTACTCATTCCAGTTATATAGCATGCTGCATAATTGTTTTTTTGTTGTTTATCGACTCTTTCTATACTCAAAAGTAGCTCCACAGGGTGGGGTTCTTGGTCTATTTGCTCACTAGAAAAGAGCCTGGCACAAAATAGGAACTGACCGAATATTAGATGAATGAATGAATGAATGGGAAGTCTGCTGTAAAGAATAGAAGATGTACATTAGCAGGATAGAAATTAGAGCTCTCAGCATCATACTGCCTTCAGGGTGGAGAGAGGAAAACAGTGTGATTCTAGGTTCCTTACTTTGAACTGATACATTTACCTGATAAGGGGAAGACAGGACAAATGAAATATCTGGGAGAACTAAATGAATTTACTTGAGTCTGAATGTTTGTGAAATAGCCAAGTTCAGTTACTCAGGACATAGGTTCTGCTAAACAGAGAGGTCAGGCTGGAATTAAAGTTTTTGTAGGCATCACCGATGGAGTGGTTGAGATTCCCTGGGGAGAGGGAACCAAATGAAAGAGAAGTAGGTGAAAAGATGCTAGGAGACATACTCCTTTGTTTAGAGGACACACCCAGAGTAAGCCAGCAAGTACTATTCAGCATTCTTTGGCAGAAGTTTGGTCTCCTTGGCATACTTGGGCACCTGTTTGGAAGCTGAAGAGAGAGGCAGGTGTATGAAGGGGCAAAGAGTGAGATGGTCAGAGCACCTTTTGTCACACAGTCTTGGGTGAGTCTCTGTAATGTTGGGATTGCTTCCTAAGCCCCTGTGTCCTCCAACCATCCTTGCCCCAACTTCCTGAATCCTATCCGTAGCATCTGTTCCAAGTTGGGCTTATCCTCGCATCAAGGTGGCAGACAGCAGAGCCCTGGCTTAGAGCATTAAAGGCCCCAGCCATTGTTTCCTTCACTGAGTTGTCAGAAGGGCAATCCTGCCTACATCCTATGCCTCTCACATTCCATGATGCATTTGCAACAATTTGCTACAAGGCTTCAGATTCCAATTTTGCAGAACAGTCAGAGATCACTTAACTGCATTTTGCCTGTTTACAAGAGCTGATGATGCCTGTTTCACCAAATGGCTCTTTAAGGAAATTCAAACAAAAAGCCATGTTTTTTTATTTGCTGTTTTTCTTTTTCAGAAACTTCTCAGGGAAAGGCAACAAATGTACATGCAAGAATCCCTACGAGCCTTTAGCTAGTTAGAAGGATGGGGAGTTGGGGCTGGGCACCTAAGAGTCAGCAGTGCTGAAAGGCAAGGACCCTGACAAATGACAGCGTCTGAATCTTAATGCCATCCTTTGGCAGGCAGCTGTTGTTAAACTGGTCATGCCCACTCCAATCTGGAAGGATCTTTTGAAACAGCTATTTTAAAAAAGGAACTTGCATGTGAAAGTGCAAAGAGTATATGGGGTGTGTTTCTTTTCCATCAAGACAGGGTTTTCTCCATTTGATAGCTAGTACTTTCCAGGCAGGTCCTCCAAACCTATCTGGGCTAAATAAGCCACGTCTTTGGGTCGTATTCTTCTCAAATGTCTCCTTTCAGCACTTGGGCTGTCGAGGTGGCCTCTGTCTTCCCATGGATACAGCTGCTGCATGGACAGTGTCATGTACTTGGGATCTGTCTCATGATGGCACTCGTGACAATGCTGATCCTTCTGTGGGTGGTAGTGGATGTATGTTGTATATAGTACTGCAATAATGTTGATTAACAAAGCACTGCAAGCTCAAGTGGCTTGAGATAACAGTCATGTCAGCTTAACAGAATGGATAACCTCAATGATGAGAATCATCTTTTACTCAGTGAACACAGTGTTTAAGCCCCAGGAGACAGTTCTCAGATACTCCTGAGGTACTGTTGTTAAGAGGTAAGGGAGGAACCAGGATATATAGGAGTTAAAAAAAAAAAAAAACACAGGTAGGAAAATCAAAAGATGACTGCAAATTAAAGAAAACTCTAGACAACGTAAGTTAATGAACTTAGCTCTTTTCTGGTTGGGAAGATACAAGAGTCCAGGCTAATTGAGAGCATTCCTTTGATATGTACCTCAGTTGGCTAGGCCCAATATCCTGTTCTTTTCCATCCTGAATTCCCCCAGGGTGTACCTTGGTTGGGGGTGTGGCTACAGTGGCTTCTTACCTGATGGCTGTAACATCCTTTGTTTACTGATCCTGCAGGTGGCATTCTTTGCCCACAGGCGTTGATTCTTGCTTACCTGTCAAGGGGTGCCTGATGTCTGACTGTCCTGGGTTGGGCTCCTGGGAGACTCTGCTCCAGGGTGCAGCTCAAGCTGGTCTCTGTTTCTTAACAGGGACATTCCACGTGTGTTCATTCCAGATCCCAGATTCTATAGAGCAGCAGCCTCCTCGGGAAGAGTGGCAGTTCTTTTCACGATAATGAAAGTGTAAGAAGGTAAGCAAATTGCACTATCTTTACTGCATCAGATCTGCCTACATCCTATTGGATGATACATGGCCACAACCTGAAATCAAAGGATGGGGAGGAATTATATGCCATCATGAGAAAAAGTGAATCATTTTGGCAAGCCTAATATCAATCAGGCAGGTACATGTATTTCTTGTGTGGGAGAGGAATAGGGAATGCATAATGGTCAGACAGCTTTCTGTTCTCCCACAATCACCTACCATTCCTGGGCCACGGGCAAGGTCTCCGTTTATCCTTACATGATCAACTAAGGCTCTTTGCGTCCCTATCATGCGTCAGGCTCTGTGCTAAGCACCGAGGTTATATTAATGAAGACATAGAGGGAATTTGATCCTGGGATCCTGCTAGGAGACCTAGCAGAGACCTGATCTGATTGGGAAGAAAGATTTGATCTTGAGCTTTGGAAAGAGAGTAAGCTTAAATCTTGGAGAGCCAGCATTCTAGGGGTGGTAAATACAATTGATATTTCCCATTTTCCAGAGACAGAGTTCTTTCTGCTAGCCTTTTCTTTCTGGGAGACTCCAGGTAATATTTTCCTGGTCTAGAGGGAATGAATATGTGTGTCTGGGAGATGCACATAATTCAGAAAAAGCTTAGCATAAGTGAGTCAGGGAGATCTTCTGTACTAGATAAGGATTTCTGAAACCAGGGTCTTGTCAGATCCAGGCATCTGCTGCCAGGATCCTGAGATCACCAGAGAGGTGGCTGCTGTCTCCCAGATATCTAGGACTTGGTTGGCTTCAATCCAGTGGTATGTGACCTGAACAGAAGCTTCCAGAACGCATGGAAACAGTAGACACATGGTTAGATGGTGGCAAGGCAAAGCCTTGTGTCAGTATTTTCTGCAGTTGTGGCTGCTTGATACCTGCATGATTTTTCTCTGACCATGAATGATGCTCAAAGGTGTCTTTGAATTGGTTCAGTAAATGTTTTCAGGGGCCATTCCGATTGCATTTCACACACGAAAAATACCTAGACAAATGTTTCATCCACTTGCATCAGTGGGGCATCAAGTTCACAGACCTTTTTAAAGGAGAAAAGCTCTCCTAGAGAATCGAGATTGGAAAACAAAGTAATGAATGAGCTGGAAAGGAAGCTTTTGTTAAGTCTCTCAGTGAAGGATTGAGTAAAGCTTGGTAAATATGCCAGGATGGCACGAGTCATCACCAAAAATAGAGCACACAAGCATGACTGAAGCAGCACTGGTTCTTGCTGATTGACCAGTACTGATTAGACAGTCAACTCATTTTCAGTTTCACTGGATTTGGCCCTAGAAGGTTCAGTATTAGCAGCTAACTTTTTTGAACCCTTGAGGTCTCTTATGTTTGAATCCATAGATAAAGTGAATAAGAGGAACATAACATGATCACCTCATAATCCGTTAATGTCATTTATCAGCCACTGCAGTGAATTAAAAGCTTTCTCGCCATGATAGTGACTTTCAGAGCTATGCCTGTAGAGTTTTCTCCTTAAGGAGTTTTCTGAAGCACACATTCAGTGGCCATTTCTGAAACTGACCATCCAAAGTTTCTGTAGAGCTGGGGTCAGCAAGCTACAGCCTGAGAGCTGACTCTGTCCTGCCGACCTGTTACTGTAAACAGAATTTTGCAGGACCACAGCTCTGCTCCTCATTCACATACTGTCCGTGGCTGTTTCTCTGCTCCAACAGCAGAGTTGAGTAGCTGCTACAGAGGGTTTATAGCCCACAGAGCCTGGGATATTTACTATCTGACCACTTACAGAAAAAGCTTTGCGACTCTTACTGTACAGAGTAGACTCGGCTGAATGACATGCACGTAAACTGGGGGGGGGTAGGGCAGGAACTCTTCCTGTTGTGATAGGATCCTTTCTGGAGTCTGAGTCTGGAGACCCCAGGTGTGGATGGGGCTTCATGGACCCAAGGATGTCACAGGACTCATTCTCAAACTCTTGGCTCTGCTTTATTCTTCTTCTTTAAAAATATATTTTAAAATTTATTTATTTGGCTGTACCAGGTCTTAGCTGTGGCATGCAAACTCTTAGTTGTTGCATGTGGGATCTAGCTCCTGGACCAGGGGTCAAACCCAGGCCTCCTGTATTGGGAGCGTAGAGTCTTCGCCACTGGACCATGAGGGAAATCCCTGTATCCTTCATTCTCAGGGAGTCTTTCTTTAAGTGGTATAAAAGATAGCCAGCAGTAGATCTGGGCTTAAACAGTGCTCAGTTTTTATAACTGCTGTTATACAGAAATTCTTTCTCCCAGCATCTATTGTAACCCACATCCCAATTCCACAGGTCTCTGATTGAGCTGGATGCTCAATATGGACCTGTGTCTAAGCTCAGGCAGACAGAAGACTGTACAGAGTGATCGTTTGTGTTTTAGACCCGACTTCTACTCATAGAGTGGGGAAACAAGGGACATGCATTTGCAGCCCTAACACAGCTGGGGAAGAGGGGTATCCCACAGGAATCAAAGGGAAACAGAGAATTGATGGGAAATTTGGAGACAGCCTAGAACCTAAGAATTCTTGAGAGGCTTATATTTGTCATTTTTCCTTGCACTGTGATTTCTTCCAGCTGATGAATTTTCTACCTCTGCAACTTGTCTTGCACCTCTTATCACTCATCTTCTTCAATGACTGCTTGGTCTGTGTTGCTCAGACTGTCCGTCCTTTCATTCCCTCCAGGTTCTATAAAAGAAGGCTTTTGTGCGGTGCAGACTTTACCATAGGCATGCAGTATTTGAGGATAAAAATAACTCAGTACAATACAGCTGAGACAACTTACGATTTAATATCACTCATTATTCCCAAGAAAGCTTAACCAGTCCTCACCATAGTAAGAAATTGTTTCTAACCCTGTACTCCTCTAATGTCCCAGCTTTCCACAATATTCTTGGTCAGTTCTTCCTCTGAAGACTGTTCTTCTCACTGAACTCCAGACTCCAGCATTTCAAAGTTTACGACATATTTTGCTCAAAAGGGTTTTACTTTGTCTATCCTGCCTCAAACTCCAGTACTTTGGCCACCTCATGCGAAGAGTTGACTGAATGGAAAAGACCCTGATGCTGGGAGGGATTGGGGGCAGGAGGAGAAGGGGACGAAAGAGGATGAGATGGCTGGATGGCATCACCGACTCGATGGACATGAGTTTGAGTAAACTCTGGGAGTTGGTGATGGACAGGGAGGCCTGGCATGCTGCGATTCATGGGGTGGCAGAGTTGGACATGACTGAGTGACTGAACTGAACTGATCCTGCCTCAAGATAGTCCTCCAGAACAATTTATACCCCACATATCTGTTTAGGGTCTGTGAGAAGCAGAATGGATCCTTCCAAGATCATTGACCTTGCAGTGATAACAAGTGTGCCATTGTCGCAGTGGTTGTAGTGGTGAGGGGGTGGGGGGAGGAGGAAGGGGACTGGGGAGAATTTTATTTGCTTTTCACATGCGTATTATTCTTCACATTTAGCAATTACAGTCTTCACAAGTGGTTTTTTGTAAAGAAAGCTTGACTACATTATCAGTAAAAAGTGTATAAGGCTCATGTGGCCAAAACGTGTGCCTTTTTTTGGCAATGAGAATATGTCTTAGGCAGTCACAGGTCCAAGAAGGTGGACCTGTGACTTCTCTCACCATCCAGAGAAGTGTAAGAGGAACACATTCCAGATCAACTAAAACCAGGGATCCTGCAGAATAAGAAAAATATTTGTGGCTTTGGAACTTTCATGGATGCTTGTTACACATTATTGCGTAGTAGCTGACTGATACATTGAAGCTTAGGGTCAAAGCCAGTGTGTCCACAGCCCTTGCTTTTTGCTGTGCCAAGACACTTATGTTTGTCTTAGCATATTGATGTCTTTTTTTCTCTTCCTTCTATTAGACCATAAGTTCCAAAAAGGACAGAAAACTCATTTCTGCCATCTCCCCCACCCCCGAGCATAAATCTCTGTACCTTATTGCTGTTCGAGACAGGTTTTGGATAAATGGTAAATTTGAGCCTTGTGGTGGTGATGGCCTCAGATGGAAATTATGTTCTAATTACCTGCTGGTAAATAAAATCACTGATCTCAGAGAGAACCAGATGAGATTTAGAAATGGATTGGCAGAAACTCATCTCCGCGATAATAACAGAGGTTAGACCTGGCAGCAGGAATAGTGAGGTGAAACACAGTAATGTTCATGTAACATTAATGGTCTCACCATTATTTCACCTAAGTGCATGGTGAAAGGTATTTTGGGATTCATCTGAAAGGATTTGTGATTAGAGTAAGTGACTGTATAAAAATGAAAATAGTTTACAGATAGTGTTCTCTGCTTTCCCCAAGAAAACCATTCTGTCTACTGAGAAAATTGGGGAGTATTCTTTTCTGTTATTTAAATAAGTCCTTTCATTTCCTGGTTTTAGTCAAATAGATTTCCTTAAAATGGCCAAAAGCGTGACAGACTGGTATGTAATATGCTGTCACACCTGTGTTTTATGATTTCTGATAGGACTTAACTGTTCTAACAAAAATGTAAATCAAATATAAAAAATGGAAAGAAAACACAAAGGAACACTATGGTGCTTTGCTTGTTCTTAGAGTGACACGCCAAGTACTTAGCAAATCAAGGCAAAAATATTACAGGTCAAAGATATATAGGGTGAGTGGCTAAAAAAATCAACTTACCCAGAACGTGGTGTGCTGATTCTTAGTTTGATCCTGAAATAACTGGCTGTTTTTAGGCAAATGGTAGTAAAAATAGGAAAGGCTATCACAGACAAAAAGGCTTAAAATAGGACTGTGATCATCTCTTGTCTTATGATTCCAAGGAGAACAGATACAGAACTCTCCAGTATTTTCAAATCATCTCTGCCTTGGCAAAACGGAGACCTGGCAGGACCTCAGAAAAGAGAGAGAATGAGAAAGTTTTAGCATCTAAGTTAAATAGGTAATTGAATGTGTTTTAGTTATGCCTAGGCTCCTTTTGGATGAAAATGTTCACAGTGACTTCCACTTGCAAGAGAACAGGAATGGGGTTTAAAAAATTTCACCGTGACCCTTTATGTCATGTAAGTCCTCTTAATTCCCTCAAAACCTTCAGGGGTAGAGTCTGGTTCAAGGTATGAGTTTCTGAGGTAGAGACTGAAGGCATTAAAAAATGCCTCCTAGAATGTTAGAACATCTCAGTGCTGGTCAGCTGGGCTACCTTCATGTGGTACTGCAAGATAATTTATCCAGTGATTTCATGAGAGTTTAGCTTCTGACCTCCGACCTTGCAGAGCCTGAAGTCCACTCCTTTTGCTGACTCATGGGGATGTTAATCACTGAGGTACTGAGACTTTAAAATATTTCTGCAAATGCCCAGATTTAGATGGGGAATTGGAGCAGTAGAGGATATTTGTGTTTGCCTAAGCCAACACATCTTAAAATCTCTGATCCATTCACGTCATCCTTTCAGCAAATACTTACCGAGTGTCTGCTGAATGCTGGCCACCCAGGAGACCATGCTAGAGGCAGTGAAGTTGTAGGAAACAAAACAGACTGCCCTGTGTCCTTGGGAAACTTACAATCTAGGAGATAAGTCAACACATGAGATAATTTCTGATGGTGGAAAGACAGTACAAATAATTTACAACAGGATTATAAAAATGATCAGAGGTGCTACCTGTGAGTCTTCACATGTTCCAGTTCCATTTATCCCTGAAGAACAGCTCTAACTATTAGGTGTTTCTTTCTTTTTTTTTTTTTTTTTTGCTGTGCCCTGTAGTATGCTGAAATTCAGTTCCCCAACCAGGGACTGGGCCCATGGCCCCTGTTATCGAGAGTGCAGAGTCTTAACCACTGGGACATTAGGGAAGTCCCTGTAACTGTCAAGTTTGATTAGGAGCAGGGCATCACTTCCTTTGTCTGTGGTTTCGGTTGTTTACAGTCTGAGTTCTGACCCATGAACTTCATGACTAATAAAGTCTGGATTTGTGAGTCTGGTATTGGAGACCACTCTCAGTCTGATCCCACTTGGCATTTGCAGCCCTAATTCTACCTGTACCCCAATTCTCACTGCATCCCAAAACACCTTCCACTCCGCTTGCATCCATCTCTGACAGTGCGAGTCCCCTTGCCTTATACAAGAGGACAGAGAAAGTGCTGGAACTTCCTGCCTGGACGGGGCCTTTAGTGCTGCCCATTGTCTAGAATTACCCCTGTCCCAACTCATTGGCCAGTATGTCAACCTGTCGAATATAAGCGGTGTTCACGTCCCCATTCACATCTTCCCTCTTCAAGGAACATTTCCAGTGCTTCAGCTAAAACGAATCTTCTCATTGAACATCGAGCCTCTGTCAAAGCATTTGATAAAATTTGCCTTGCAATATAATTACTTACATTATGGGTCTAATTGCACCTCTAGCATATGAATCTCTGAAGAATGGAATCTGCATTTAAAAACTTTTAACTTTGTTCTGTCTTCATTGCTTGGCAACAGAAATTGAATTAGCATCTCTAGAAGGTGTAACCATGCTGTAAAGAGTTCAGGGTAATAGAAACAAGAGGAAGCATATTTTGTGTGTTTTCTTGCATAATGCTCGAGATAGAACACACAGTCCTTGTATGGGTTAACATGGCATTAACTTCTTTAAGAGCTATTCATCCTCGGGTCTCATAGAGTCAAAAACGACTGAAGTGACTTAGCACACACACTCATCCCGTCCCCTTATGATCCTTGTCCTTCTGTCCTTCTCTACCCTGAACTATCACAGCCACCGTCTCCCCTGCAGATAATGCCTCCATCCAGCTCCCAATGCTGGGAACGTCCATGCCTGAGGCCGGGTGTCCCCAGAGAATAGCATTGTTCCCTGCTTTCCCAGATTTCTTGTGCTATACTGGGGACGGGTTCTCGGAATGTGACTTAAGCTTGCACGTATGTCAGACCAGTTGGGTGGGTGAAGGGCTTGATTAAATTTAATTTCACAAAGTGAATAAATTTGCCACATCTTGCCATTTAGCATTTTAGGGTCATTGGTGCCTCTTTGATCCTATACCAGGGTGGCCCATTCAGAGACATTTGCTATTTTTTCTCTTAAGTTAAAAAATTTTTGTCTGCACCATGTGACATGCAGGATCTTAGTTCCCTGAGCAGGGATTGAACTCCTGCCCCCTGCAGGGGAAGCACAGAGTTTTTTAACCACTGGACCACCAGGAAAGTCCCACCCTTTTTCGTTTTTCACCACTTGGGCTTCCAGGGCAACTTCCCTCCTGATCCAAGCTTCTTTAGGTAAAAAACAAAACAAAACAGACTCCAAAGCCAGAATTGAGGGCAGGAGTTTCCCTGGACGGTGTCACCTTGGGCAAGGTTTCCCTGGGGATTGAGAGCATTGAACCTGAGAAGGGGGATGGTGGGTGGGGGCTATCTGGGCAGGGCAGTGCTGCACCCACTAGAGCTCCCAGCAGCCCGTATCTGAGTTATCTCAGCAAAGAAATGAAAGACCTTCAGATTGCTGGGACCCCTTTGCCAGATCCTTCAGAAAGGCCGGAAGTGCCTGAGAATCTGCATAGCCCAAGGCAGCCCTTAACCAATGACTGACACAAACACCCAGCTTCCTTCACCCCCATGGCTATAGCTCTGAAGTGTAACCCCAGTGTAACCCCTGGAGTGCCCCTGTGAGACTGAGTCAGACTCTCCTCCATGGGACGGATACTTGCCCGATGTCCCCCTCTTGTTTGATTCCCTTACCTCTGGGCCATATGTCCCCGTGTTCGATTCCCTTACCTTCTGGGTCACATGTCCCCCTCTTGTTTGATTCCCTTACCTTCTAGGTCACATGTCCCCTTGTTTGATTCCCTTACCTTCTGGGCCACATGTCCCCTTTCAGATAGTGGTTGGTTTGTTTTTTCCTTCCCTGGAAAGGCTTCGTAACAACGCTCTGCTGAATTCAATAGTCAGCGTTTTCAGTTCTGGGGAAATCGATCCAAGACAACCAGCTTTGTGACCTGTGTGAATGTTATTTAACCTGTCTAACCAGTTTTTGTACATTCTTCTGTGTATTCTTGCCACCTCTTCTTCATCTCTTCTGCTTCTATTAGGTCCTTGCTGTTTCTTTTCTTCATTGTGCCCATTTTTGCATGAAATGTTCCCTTGGTATCTCCGATTTTGAGAGCAAGAGCAGACAGGGACAACAGAGGATGAGATGATGGATGGTATCGCTGACTCAATGAGTTAGAGCAAACTCAGGGAGATAGTGAAGGAGAGGGAAGCCTGGCGTGCGGCAGTCCATGGGGGTCACAAAGAGTTGGATGTGACTGAGCACCTGAACAGCAGGACAGCAACAAGCTTCGGTTTCCTCACCTGCAAAACGAGCCTCACAGTAGTAGTGAGTCTGTTGGGTTGTTGTGACAGCTGAGAGACCATGCCCAGGACAAAGTGAGTCCTGGATAAAGAAAGCCGTTATTAACACAAGAGTGGCACTCTGTGGTTTTGGCTAGAAGAGCCATTTAATGAGTCGTCGTAACTGAGAAGTGTGAGCTTTGTATTCTCTACAGTTGAACTTGAACTTCCTATACCTGACGGCTTCTACCTTGTTGCAGTTTGTCAAAAGTATGGGCTGCACTTTTTCGCGCCCCCGCCACCCCCCCAGTGTGAAAGAAGGAAATTGCTGAAGGAAAGGTCCTGACTGTTCTTTTGAGCTTCTGTAGATTGCCTTTCCTGTGTCAACTAAAAAATTATTCACAGCCTCAAAGCTGAGAGAGTTTTATTTGGCAGGAATTTTTAGGAGTTGGAACCTGGGAGGCAACATCTCAAGTAACCCTGAGAGAACTGCTACGAGGAGGCAGAGGGGGTTGCCAGGTTTTATAGAAGCTTTTCAACAAAGGGCAGCTAGTCTGAATATCAAAACAGTATTGTTAATTAAAAAAAAAAAACATATCTCAAGGAATTTAGTGCTTTTCTTTGTCTGGGAAGATGTCAGAGTCTGGGCTCAGTGAAATTGTTCTTTTGATATGCACCTCGGCTCTCTAGGGTCCTGAGTTTCCTCAGGGCTCAGCCTGGGGAGCGGCTGCAGTCGCTGATGACTGTGACATCCTTTGTATGTCTGCTGGTAGGCAGGTATTCTTTCTTTCCTGAGTTTCCCCGGGGCTGATGTTGGAGGGCTGCAGTCGTTGATGACTGTGAGCTGATGACTGTGACATCCTTTGTTTACTGATATGGCAGGAAATTTCTTACCTGATAGCCTCTCTTTATAAAGAACCTCTTGAACTAATTAAGCTAATTGAAGATGAAACTGGCTCATTTTTACAGGCTGCTCAAGCAGAAGTGCCTGACACTTAAGAATGTGAATTTCAGTAAATTTTTAAACTACATTTTTCACTGGGGATCTTGGGGGTCAGGGTCTTCACTTGGAATCCCTGGGGAAAAGCAGAAGGGCTCATCATCCCTGGGGTCACCTGTGTCCTGGGTCCCGCTCTCCCGTCCTGTCCTGTTGCCAGGGCCCATTGCTCTGCCACCATGGCTGGTGTGGTGACCACAAACCACTCAGTTGTCCTGGGGGGGCTGATGGCTTTGCGGGACCACCTTGGTCGCAATCCTCAGTCTCAGCTGCCTGGAGTGAGGCTGGCACGTTGTTGTGAATTTGTGGAGGTGGCTTTGCTTAGTGGCTGCCTGAAGAGCTGTGTTAAAAGGTATTCTGAGCTCTTCTTTGACCACCATGAAAAAGAGAGCAGAGATTTTTGTAACATCTGTTGCGGATATTTAGTAGGAGATGATAACCTGTGTTTTCCAGACTGGCATAGGGTTCTCTGTTTCCTAGTATCTAGAGATACTAGGTTTTCTGTGGATAATAAAATTCCCTTCTTATTTTTTTAGATACTATATATTATATAGTTGATTTTATTATAACTTGGAATATATTCAAATATATTCATATATGTAATTATAATAAAGTAAATATATATAATACAAAATGTAAAAATATAACATACATAGGAGTGTATCCCAAAATTTTTATACATACATATGTGTGTATGTGTATATATACATATATATATATATATATATATAAAGAGAGAGATACGAATCCCAAAGGAGGAGGAATATGACTAATAGTATCCATGTAAGGTACAGTTCCGGCGAGGCAGAAAAGGAAAGACGACCTCAACAGAAGTAGGTTACCTTTATTCAGGCAAGGAGGGGCGACAGTCGGCCTAATGACCAGGCTGAGCACCGAAAGGGATCAGGGAGGCTTCATACTTATAGGGAGGTTTGTGGAAGCGATAAGGGAAACGTCAATCAGGCGGGATATTTTGAGTATTCTTTTGTTGAGATGACACTTGTAGTTGGGCAGGGGGTGATAAGTCTTTTGGGCGGGTGTAGGGGGTGGTAGGTTTTTGGACAGGGGGTGATAAGTCTCAGATAGATGCAGCTGGCCTGGAGCATCAGGATGGAACTAAAGTTATGCTTTGTTTTCTCCGAAGTTAGATGATTCAGCAAGGGGCCTTTGAGACTGTTGTTCTCTTTTCTAGGGCCAAAAGACTCCTTCAATCCACACTCTTTGACCTTCTTCTAAACCCTCATTCTCAAATGAATTCAATTATCAGCCAAAATTACCTTTGCTGACAAATCGTGTTACCTTTGACAACTTATTCAGTTTTCCTGTGACTCAGTTTCCTCATCTGCTAAGTGGATGGGAGGGTCTGCCTTCTAGGGTTGCCATGGGAACTAAACGAGTGCTCCGTTTGTGGTACTCAGGGCAGTGCCTGGTACGTAAGTATTAGCTCTTACAATGTTAAAATTACATTATGGTGTATCAAGCACCCACTGTTTGCCACCAGCCAATGTTCTGTGGAGGCTGCTCTTTGATCTCCTAGGCTATTCACTTAGCTCCCATTTCAGTCCAGAGGAAGAGACAGTAATTTCCATCTCTATGTCAGCACTGTTGCTATTCTGGTGAAATTTCCAGGACACGGAAGCCCCAGAGAGAAGGCTTCTTTAACAATGCTTCTTTAATACTATTCTTTAATAATAACCCAGGGAAAGAATATACATGACCAAAAAAAAAAAAAAATCTGTGTCTTTTCCTGTGAGACCTGGAAGGTGGAATGAAAACTTTACATCTTTTCCCCTCTTGACTGTAGTGTTGGTGGGATTGAGCTATTAAAAATAACCCTTTACATAGCTTGGCTCATTGGGTTTTCTCATTTTTAGACATAGAGATCATTGTCAGTCAGCTTTGCCTTTGCAAAGTATGGTGGGCTTTAGAAAGAACCAGGATTTTGGTGTCAGAGTTGGGTTTGAATCCCAGCCCCTCCGGTGCGCTGTCTCAGACTGTAGGCAAAGTGACTTGACCTCAGGAAGCCTCCTGTCCTTAGCTGTAGATTGGAGGATTAGCCAGCCTCTGCTGTTTTTCAGACCTCTGCAAACTAGTGCTTAGGGCCCACTGCTTAGTGAGGATTGTACTTTACAACAAGGGTCCTGAGATGCTTCATACTTCTCAGATGCCTTCTGAATCATCAGAGTGGGAATTAAATTACATTTAGTGATCTCAAATGTAATGTATTATGCTTTAAACCTTTGCACATCATTATACCTATGTAGGCTGATCTGATACTTTGTTCAGATTATGGGGTCATTCCCAGCCCAGGGAGGGTGACCACAGCCTATGCTGGTTGGCTGCTGGGTATCAGAATTCCTTTTCTATAGAACCATGGTGAGGCCTGGATTAGTGGCCCAGAATAGCTCACAAACACCCACTCAACACATAAGGCCCTTGGAATGTATAGTGTAAAATTTACCTGCATTTGGGCTTATATAGTTGTCAGTGTACTTGAGTTAAATTCTGGCTATGTCACTTGCTAACTTCAGAATCTCAGCTTCTCTAAGCCTCCGTTTCCTCTGCAAAATCAGAATGAAAATGGTTTTCTTCATGGGATAGTTGGAGAGGAGAAGTGATGTCTGGCCCACAGTAAACATTCAATCATTTGTGCTTGGGCCAGCTCTTCTATTAATTGTTGTTATGTATATTTGGACCAAACTTACCAGCATTTTTTGGGAAAATGTATAAGGAGAATTTCAGCTCCAGATTTCAGGAACAGACCTTCCTGCCCTGTGTTGCTCTGGAACCAATGTTCTCCAGATCCTAGTCTTGGATGGTGTCTCCCACTGTCTGGGGGAAGTGTCCCAGGGGTCAGTCTTGGGGAGTAAAAGATCAGGGTGGGAACTTCAGGATGTAGAAGTCATAGGTGGCCTGACCAGGTAGGGAGTCTCCTGGGGCTGAATCCCAGTGTTACCTCCATCACTGCCTTTCTCCTTCACCAGCCAGGACTCTGGTTGGTCTCCTCCCTGGCCCTCCGTGAGGATTCGTCTCCAGTGGAGTCCCAGAAAGGGAACCTCAGGGTTTCCTCCTGCTCTCTAGCTCCTTACGCCATCACTAGGCTCACTCACTCAACCTTTTCTTAAATGGTTTTATTTTATATTGAAATATTTTTATGTAATGTCACTTATATGTGGAATCTTAAAAAATGATACAAATGAACTTATTTACACAACTGAAATAATATTCACAGACATTTAAAACAGATTTGTGGTTACTAGAGGGGAAAGAAGGTGGGGGGGAACTAGGAGATTGGGATTAATATATACACACTGCTATATATAAAACCACAAGGACCTTCTGTATGGCACAGATAACTATGTTCCATATCTGGTAATAACCTATAATGGAAAAGAATCTGAAAAAGAATAGATGGCTAACTGAATCACTTTGCTGTATACCTGAAACTAACACAGTATTGTATTTCAGCAAGTCTTCAATTTAAAAGATTTTTTAAAGTTTATCTAAAAATTTACATATGGTAAAGTTCACTCTTAGTGCACAGTTTTATGTGCTTTGACAAATGCTTAGAGTCTTGTAGCCATCACCAAACTCAAAGTATGGATCATCACCCCACAGACTTCCCTGTTGAAGTTCCCTTGGTGTTTTACACTCCTGATGAAAAACAAAATGTCATTCAAAGAGTGGTAAATATTTTTCTTTTTTTGCAACTTGCCCCATATTCATTTCTCACTTAGAGTCATTTGAGGAAGATGGAGTCCCCTCTACAAGGCTGGTGGACCACATAGGACTGTCCTCTGGGAGCCCATTGCTTCCTCTCCAAGATCTCTCATGGGAACCAGTGCAGGGGTGAGGGTTCTGAAGCAAGCAGTTCCTGATGCAGGGGTCCAGGCTCAATCACAGAGACCCCTGGGGCTTAGATTAAGGGAGCCAGGGTGCCAAAGGACAGCTCTGAGAATTCTGCCCCTGCCGCCTCACCACACATCTGCCTGCCACAAAAAATCCTGCTGGATTGTAGTGTAATGAGCTGCAAAGCAAAGACTGGCTCAGAGCAAAGGGTGTTGCAGAATCCAGTACTCGAGAAACCAAGCCCCACACTCAGAGAGCTGGAGAACTCAGGTTTATTACGCTGGCGGGCCCAGAGGAGTTAACAGTCCAAGCTCTGAGCCCCGAACAAAGGGATTACAGAGTTTTTATAGACAGACTGTAGTGGGCAACACTAGCTGTTAATGGGCTGGTTTAAACTAAAGGGTTTTGTGTGTGCAGGAATAGTGGTCAAGATGGGGAGGGGGATGCCTGACCTGGACAGGCATGATTAAGCACATTTGCAGGGGTTGGGCAATTGCAAAGAGCAGGACAAGGGGGAGTGAGATAAACTCCAGTTTCTAGTATTGCAAGTCCCCACTTTCTGAGACTACGTGGCCTACGTGACCCAGACTTTGCAAGGGGCAAGGTGAGTTACAGAGGTAGGAGGAGGTGAAATTTTAACTTTTCCTCTTCAAGGGCGCAGGAGTAAGCTGGGAAGAGGGAGTAGGTTGGGAGAGGAATATTAGGTGACTGAACAGGAGAGCAGAGAGAAGCTCCAAGGTTGTTTCCTGAAAGGTTTCCATCAGGGCTCTGCCGGCGTGTTGTCATCTTCATGTACATGAGAAGGTGTGGCTCTCTTCTCCTGCTACAGCACCTGTGGCTCAGTGAGGGGTCTCAGCACCCACGCACCCTGCGGCAGGCCATCTGTGGACAGGACTCAACCTGCACATCGTTTGGGCGAGAACACGCGTTGCACTTTCACACAAATCGGGCATTGTTGTTCACTGAATCCCTCCCCAGTTATCCAGGGCAGCAGAGTTGCTGCTGAATTAAAAACGATTTATGGAAAACGCACTGACTTCAGTCATCAGATTTTCTGCCAGAAATATTAAACATGGAGGCAAAAATTTTCCATTAGGACCCTGGCCGTCCCTGTGTCTTGATGTTATTACAGAACCTGGAACCTGTGGTGAAGGTTCCTTGGACTTGAGGTGCCAGCAGCAATTTCACTGCCTTTGAGTTTCACATTTCAGTAAAAATTCTCAATTGTCAGAATACATATTACTCTCTACATAAAATTTTACATGAGAGAATGGGAGGCATGTTGCTTTTGAGTCATGGATGTCATGCATGTCATGCCTGACAGGAATGCTGCTGTCTTGAATGGGTAGCTGATGAGAAATCAGAAGGGAGCTGGGAGTATCTCTCTGGGTGTGGGATTTGAGATTTGTGTGTGGCAGTGTTGAAGTTTCCTCACCTAGCACAAAATCACAGCCTGGATCAGAGTGTGTATAAAGTCATCTCCAGCGCGGGTCTGGGTGCAGCATCTCATTGTCTGGGAATATGGACTAGTGTTTTATTTATTCGCATGGAAACCTTGAAAGAATTTTAAGGTTTTTTTTTTTAATGGTCATATAATTTTATTCTATTTCTAAATCTTTAAAAACTTTTATACAATTTTGAAAAGTGACCCTCCATTTACAGTTATTAATTACTCCCCATGTTGTACCAATATCCTTTTAGTTTATTTATTTATTTATTTTTCCTTTTAGTTTATTTTATTTCTAATAGTTTGTACCTCTTAATCTTCTTGCCCTGAATTGCCTCTCCCTGTTCCCTTTCCTCACTGGTAGCCACTCGTTTGTTCTCTGTATCTGAGAATCGGTTTCCTTTTTGTTATATTCCCCAGTTTGTCATATTTTGTAGATTCCACATAAAAGTGATATCATACAGTATTTGTCTGATTTTATTTCAGTCAGCATAATACCCTCCAGGTTCACTCATGTTGTTACAAATGGCAGATATTTTGGACCGAGGAGCCTTATAGGCTACAGTCCATAGGGTCACAAAGAGTTGGACATGACTGAAGTGATTTAGCATGGCACAGTATGTATATACCAATGGAATATATATATAATATATATATATATATAAAATATATGTATACACACATCACATCTTCTTTATCTAACCATCTGTTGATGGACACTTAAATTGCTAAGTTTTTTTAAAAGGTGATGAATTCCTTTTTTTTATATTCTGTAACAGCTAAATATTGGGGTACATAACAGTTTTTCCATACCTAAATCTACTGGATGGATAAATTGAGTATGTGGAAATAACATATAAAATATTTTTATAAGTTTTCTATAGCAATGCTAATTCTTCAGCCCTCTTTTGGTGGATAGTGTGGCTTAGAGGAAAGAGACCACACTTTGGACTTGGATTCATATCTGTCCCTTTGCTGCTGCTTCTTATTTGTGTAGTCTTAGGAAAAGAAAAAAATTTGTAAGTCTGTTTTCTCTTGTTCAATCAAAGTTTACAAGGCCTGTGGGTTGAACGATCCTTTCCTCAGATAAAACCGAGTAGAATAATAACCTCTCTCAGTTAACATCAGACTTGGGAGTTGGTTATGGGCATATTAGCCAGGGTATCCTAGGTCATGCTGCTGTAACAAACACCTCATGGTCTCTGGGAGTAGGACAATAGAAACCCATTTTCTCATTCAAGTCCTCTGGGAGTCCTGGTAGCATCCCAAGTGGTTCTCTACTGTCCATAATCCAGGTTGCCTTCCATTTCAACATGAGTCCTCCTCCCTGATCACTGCCGCAAGGAAAGAGTGCTAGAACATTTCACACCATCAAATAAGTGCTCCAGCGTGAAAGTGACACATGCTGCTGCTTCTCAGAACCCCTTGGCTGTCTATGGTCACATGACCCTTCACACATACAGGGTGGGAGTCAGGGAAGTGTAATCCTCATGTCCACCTAGGAGGAGAGAAAAAGTAGATATACAAGGACATTAGATGCCTCTATCACGGTGCAAGAAGTAGATTTTTAACTAAATGCATTAAATATGGAGGTCTCTAGAGAACCAAATACTGGATTGTTGGTAACGGGATCTGATTTCCATAATTCCAGAATGTTCTGTAAACTCATGAGATAAGAGTTGAGTTCTATGCTTTTATGAACCTGAGTTTTCACTTGAATATTAAACTTACATTTTTTGCCATATTCTTTGTGGCAAGTAGAAAAAAGTGCCATAGCTGTGTCTTTAAAGAAGTTATTTAACTTTTCTCAGGGGTCATAGAGTGAGATAGCAAGATTAGACTATTCTGTGTCCCTTTGCCACACTGTTGTCATTCCTATAGATTTTCATGGTCACTGTTAGGCGTCCTGAGAGAGAGCGCCCTTCTGAATATACAGGGGGAGGGCAAGTGCTTGTGTGGATGTGGTCTTTGATTTGTGTGTAGCAGATGTAGTGGCTGCGTGTGGGTAGTGCTGTTTCCATTCTCTGAGGCAATATGTCAGGTTATGTCCCTAGGCATTGGCGAGTTTGTATTTCCAGTGAACTGAGGCGGTTCCTTCCTGCCATGTGTGCAACCAGTCACACCACGTCTATGGCTTTTCTGCCTGATGTTTTAAGCCATGGAGAAAGGTAAATAATATTTAAGGAACTTGTAAGCCAAGTGTGTAACCATTTTGCACAATTCATGGTTTTATTTAATGAGTTTCAGTACCACAGGATGAGAGTTGTTCCCAAAGGGCCTCAATCAACTAGACTATTGAACAGAAATGCAGAATGTAAATTGGGTTTTAACTAAAATCATACTGCTATTACTTTTTATGGAAGCCATAATTTCTGGTTGAGAGCAGGCACACAGAAAACCGTTATTATGGAAATGCCTTCCGGGATTTGACCAACTGCATTTGGAGCGGGAATGAAATACTTGATGGCTTGATTTGTGTGCCACTTCTGGTTGTGTGGAGCTAAATATGTGTCACACGGCACTTCATAATGCTGCTTTCATGGCTCTGTAGATTTCACACACTACCTTTTAGATCCAGTATCTTCATAATTATTTATAATTTTAAAGCCAGAGGGAAGGTGTATTTTCTTTCAGTTCCACCCTCAGGAAGATTTTTCCTTGAGGATGATGGTGAGATATTCATTTGGGAAACATGGATAAAAAGAAGACAAACCATATGATGTTTTCCCCTTGGTAACTGAATATAAACAATTACTCAAAACGGAATTTCTCTCTTCCTTTGTGCAGTCTCTGGGGCTGCTCTGGACTTGGGAATTCAGAGTGAGGTTAGTAACTGAGTCAGTATTTGCACAACTGATTTCAAATATTATTTGCACATTGTTGATTCCAAAATTACAAAGCTGCAGGTATGGATTTTTCTGTATCTGCTGGACATCTTCATCTGAGGGTCTCAGACATAGTCTGTGCTGAACCAAGCTAAGGAGACTGTTTTCTGTCGTATAGGTGCTAGTTCTCCTTTGGCAGCAATAGTCAGCATTTCTCCAGGGCAACATTCCTTCATAGTCATTCTTTTACAAGGCTTTGAGTGTGGTGTACTGGAGAAGGAAATGGCAACCCACTCCGGCATTCTTGCCTGGGAAATCCCATGGACAGAGGGGCCTGGTGGGCTATGGTCCATGGGGTTCCAAAGAGTTAGATGTGACAACGATTAAATTGGAGAAGGAAATGGCAGCCCACTCCAGGATTCTTGCCTGGAGAATCACGTGGACAGAGGAGCCTGGTGGGCTGTTGTCCATAGGGTCGCACAGAGTTGGACATGACTGAAGCGACTTAGTATGCATGTGTGCATGAGGGTAGTATACACTTAACTAATTCTTGCCAACTGTCAAGCAGTGTTGGTGATAGCAAGTGCTGTATATATGTGGAAGCAGGGAGCTGTTGGGAATATTCAGTCTGTAGATTTATAATGTCTCCAGTAGCACACCTCCAATTGCCACAACCCACTTTTAGCCAACAGCTTCTTGGCCAGTCTAGTGCCTAATAATAAGAGTAAAAGGCAGTCTGGTATGTGGTAAAGAATATGTGTTTCAGCAGCTGTTTGTTCACATTCTGACTCTGCCCATTAGATTTTATTTAATGACTGACTCTCAGCTATGAAAAGAAGCTAGGAACATCCACCTAGAGAGAGCCTTGAAGTTGCTCAAGTATATAAAATGCTTAAATGATACCTGGTACTTAGTAGACACTAAATAAACAGTGACTTTGCCTGTGCTACATCAAATCTGTGTGGCTGAAAAGGGATCCTCCCAGTCCCTCCAAGAACTTGGGGATGACTGTGATTTTCATTTTGTAAATGAAGCCCTCATTTCAGCTGGTCGGCGGAGGGTGAAAGTAGGAACTGGATTTTTTTCTGACACCACATCCTTTGCCCCTTCTTGAGTTTTAAACTGTCAGTACTTTGTGAAAGCATCCTTATTCTACATCCAAGGCAAAATCAATTCCTGTTTTCCCCTGTCCTTGTGAAATGCTCTGTATATGCTGTTCCTGGGCTTCCCTGGTAACTCAGCGGGTAAAGAATCCACCTGCAATGCAGGGGATCCTGGTTCGATTCCTGGGTTGGGAAGATCCCCTGGAGGAGGGCATAACAACCCACTCCAGTTTTCATGCTTGGAGAATCCCCGTGGACAGAGGAGCCTGGTGAGCTATGGTCATGGGGTTGCAAAGAGTTGGACATGACTGAGAGACTAACCACAATACATAGTTTCTGTGATATTCACCATATTATCTTGTGATGAGTGATGGGTCTGAATTCCTCAAAGCATGTGAGATCTTGAAAGCAGGACTGATCTGATTTTTTTCGGGTGGACACGCTGTCTGTCACATAGAAAGTACTCAGTGCAGACTTGTTGAAATAGAGTAGGGATGAGTCAGAATGCAGCAGAGTCAAAAGGTTCCCTTAATTAAAGAAAACGGGACTAAGAGCATTGCTTGGCATATTATTCCGGAGCCAGCATGTGAGCTAACAAGACAGGAAGCATCCATCTGCAAGTAATGTGCACAGCCCACCCTGCTGAGAATGTTAATTATGTTTTTAAAGGGAGCCGGGGAGCCCTGGTTGCTTTTGGCACAAAGCTGTGGGGAGAGGGAAGGCCCAGGGAAGGAATGCTAAATAGTTTCTCTGATTTCACTTGCCAGCTCTCTGTGTAGCTCTGGGAAGGGAGAGGATTCCTGAAAGGTAATTGTGATGTTTATTCATCTGGAGAGAGATGTTACCCCTATTGTTCTGATGATGATTCCAAAGGGACCCTTCTTGTCCATGTATCGTTTTCTGTACCTCTCCTGGAGACCCTGTCCAAATCCTCCCCTGGTCTAAAGTACTCTGTATCCTCTGCAACTTGGCTCTTCCCATGACCTCTATCCCGTCTTTTATACTCACATTGATTCAACGTGTTTTCAAGGAGAATTTTAAGACGCACTGTCAACATTTTAATGAGTATAGTCTTTGGCTTAGTAATTCCACTTTGAGGAATCTCTCCTATGGAAATTCTCCTTCAAGAAAAGGAAAAATATAGTACGTGCACAGGCTTATGTGCAATAATAGAAATTAGAAATATTTGCAGTGCTCATCAGTAAGAGATTGTTTAGATGAATCTTGACACAGTCGTTTTATGTAACTGTTAAAATGAATAAGGTACATCTCTATGCAGGGATATACTTGTACTGTGTTAAAAAAGGAAGTTGCAGAATAATGTGTACTGTAAGTCCTGTTTTTATGTACAGAAAAATCCAGAAGCACATGCGCCATTTATTTACTCAACAAATGTTTATCGGGTATATACTAAGTGCCAGAGAGTGAGCAGAAAAAAAAAAAAAAATCTGCCTTTGTGGAGCTTACATTGTCATCCAGGGAAATGAATAGTAAACATAACCAATAGAAGTACCTAGTGTGGTAAAAGGCAGTAAGCACTAAGGAGAAATATAATTGTTGTTGGTTAGTTGCTCAGGTGTGTCCAGTTCTTTGTGGCCCCATTGACTGTAGCCCACCAGGCTCCTCTGTCCATGGGATTCTCCAGGCCAGAATACTGCAGTGGGTTGCCATTTCCATCTCCAGGGGATCTTCCTGACCCAGGGATTGAACCCACACCTCCTGCACAATCAGGTGAACACTCAATAAACATGAGAAAATAGGAAGGAGGGATTAACTGGAGCTTCACAACAGAGATAACACCATGAATTTGCCCCACTGTTTGATTTTGTTGCTGAGCAGAAAGGAATTGGGTATTTCTCAGTCCCTTTGGATCTCCCTGGGTTTGCATCTCTAATTCTAGACAGTGGGATGTTGGTACTAGTGATGGTCACCACTTTCAGGACTAGTCATATGACATCCCATGCGACCTTCTGCATGCTCTCTTACTTTACTTATCTGCATGGATGGAGGCAAAAAGCACCAAAGCTTAGAATAGTGGGTAAGTGGGAAAAAAACTGGATCTGCTCCTCATCCTTGCTTGGAATAAAGCCAAGCAAGAGAGCCACTTGTCCAGAAATGTCAACATTAGACTTGATCAAGAGAGAAATTCTCACTTGGTTAAGGTATGAATGTTGTAAGTTGGCTAGTTACAACAGGTAGGATTAATTAGAATTGGCTTCAAATGCAGTTCTTCCTTTGGGGTTTGACAACATAAAATTATGCTCTTGAGCAAGAATACTGTATGTGTTATTTAGACATGAGTACAGTAAGTACAGTAACTCTTTGACATTGTATTTGACAATTTGTGACACAGTCCTCCAGAGATACTTCCCAATATTGTCATAGGAATAACTCTTCCATTTCTTTCAAATCTCAAGTTCTGACATGCCTTGACTGGTGGTTTCATTCTTCTTCTCTGTATACAGTGGTTGGCCAATTCTGCAGGCTGAAGTTAGGTTCACATTGACTTTCACAATGCCCCTTGGCTCCCTAACAGCTCACCAGATCTTTAGCCTCTGTTTCCTTGACCATTTCCTCAAATGCCCTACATTTTCATACCTAGTATCATAAACAGTAGATACCGATTTTCTTAGGGTAAGTTAAGGGTTACTATTATACAACTTCTTGTCCGCCATTATGGGGAAAACCTGTGCTCTGGGAAGAAATTAAGTAGAATATGTGTCTATGATATAAGATAGACCATGCATTTCAAACTTGCTTATTCAAGACAGCATGACATAGTGCTCATTGGCTGAGAGTATGTAGGGCATTCTTGCTTGCTAGGTTTCCATTGGCTAAGAGCATAAAGCTGGGCTCAGAGCATCAGAAGAGTACATATCAGTGGTGTATTGTTATGAAATGCTATGGACAGAAATCATATGTATTAGGGTTTTCTAGAGAAACAGCCATGTAAGAGGAGATTTATTATAGGACTTGGCCCAGGTAATTATAGATGCTAAGTCCTACAATTTGCTGTCTGAAAGCAGGAGAACCAGGAAAGGTGGTGGTATAAGTAGTCCAAGTCTGAAGGCCTGAGAACCAAGAGTGCTAGTATCTGAAGGCAGGAGCTCAAGCAAAGAGTTTCCCTCCCTCCACCTTTCTGTTCTATTCAGAACCTCAACAGATTGGATGATGCCCGCTGGGATTTGCCAAGGCAATCTTTACTCAATCTACCAATTTAGATGCTAACCTCTTTTAGAAATATTCTCCGAGACATATCCAGAAATAATGCTTTTTACCAGCTATCTGGGAATCCCCTAGCCCCTTCAAGTTGACACATAAAATTAACCAACGAACAACATTTAGAAAATTATTTCAGAGGCAGATAAATATTAGTTGGAAATAGAGGCATGTCTGCCTAGTTTGCGTCAGCATCACAGCCAGGAAAGCTGCCCTTGACTGTGAATCTGTAATATAGTGGGTTATGTCTGGCCACGGATAGACTTGGGGCAGGTCCTTAATAGTCTGAAAATGCATTGGCACTTGAAACAGGGATGCCCCATGGTGGAAAAGGCTGTCTGATTCTGGACTGATGTCTACTCCCAAAAAATTTTGTCTTTGCTTAGCCTGGGAGCCCCAATGTGATTTGGAATTTGAAGCATAAATTCTTACAAAAGTGCATGTGTATGGGCTTTGTGGCAAAGATTTCATAGGTCAACCCACAGCTTTAATGATGGAGTCTCCTTCCTGCGATGAGGATAAGAAAGCTGTTATAATACATATACTTTGAGTTATATGGGAGTTGTGGATGAATTCTGTTGATCATGGCTATTAGCAGACAGAAGGCAGACTTCTGAGCCTGCCACCTTGCTGGATTTAACTGTTGCCTCATGCGCTGTTCAGAAATTCTGAAGAGATCTGAGACCCTGCTCTTTTCTCATCATTTTCTCCTGTGGATTGCCCAGCATCTCTCTGTGTTTGATCCCAAACTATACATGATGATTCCTTACATTCTTAATATACAACTTTATCTACCCATTTTCTTTTTTTTTCCTTTCCTTTACTGTTTGAGTGCTTTGTATTGTCATCTTTTGCTTAAGCATATCTTTTGAATTTTCTAAATGAAATATGTGTTTTTGGCACTATAAAAGCTATTTTAAAAAATACTTAAATAGAAAGAATTTTAAAATGCTTAAAAAGAAATAGACCTCTCTGTCTATATCTTGGTTAAAAATTCCAAGAAGGGGCATTATTCTAACTATTTGAGACAAGAATACAAGTATTTCGGTGCTGAGGAGGTGAAGGACACCGTGATCGATGTGTAGCTCATGGGAGAAGACATGCGTAGTGCTCTTTTAGATGAGTTAGTCCTTCATTATCACTCCTAGGCCTGGATTTCCTCCTGTGTACAATGTGGGTAGTAAATGTCTCATGAGAGAAATAGGAAGATTAAAGTAGAATGACACTTCACGCTCATCCCTAGGCCATAGTAGTCAAGTGATGGCAGTCATGGGACATGTGTGCCATGCTACCCAGCTCTCACTCTGATGCTCATGACAGGCACAGCATCTGTCCCAGTGAGCTAGTATTCAGGCTCAGCCTCCTGTAGGCATGATACTACAAGTCAGATGAACTTGGGATTTTGATGTCTTGGTAGTAAACACTCAACTCCTAGTAGCCATGACAATGGTGGTGTTGGTAGAAATACTAGATCCAGGTGGGACTAAGTAAGCTGTTGGTTAAATAATCCTCACACAGTTAACAACCATCATATCTAGACAAAATATAAAATATAACTACCAGAAGGCATTGGAAAAAGAGCAAAAGCAAGCAGATTCTAGATGGGACTTAACACTTGAAGAACAACATTGGGTGAGTTTCCTGTTTTCATAGCTGCTAACCTGAGGGCAGCGGAGAAGGCAATGGCACCCCACTCCAGTACTCTTGCCTGGAGAATCCCATGGGCGGAGGAGCCTGGTGGGCTGTAGTCCATGGGGTCGCTGGGAGTCGGACATGACTGAGCGACTTCACTTTCACTTTCCACTTTCATGCATTGGAGAAGGAAATGGCAACCCACTCCAGTGTTCTTGCCTGGAGAATCTCAGGGATGGCGGAGCCTGGTGGGCTGACGTCTTTGGGGTCGCACAGAGTCGGACACGACTAAAGTGACTTAGTAGCAGCAGCAGCATCCTGAGGGCAGGCTCCAGTCTGCATAAGGCAGGGTAGAAAACTATCTTTCTGGCTGGAAGAACCAGATGATAGAAGCAATGGCAGGCATTGGAACATGAGGAGATAATCCTGGAAAGAGAGATAGGGAAAAGGGGAGGTACTGATATTGTGTATAAATGTCAAACAACCAAACTAAGGATAAAATAATTAAACAGAAATTTGAACCCTGTGTAAGAGATAGTGTTTGCAGTTTGAATTAAAAAAATATCTAACACTCTTCAGAGAAACATAATGCAATATAGACTTTCCATAACATAGCACAATATTAGACTCTCTGGCTGATTTCAAATATCCAGAATAAATCCATAGTTACTCAGGATATTAAAATACTGGAAAGTATGACCCATTTTAAAAAGAGAAGACAGCTGAAAACAAACAGATTGATGGGTCAGAACAGAGTCCATGACTAGATTCACACAAATGCAGTCTACTGATTTTTGGCAAAAGAACAAAGACAACTCAGTGGAGTTAAGATAAAATCAGATTATAGCCATAAATGTAAAGTGCAAAACTATAAAACTTCTAGAAGATAGCATAGGAGAAAATCTAGATGACCTTGGGTTTCGCAATGACTTTCTAGATGTAACACTAAAAGCTTGATCCTTGAGAAGAAAAGAAAAAACAGGTTGGACTTCATTAAAATTAAAAGCTTGCTATCTGCAGAAGACACTTGTTAAGAGAATGAAAAGATAAGCCATAGATTGGGAGAAAATATTTGCAAAACATGTGTCTAATAAAGGACTGTTGTCCTAAATCTATAAAGAACTTTTAAAACTCAACAATTAATAAGCCAAACATCTTAATTAAATAATGGGTAAAATATCTGAATAGACCCTGCACCAAAGAAGATAAACATGTGGCCAAATAAGCAGATGCTCAACATATGCGATTAAGGAATCACAACTTGAGCAATAACATGATACAGCTACACACCTATTAGAGTGGCTAAAACCAAAGCACTGATAACGTCAAATGCTGGTGAGGATATAAAGCAAGAAGAACTCTGATTTCTGGTAAAATTCAAAATAGTACAGTCACTTTGGAAGAAATAGCGGCGACTTCTTACAGAAGTAAGCACCTCTTATTATGAGATCCAGCAATCATTCTCCTTGTTATTTACCTAGATGGGTTGAGAACTTATGTCCAAATGAAAACCTTAACATGAAAGTATATAGTAGCCACCTCATCACTGTCACACTTGGTACAAATGGAGATGTCCTTCCGTAGGTGAATATATAAACAAGCTCTGGTGTATCTGTACAATGATTTATTATTTAGTGGTGAAAAATATGAGTGATAAAACCACAAAATAACATGGAAGAGACTTAAATGTAAATTACTAAGTGAAAGAAACCTATGTAAAAAGAACTACATTTTGGATTATTCCAACTGTATGACATAATGGAAAAACCAAAACGACAGAAACAGTAAAAAGATTAATGCTTTCCAGGAGTTTGTGGGGAGGATGGATAAATAGATGGAGCACAGGGGACTTTTAGGACAGTTAAACCTCTCTGTTTGCTACTATAATAGTGGACACATGTTTTTCAATGTTTGTTAAAACCCATGGAGTGGACAAAAGAGTGACCCTGATGTCAGCTGTGGACTTAAGTTGATATTAATATATCAACATTGCCGCTGCTGCTGCTAAGTCGCTTCAGTCGTGTCCGACTCTGTGAGACCCCATAGACGGCAGCCCACCAGAGTCCCCCATCCCTGGGAGTCTCTAGGCAAGAACACTGGAGTGGGTTGCCATTTCCTTCTCCAATGCATGAAAGTGAAAAGTGAAAGTGAAGTCGCTCAGTCGTGTCTGACTCTTCACGACCCCATGGACTGCAGCCTACCAGGCTCCTCTGTCCATGGGATTTTCCAGGCAAGAATACTGGAGTGGGGTGCCGTTGCCTTCTCCAATATCAACATTGGATTATTATAAAAATGTACCATACAAGATGTTAATAGGGGAAACCACGCATGTAGGGGGCATGAGGGAGCATAGGAACTGTCTATAAATTTTCCTGTAGACCTGAACTGCTTTAAAATATTGAGAATATTAATTTAAAAAGACAATTAGGAGTGACATCAGCAAAAGTCATGGGGTTGGAACCTCTGGAGGTTATTCTTCTCCAGCAACATCAAAGAATTTGGCAAAACCTACTTGAATCAAGCTTATCAGGATTCTGAAAGACAGAGGTTTATACAAAGTGAATGCTTAGCCAGGAGAAAAGCTGCTGAGTAGAACAGGAGCTCTTTTTTATCGCATTTTAATTTACCCTTGCCCTCCCTCTGCCCCTGGCTCAGTGGTAATCTTGAAGAGAGCAGCTTTTATTTCCAGTTTGAGTATCTAGTTATGGAGGGAGCAGAGTGGGTCTAGTCCCCAAGAAATTGTGCTTTTCTGTTTTGACCTTACTGGGGTTTCCTATAGGATTGCCATGATGGGCTTCCCTTTATTTCACCTAACTCTGTCTAGGGAGAGAGTCTACACTGTCCTAAAAAAAAAAAAAAAAGACAAAAACAAGGAGCAAGCTGGAAAAAAATAACACTTGGGGAAAACAATAAACAAACTGAAATTTTGGAAAGAAAAGTCAGGGAGTAACCTTTTGTGAACAAAATAGGGGCTTTGAAAAGCTATCATGAATATAGAGAACACAAAAAAACACCCACCTGCTCAGGGCAGGACACATGCTCAGAAAAGATCTGGGAGAAGATCATAAGTTTTTACCCCTGGCTTGTCTTTCGGGTCACAAGAAGGAACTACTAGAGTTGTAAATGGCCTAAATGTTGAAAGAGTGCCTTGACATAAAGCCAAATTGCAAAGATCTGGAATATAACATTTTGTTTTAACTTTTTGTTTTTTAATGTCCTTGTTCTACTTCTTTACATATCATAATATCCAAAGTGTCCACTTTCAGTGAAAAATTATGAAGCATGCAAAGAAAAAAGTATGACTTATTCAAGCAAAAAAAAAAAATTAACTATCTCTGAGGAAGCACAGACACTGGATTTACTAGACAAAGTCCTGTTTTAAAATTGAAGTATAGTTGACTTACAGTTATGTTCACTTCTGGTATAGAGCATAGTGATTCAGTTATATATATATATATATATATGCATATTCTTTTTCATATTATTTTCTGTTAATGGATCCATTTATTACAGAATGCTGAATATAGTTCTCTGTGCTCTACAGTAGGATCTTGTTGTTTATAAACAAAATCTTTAACTCTCTGAAATATTATCAAAGAGCTAAGGGAAACTATACCCAAAGAACTAAGAAAACCATGAGAACAATTTCTCAGTAAATAGGAATATCAATAAAGGGATAGAGAATATAAAAAAAAAAAAAAACAACCAGAAATTCTGGAGCTGAAAAATACAACTGTAATGAATATACTCACTAGAGGGGGGTTTAAGAATGTACTTAAACAGAAAGAATTATTGAACTTGAAGATATGTCAAATGAAATTGCCCAGTTTCAGGAGCAGAAATAAAAAATTAAGAAAAAAGAACAGAGACTGAAAGATGTGTGAGATACCATCTTACCAACACATACATGCTAGGAATCCCAGAAGGAGAAGAAGGAGAGTAAGGGTCGGAAATAATATTTGAAGAAATAATCATCTAAAACATCCCCAAATTGATTTTTAAAATGTGAGCCTACATGTCTAAGAAGCTCAGTAAGTTTCGAGTAGGATAAGTCAAAGATATCCTCACTGAGACACGTTATAACAGCCAGTTCCTTAGCAGAAACCATGAAGGTCAGAAGGCAGCAAGATAACATACTTAAATTGTTGAAAGATTAAAAAATGTCAGCCAGAAATTCTACATATGACAGTAGTCTATTTTAAGAATGAAGGCAAAACTAAGAAATTTCCAGATAAACAAAAGATGGCATTTATTAATAATAACTTGCCCTATAGGAAATCCTTCAGGCTTAAAGAAATGAATGCTAGACATAACTTAAAGACATATGAAGAAATAAAAAGCACTGGAAAAAGTAACTACATAGGTAAACATAAAAGCCAGTGCTACTGGTTTTTTTTAGGGGAGTTGCAGCTCCTCTTTTTCCCTTCCTATATTATTTAAAAGATAAATGCATAAAACAAAACTTATAAATCTGTCATGTGTGTATAATATATAGATAATTTACGACAATGACAGTAAATAGGAAGAGAAACAAAGATATTTAGGAGTAGAGTTTTTATATATTATTGAACCTAAATTGGTATCCATTCAGAAAAGTGGCATTTTTGAGATGTTAATTGAAATCCTCAGGTAACTGCTATGAAAATATTGAAGACATACAGAAAAGGAAATGAGAAGAGAATCAAAATGGTATACTATAAAAATTAATTAAAGACAGTAATGGAGGAATTAAGGAACAAAGAAACAAAAATATATATCATACAGAAAGAAAGTAGCAAAATGGCCAAAAGTTCTTCTGTAATTACTTTAAATGTGAATGAATTAAACATTCCAATTAAAAGACAGAGATTGGCAGAATAGATAAAAATATGATTCATTTATATATTCTGTTGTTTGCAACAGAATCACTTTGGATCCAAAGAAAAAAGAAAATAAAAAAGATAGAAAATGTATTCTATGCAAAGAGTCCATGGAATGGAACATTATTCAGCTCCATACAGAAATGAAGTACTGACACATGCTACAAGGTCAGTGAACCTTGAACACGTTATGCTATATGAAAGAAGCCAGACTCCAAAGGCCAGATATTGTAGGATCCATTAATATGGAACATTCAGAATAGGTAAATCCATAGACCTAGAAAGTGGATTAGTGGTTGTTATGGGCTCTGGGAAAGTGATAATGGGGATTGGCTGCTTAATTGGTGGAGTATTTCCATTTGGGATGATGAAACATTCTGGAACTAGATAATGGTGATGGTTGCTGAGCATTGTGAATGTGCTAATGCCACTGAATGGTACCCTTTGAATCACTGGTACATTTTTTGTTATGTATGTTTTAACAAAATAAAAGGAAAAGCAAAAGAATGTACAGTCAATGGAGACTGACTCCAAGATAGTGAAAATAGCAGAAGAGGAATTCAAAGTAGCTTTTACAACTATGTCCAATGTCTTAATGGAAATATATTAATGATCAGTGAAAAGGTAGTGTTAAAGTAAGATGGCCAGTCAGAAAGCTACACCCTATGACAATTTAGTATTGAGGGCTCAAGTAATGAGACATTAAATAATCATAGGATGAGTCTAAGAGATTTCATCAGGGTATTACAGAACTTTCTAAAGGAAGGGCAAGAAATGATACTTCCTGTCTCTGCTGCAGTCTACAAAAGGCTTTATAGCTGGTCTCAGCCTCTCTTTCAAATTAGTAAATTTAATGCACTAATATCTTTTACTTTAGGCTGCTTGAGAATGAAAATTAGAGTGGGATAATGTCAAAGAGAATCTTCAATATCTTCATCTGGGTTTTCAGGGTTGAGGTTACAAAAGCTAGTCTAGTTTCATGAGATTCTTGTCTTTGTCACAGATTTTGCATTAGATTCCCAAACAGGGAGAAGGTACGCATATGCTTGGTTTAAAGAAAGTGTGTAATTTGAGGCAGAAGAAATCTCAAAGTATCCCCAAGTCCCTTCTTGCTCAGTTTAATCAGTTCAGTTCAGTCGCTCAGTCATGTCCGACTCTTTGCGACCCCATGGACTGCAGCATACCAGGCCTCCTTGTCCATCACCAACCCCTGGAGTGTACTCAACCTCATTTCCATTGAGTTGGTGATGTTATCCAGCCATCTCATCCCCTGTCGTCCCCTTCTCCTCCTGCCTTCAATCTTTCCCAGCATCAGGGTCTTTTCCAATGAGTCAGTTCTTTGCATCAGGTGGCCAAAGTGTTGGAGTTTCAGCTTCAGCATCAGTTATTCCAGTGACTATTCAGGACTGATCTCCTTTAGGATGGACTGGTTTGATCTCCTTGCAGTCCAAGGGATTCTCAAAACTCTTCTCCGACACCACCGTTTGAAAGCATCAACTCTTACGCACTCAGTTTTCTTTATACTCCAATTCTCACATCCATACATGACTACTGAAAAAACCAGAGATTTCACTAGATGGACCATTGTTGGCAAAGAAACGCCTCTGCTTTTTAATATGCTGTCTAGGTTGGTCATAGCTTTCCTTCCAAGGAGCAAGTGTCTTTTAATTTCATGGCTGTAGTCACCATCTGCAGTGATTTTGGAGCCCCCAAAAATAAAGTCTGCCACTGTTTCCACTGTTTCCCTATTTGCCATGAAGTGATGGAACCTGATGCCATGATCTTAGTTTTCTGAATGTTGAGTTTTAAGCCAACTTTTTCACTCTCCTCTTCCACTTTCATCAAGAGGCTCTTTAGTTCTTCTTCACTTTCTGCCATAAGGGTGGTGTCTTCTGCATATCTGAGGTATTTCTCCTGGCAATCTTGATTTCAGCTTGCGCTTCATCCAGCCCAGCGTTTCTCATGATGTACTCTGCATATAAGTTAAATAAGCAGAGTGACAATATACATCCTTGATGTACTCCTTTCCCTATCTGGAACCAGTCTGTTGTTCCATGTCCAGTTCTAACTGTTGCTTCCTGACCTGCATACAGATTTCTCAAGAGGCAGGTCAGGTGGCCTGGTATTCCCATCTCTTGAAGAATTTTCCAGAGTGTGTTGTGGTCCACACAGTCAAAGGCTTTGGCATAGTCAATAAAGCAGAAGTAGATGTTTTTCTGGGACTCTCTTGTTTTTTCAATGACCCAGCGAATGTTGGCAATTTGATCTCTGGTTCCTCTGCCTTTTCTAAATCCAGCTTGGACATCTGGAAATTCACGGTTCACGTACTGTTGAAGCCTGGCTTGGAGAATTTTGAGCATTACTTTGCTAGCGTGTGAGATGAGTACAATCGTGTGGTAGTTTGAGCATTCTTTGGCATTGCCTGTCTTTGGAATTGGAATGAAAACTGACATTTTCCAGTGCTGCGGCCACTGCTGAGTTTTCCAAATTTGCTGGCATAGTGAGTGCAGCACTTTCACAGCATCGTCTTTCAGGATTTGAAATAGCTCACCTGGAATTCCATCACCTCCACTGGCTTTGTTCGTAATGATGCTTCCTAAGGCCCACTTGACTTCGCATTCCAGGAGGTCTGACTAGTTGGTGCTCAGGCAACTGCCCAATTTTTATCAGGTGTCCTTCAAAAAAAATTTGTCCCTGGCTCAAGGTATATTTGTTATTTTGAAATTGAACATTTAGTTTGCACAACTGCTACTTACATTTATTTTCTGACCAGAGGCCATATTACACTCTGCCTAGTGATAGAACTTATTGAACAATGAAATGCAGAGCTGCAGTTATCAAAGCAAGAATAATATATTTTAAATTTGCACTATTGAATTCTGTAGTAGACTGAAATTAATTGCTCTTAGGCATGAAATCTCTAAATGAGCAAAAGGTTGTTAACTTTGTCTTCAGGATAAAAATAGAAAAATCTGACTCTTTTATACATTGTCCCTCACAAAATTGTAATTTTTCCAATTGATTTCTTTTGTTCCAAAAGATAAAAGACATCTCAAATGAAAATACAGCCTTTAAAAATTATTGCTTATTTCAAATATAATAATGCATAAAGTTAAAGAATAACTATACCTGATTATGAATCTTGTTATTTGACAAATGAATATCAGACATAGGACAGTGACTATATAACTAGATATATTTCCTGGAGATTTAGGTTATAGTTTGTGATCTAAAGTTTGTGATCTAAAGCTAAAGGCAAAGGAGAAAATGAAAGATATACCCATTTGAATGTAGAGTTCCAAAGAATAGCAAGGAGAGATAAGAAAGCCTTCCTCAGTGATCAATGCAAAGAAATAGAGGAAAACAATAGAATGGGAAAGACTAGAGATCTATGCAAAAAAAAATTAGAGATACCAAGGGAATATTTCATGCAGACATGAGCGCAATAAAGGACAGAATTGTTATAGACCTAACAGAAGCAGAAGATATTAAGAAGAGGTGGCAAGAATACACAGAAGAACTATACAAAAAAGATCTTCATGACCCAGAAAACCACAGTGGTATGATCACTCACCTAGAGTCAGACCTCCTGGAATGCGAAGTCAAGTGGGCCTTAGGAAGCATCATTACGAACAAAGCCAGTGGAGGTGATGGAATTCCAGGTGAGCTATTTCAAATCCTGAAAGACGATGCTGTGAAAGTGCTGCACTCACTATGCCAGCAAATTTGGAAAACTCAGCAGTGGCCGCAGCACTGGAAAATGTCAGTTTTCATTCCAATCCCAAAGACAGGCAATGCCAAAGAATGCTCAAACTACCACACGATTGCACTCATCTCACACGCTAGCAAAGTAACGCTCAAAATTCTCCAAGCCAGGCTTCAACAGTACGTGAACCGTGAATTTCCAGATGTTCAAGCTGGATTTAGAAAAGGCAGAGGAACCAGAGATCAAATTGCCAACATTCGCTGGGTCATTGAAAAAACAAGAGAGTCCCAGAAAAACATCTACTTCTGCTTTATTGACTATGCCAAAGCCTTTGACTGTGTGGACCACAACACACTCTGGAAAATTCTTCAAGAGATGGGAATACCAGGCCACCTGACCTGCCTCTTGAGAAATCTGTATGCAGGTCAGGAAGCAACAGTTAGAACTGGACATGGAACAACAGACTGGTTCCAGATAGGGAAAGGAGTACATCAAGGATGTATATTGTCACTCTGCTTATTTAACTTATATGCAGAGTACATCATGAGAAACGCTGGGCTGGATGAAGCGCAAGCTGAAATCAAGATTGCCAGGAGAAATACCTCAGATATGCAGAAGACACCACCCTTATGGCAGAAAGTGAAGAAGAACTAAAGAGCCTCTTGATGAAAGTGGAAGAGGAGAGTGAAAAAGTTGGCTTAAAACTCAACATTCAGAAAACTAAGATCATGGCATCAGGTTCCATCACTTCATGGCAAATAGATAGGGAAACAGTGGAAACAGTGGCAGACTTTATTTTTGGGGGCTCCAAAATCACTGCAGATGGTGACTACAGCCATGAAATTAAAAGACACTTGCTCCTTGGAAGGAAAGCTATGACCAACCTAGACAGCATATTAAAAAGCAGAGGCGTTTCTTTGCCAACAATGGTCCATCTAGTGAAATCTCTGGTTTTTTCAGTAGTCATGTATGGATGTGAGAATTGGAGTATAAAGAAAACTGAGTGCGTAAGAGTTGATGCTTTCAAACGGTGGTGTCGGAGAAGAGTTTTGAGAGTCCCTTGGACTGCAAGGAGATCCAACCAGTCCATCCTAAAGGAAATCAGTCCTGAATAGTCACTGGAATAACTGATGCTGAAGCTGAAACTCCAACACTTTGGCCACCTGATGCGAAGAACTGACTCATTGGAAAAGACCCTGATGCTGGGAAAGATTGAAGGCAGGAGGAGAAGGGGTCGACAGAGGATGAGATGGTTCAATGGCATCACTGATGCAATGGACATTAATTTGGGTAGGCTCTGGGAGTTGGCAATGGACAGGGAAACCTGGCATGCTGCCATTCATGGGGTCGCAAAGAGTCAGACATAACTGAGTGACTGAACTGACTGACTTGTGATCTACATTATTTTATAGCTAATCAGTAGGGTTAGACCTTTGTGCTCAAGTGGTGACATATAATTCCTCCTTTTAAAATTTAAAAGTAATACAAAAGAATGTGTTTTAAGAATATGTCTGTTGCAACCAGAATTTTAACTCAAAAAATTAATAAACACACTTATACTTCAAAATCCTGCTTTCTGACTTCTTTCAAGCATTATACAAGGAGCCACATAGTCAGGATAGTTTGTCTTTAGCACACTCCAGAATCTGTAAGAGAAAGCCTCTCGTTACTTAGTAATACCTTTACTGTTTTTATTTTCTTCCATTTCTTTAATGTTAACAGCATACCACCATTTCTCATTGTAGGTGTGGTAAATTGTATTCTTCACAATTATTTGTTTGTGCTCCATTTTTAACTCACTTCCGTACTGCCCTAGTGGAGAAGGCAATGGCACCCCACTCCAGTACTCTTGCCTGGAAAATCCCATCAACGGAGGAGCCTGGTAGGCTGCGGTCCACGGGGTTGTACGGAGTCAGACACGACTGGGCGACTTAGCAGCAGCAGCATACAGCCCTAGTATATTGATATTAACCCATTGAAAGTAAGCTTGGCCTTCTAATCTTCTTAGCCCAAGGAACCAATCTGAACAGAGGCTTTAAGTGATTGGGCTTTGTATCTCTTTTTCTTGCTCCTTAGTGAGGTCAGTGTGTTCCAGAACTTGACTTTTCCTTCAGGCTGGAGTCTATTATGACAAGTGGAGCTAAGCCTAGCACAGCTACAGTTGAAGCCCTCTTGTAACATGAGCAAAAAATGTGTATTTTTGTAAATTACTGAGACACTGGGACATTTTTTAGTTGGCAAAACTATCAAACTTTTCCTCCCTTTGTCTCGTTCTCTCCATGGTAAATACATTGTGCATCAAAACGAGTATGATGGGCAGACTTTCCTAGAAATTTTGAGTTTCTTGACAGCAAGATAGGGAACCTTCATAGTCACTTTGCTATCCTCAATATTTAGTGTAGGGTGAGACACAATTTTATTTAATGAAAGATTACTTGTCTTGATCAGCACATTCAATCTTTGTGGACTAAAGATGACCTTTTATACTCTCAACTTGTTCTTCCAACCTGTCACCCTCAGGTCTCTTGAGTTTATTCTCTGCAGTCTCAAATTAACCTCTACAAAAGAGGGAAAGAAATTGTTATAAATAAATAATACTATTAAACATAATGGTTGCATATGTAGATTTAGTCCTTTATGTGCTAAATTCTGGACTAAGCAGTTTAATCTACTTTATTATTTAAATCTCACAAGGAGACCATTGAGTAAATTCAAGTAGTAGTTCTCTGAACAGAGGAGATTGATTTCTCCAGTTAGACTCCATACTACACTGTAACTCACCTGTAACTTATCTCAGATTTATCTCAAGAAGTATAAACAACTTTCAAAGTCTGCAGCTGCTAAGTGGTTAACTTTAGGATTTTGAGCCCAGATACTCTGATCACAGAATTTTGTTCTTATGCCTTTTGACATTATTTTTTGATTTTTAAACAGAATAGTGCTTTCTTTTGCTTTGGCTAGATCTTTGGTATAATCTCCAAAGTGCTGGCAGAGTTACTGTGTGGTATGGAGCTAACTTGAGTCTGAGGCAAAGGGAATAATCAATAAACACTAATCTTGCCTTTATTTTAAAATTTGATATATTTTTTAATCATTTTGACATTATTTTTCATTTTAAAAAATTATTACTGAATTTATAAAAGGATTTTTAAAGGCTTTTGTATTCCCCTCATCCAGTTAATTAACACACTGATCATTTCACACATTTATCTTTTATTCTGAAGGGAGAGAAGATTTAAGTTCTACTCTCTTAGCACATTTCAGTACCTCATACAGTGTTAACAATTATAGTTACCATGTTTTACATTAGATCCTTAGATCTTATTTAGTTTATACTGAAAAGTTTGTTATTTTACCATCCTGTCCCTATTTCTCCCAATTCCTGGCAACCATTCAACTACTTTTCTCTCCGTTGGTTCCATGAATTTTTTCCCTCTGGTTCCATGTCTAACTTATCCCAGAAAATATTTGTCTTTCTCTGTCTTACTGTTGTTCATCCGCTAAGTCATATCCGACTCTTTGTGACCTCCTGGACTGTGGCATGCTAGGCTTCCCTATCGTTCACTTTCTCCCAGGGTTTCTCAAACTCTTGTCTGTTGAGTCAGTGATACCATTCAACCATCTCATCCGCTGTCAACCCCCATTCTCCTCCTGCCTTCAATCTTTCCCAGCATCAGGGTCTTTTCTAGTGAGTTGGCTCTTTGCATTAGGTGGCCAAAGTATTGAAGCTTCAGCTTAAGCATCAATCCTTCCAGTAAATATTCAGGATTGATTTTCTTTGGGATTGACTGGTTGGATCTCCTTCCTGTCCAAGAGACTCTCAAGAGTCTTCTCCAGCACCACAATTCGAAAGCGTGGGTTCTTCAGCACTCAACCTTCTGGATGGCTCAGCTCTCATATTTGTACATGACTGCTGGAAAAATCATAGCTTTGACTGTACGGACCTTTATTGGCAAAGTAATATCTCTGCTCTTTAATACACTGTCTAGGTTTGTCATATCTTTTCTTCCAAGGAGCAAGCATCTTAATTTCGTGGCTACAGTCTAGTTTATCTGTCTAGTTTATTTAACTTGGCGTAATGCCCTCAAGATCCATCTTTATTATCACAAATGGCAAAATTTCTTTCTTTCTCCTGGCTGAATACTGTATATTCCATGGTATATGTGTGCATATATTGTGTATTCATTTGTGTGGAGTTATATATTCACTAAAAGACATAGTTGTTTCCACATATTGATGATTATGAACAGAGCTGCTGTGAACTTGGGAGTACAGGTCTCTCTTTATTCCTGTTTTCATTTCCTTTGGATACATGCTGAGAATTTGGGTCGGCTAGTTGTGTTTTGAATTTTCTGTGGAAGCTCCTTATTGTTTTCCATAGTGGTTGTACCAGTTTGCGTTCTCCAGTTACAGAGGTTTTCTGTTAACCCTCCTTAGACCTTGCAACCTGAAGCAAGTGTCACACTCCCCTGCCTGTAGCCTAGTCCTAGGCCTGAAGAATGGCTTCACCAGCTCCAGAAGAGTTTCCTTCACAGTAGTCCCACCAGGTAGGGTGGTCCTTGGCCGGACATTGCCACTGTGGGCATTCCTGAAGAATCACCACTGTCCTGAAGAGCAGTACAGGCTTTGCCTGGGCTCCGGAGCTGCGAGTGGATGTCCCTTCCCACTGCTGAGAGCAGACCCTGGGGAGGGGCGCCTTACCGACAGGGCTGCCCAGAAGCAGGGCCTGAAATGGGGGTTTGTATTCAGTTGGTTTGGAAGAGAGGACAGGCATTGTGCTCAGGGGAAGAAGGATGGGGAAGAGGAGAATTGCTAAATTAAAGTGTGGTTTCAGGTTAACACTGCCTTGAGTGTGTGACCTCACTCTGTGATTTCCAGAAGCCCACCTTTTGTCCTGTCTGGTCACTGGCTGAGACCTGGTCATGGGGGAGGGAGGCACCTCTGTCTGGGCAAGGACACTTCCTTAGTGAATGGAGCAGCTGTGAATTACTATCAGCCAAGACACGGCAGTCAGACCTGGCTGCACGGACCAGCAAAGGGTCTGGCCAGGGCCCCACCACTGTCTAGTACAAGGTGGTCCTGAAAGATATGATTCCCAGACAGACAGGGAAGTGGATGCCTTTAAGGGGTGTCCTCTTCTCTCCTTAGCCCCTCAGCAAAGGAAGTAGAATTAACTGTCCCTTAATGACAACTATGTGCTAAGTCACTCAGTCATGTCTGACTCTTTGTGATACAGTGGACTGTGGCCCACCAGGTTCCTCCATCCATGGGATTCTCCAGGCAAGAATACTGGAGTGGGTTGCCCTGCCTTTGTCCAGGGGATCTTCCCCACCCAGGGATCAAACCTTCATGCCTTGCGTCTCTGGCATTGGCAGGTGGGTTCCTTACCACTAGCACCACCTGGGAAGCCCCTATTTCAGTGAAAAAAGAAAAACCCGAACACACACATGCATGCATATGCACATTCATATATCCTTATCTGGAATATTGAAAAGCAGAAGTAGCTATCTGAGCTGCCTTCTTGCTGCCTGGTTGGAAGTAAAAGCTTTTAGTGGGGAGTTGCGGACAAGTTCTCCTGGGCTTGTTCCCCTGCAACCCCCCTGAATCCAGGACATCAGTGAATCATGCTAACAGTGCATGTGCAGGCCTGGGAATGGCTTGACATGATAGCAGTATGATGAGCAAAATGGACTTCCTCCTTGAAAATTCCATTTGGGGAAGTGTCATGGCATTTAGAAGTTCCTTATACTGGGGAAACTGCACTGGTAGAGTGAACTGCAGTCAGGAGAGGAGAGGAAACTGGCTGTCAGCTGCACGCCGGGCCAGGCAGCCTGCATACAGCTCCTCTGTCAGCAGGGGGAGAGCCCTGTCACCCTTTCATTAGCAGTAATTGAATGCCTACAGAGGCGGTAATTACAAACACCAGCCGGGCCTCCCAGGCTCATCTGTCTTTATCATCTCAGTAAGGGTATTGATCATTACCAGGGTCTTCCGTTCCTTTGGAGAGAGATGGGGAAATTGGATTAATAAGGCCTGACATGTATTGTGTAACATGTGCCTGCTGGGAAGACACAGCGGAGGTACTGAGAAGTGGCTTGGCTTCCTGGGGTGTCCAGGCTGCTGACACTCTTGGGTGCTGCCTTTGCAGGGGCTTATGCTCAAGTTCTCTAGCACCCTAGCATCCTTGCTTTTGCAGAGACAACACAACTCCACAGATACAAAGCAAACTCAGTAGCTCCCCTCCAAAGTCAACTTGATGCTGGGACCATCAAGACAAAGTAAATAAAAGAAAGAAAACATTGATGACTGGGGAACCAACTAATTATTCTGAAAACTGGTATGTAAAGGGAAAGAATCAAGCATGTGGCTGGTTTGGTTGTATGAACTATGTCTGAGGTAACCAAAGAGTTGGTGAGGGAAGTTTCTCTTTATAGAAGTGGTCCAGCTAATCATAAAAAAGAAGTGGTTCTCAAATACCAGTGTGCATCAGAGTTCCCTGGAGGGCTCGTTAAAACACTGATGCTGGACCACATCCTGGAATTTCCAGTTCAGAGGTCTGGTATAAGGCTGGAGAGTTGCTTTCTAAGATATTTCCAGATGATGCTGCTACTGCTGGTCCTGGGACCACACTTTGAGGATCACTGGATCAGAGCATCACTGATTTGCAAACTTCATGAAGTAGCAGAGGCAGACCGTGATCACCAGTGACTGAATATACATAATAAACAGTATACACCTCCCAATTGTTGTTGTTCAGTTGCTTAGTTGTGTCTGACTCTTTGTGACCCCGTGGACTGCCGCACACCAGGCTTCCCTGTCCATTACCATCTCCCAGAGTTTGCTCAAACTCATGTCCATTGAGTGGTGATGCCATTTAACCATCTCATCCTCTGTCATTGCCTTCTCCTCCCACCTTCAGTCTTTCTCAGCATCAGGGTCTTTTCCAGTGAGTCAGCTCTTTGTATTAGGTGGCCAAAGTATTCGCTTCAGCTTCAGCATTAGTCCTTCCAATGAATATTCAGGATTGGTTTCCTTTAGGATTGATCAGTTGGATCTCCTTGCAGTCCAAGGGACTCTCAAGAGCCTTCCACAGCACCACAGTTCAAAAGCATCAATTCTTTGATGCTCAGCCTTCTTTGTGATCCAGCTCTCCCATCTATACCTGACTACTGGAAAAGCCATAGCTTTGACTAGATGGACCTTTGTTGGCAAAGCGATGGCTCTGTTTTTTTATATGCTGCCTAGGTTGGTCATAGCTTTTCCTCTAAGGAGCAAGTGCGTTTTAATTTCATGGCTGCAGCTACCATCCACAGTGATTTTGGAGTCCAAGAAAATAAAGTCTGTCACGTTACCATTGTTTCCCCATCTATTTGCCATGAAGTGATTCCTCCCAATGGAAATAGGCAAAAACTACCTGTGAGTACTCTCAAAATATTGATCCCGAATCATTCAAGCCAGATCTAACTACCAGCTTATAGAAGATACAGAGGACAGAGACACAAAAAATGTAACATCACCATAAGGATGCAAACAGCAAAACCCCTGCTATTGGAAACTGTTCAAGACAAGCCGTTTATCACCAAGAGGAAACGAGGAGAAGAAGGGGAATGTGTGGATTCTAGGAGAATTAAGAGACCCATGATTCTGATGGACTCTTTTGAATGCTGATCTGTTACAACGAACTGTGGAAAAGAAAGCTGTGAGACAAGCAGAGAAACTTGAAAGCTGACCAGTTATTCGATGACATCAGAAATTATCACCACCCTCACTCTCCACGTGCCTAGATTCCTTCTCAACACTGAATTCTCAGCTCAAATGTCATCTCTTCAAAGAGATTTTTACTGACTATCTTTCCTAGGTAGCTCCTCTTCCTCTTAGCATCCTCTTAGTTTACTGCATTGAATTGACCACTCATAATTGTTTGTCTTTTTTTTTTTTTTTTGTCTACCTTTTCTTTTAGGCTGAAAATTCCATGAGCCCCATGTTGCTCCTAGCAACATCATCTCCCTAGTGCACACGTGGCTAGGAGGACACTGAGTGCACAGTATTTGTTTTCTGAATGATCAATAAATCTTAGGAAATTCTAGTGTTTCTGATTTCTTTCCCCATCTCTGCTTTTAATTTTTATCTGAAATTCACAGTGCCCTGTAAAGTGGGAAATAATATTTTCCCATTTATGCTTGGTGATGTCAAGCATGAATGATTTCCCAAAGATCACAAATTGTTCTGAACCAGCAATGCTGGGAGAAAACCCAGTCTTTCTCATTCAAAACCTGGTGAACTTTCTGTTCCAACAAGTTTTCATTCAGAAGTGTCTGAACATCTAAAAATAGTCATTGTAATAGTAAGTTTATACTTGATGAATTTGATGGGAGAGAGGAAGCTCTGTTTAAGGATATATTCTCTGTTCATAGAGGTGAGGGTAGCAAGCACCTCAGATGTTTCTTATTTGGGTCAGAGCAGTAGTGTCTTAGGTGGTAAGTTAGTATCTTCGAAGTGTATCTGTTTGTGGTTTGTTCTCCTAAGCTGGAGGTGACCTTATCAGTTCCCTGACTCTCCTGGGGTATGGATTTGGCAGCTCATTTCTGTCAGCATGTTAACATATTTAGGATTCCCCAAATGTGTGCATTTTTCTACCTTTGTCTTTTTATTGTTTTCTTTCTTTCTCCATCTCTATCTCTTTTTCCTCTAAATGTCTGTCTCCATCACTGTCTTTATATCTCTTTTTCTCTTTCCCCATCTCTATACCTTTATTTTGGTCTCTCCCTCTATCTCTCTTACTCTCTGTCTCAAGTTCCATCTTTCTACTCTTAACCTGATGCCTCTTCCCACCTTCTACCACACTGTTTTCTGCTCCCCTTCATGAAAACCTTACTAAATAAAAGAATTGGCCCCAAGTGTTTGCTTTCCATTTCACCTCCTATTCCTTCCTCCATCCACTCTGATTTGGTTTATCTGCCTTCCATTCTGCTCTAGTTGTCTTTCTGGACATTTTCCATATTTCCAGATCTGATGGAAATGTTACGTTACCTGCCCTCTGAAGCACTGGGCACTGACTCTTTTTTCTTTTTCTTTTTCTATTTGGCGCTGACTCTTCCTTCCTCATTGAATGACTCTCTTGCTATGTTAGTCAGGGTCACTTAACTGCCACAAGAAGCAATCACAAAATCTCAGTGGCTTAACGCAATCAAATTTTATTTCTTGCTCATTATTGTTATAATAAGGGGGCAATGAACAGGGAGGATCATGTGGGAGATTTTCACAGGCCCGGCTTAGAGTAACATGCATGTATCACTTCTACCCACTTTCCATTTGCTGTTTGCTGTTTCCTTGGTCTCTCTTGGAAGTGAAAGGGTGCTAAGAAATGTCATCCCTGGCTGGCAACCTACTTCCTAGGAATAACTCTACTCTTTGGAGAGTTGAGTATGAGTGTATGGAGGGCAGCTGACCCATCTTGCCCATAGATGGAGAGACAGGCAGGTCCCAGGTCATGTATGTGTGGCCCAAGTCTGCAGAGCAGAACTCAGCATACTGTCTGCCCAAATGTTCTGTGGTCAGTGGAGTTCAGTTTTCCCAGGTCACCGTCCTTTTTCCCTAGTGTGGGTCTTAACTTCTTATGAAGACCCACCCCACAGATAAAGATTTTATGGGGCCCCCCAGGTCACTTTTTTACCTAGATTTTCTCTGGAAAATGGACTGTTTTATCCAAGATACCCTCTTATAAATCCCAGTGAAAGCTAAATAGTCCTGATACAGAGGAACTGGGTTTCTTCGTGGGAGGCACATACTTAATAATTTCATATTTAATGTGTTCCCTGTGGTCTTTGGGCCCTAGTCTACTCTCTGGGGTCATTCAGCTCATAGAAGCAGCATCATTACCCAGGCCCACACCACAATTTTGCAATTCTTTCTATATTACATTGGGGGAAAAAAAGCAGATATTAAGAGTACAGCATGTGTATACTGTTACTGCCTTTATCCCACATGGATGCTTAAGGCTCTTTATTTTAATACGCCCACAGAAATCACAAGAGCTCTCAACATGTTCCTCTTTTATCTAGAGGAAGTTTTATTATACTGTAAGTCTCCTAATGGTGTCCCCATTTTATCACAGAGGCTGGCCCAGAGTCAAAAACATTCTGGGGTTTCCATGGGGAATTAAGCACAGGGCACTCTAGCCAGGCTGTCCATTTGCACAAAGAGCCCTCCAGTGGGGGTGGCAGGGTAGAGAGGATCAAACTTTGTTTCGCTGTGACCCCTCAGCCCTCGGAGAGCTCTCTACAGGCCATCCAAGTCTCCTTTCTTATGAACATACTTTATTCTGTAAGATTGAATTCATAGGGAATGCCAGCAACCTAAGATCTGTTTCTGTTCCTGATGACTGACATGCCTGGAGCATCCACTGCCTCTTAGAATTGCTGAAAAGGTGTTCTCCCAAGTCATTTATGACCATTTCACTGTAATACCTGAGGCATTGTAGACAGAAGGTATAGGTACCTGAGATTGGTGTTTATCTCTGGTCATGATCACTTTGACACAGAGTAATTCATTTGAACAAATACTCACTGGACACTTAATATTCTGTGCCCGGTAGTAGGCAGTTAGGGATATGAAACGATACAATTACAACAGATGCTGTGATCCCCGGTCAGGACTTGAGGGCTTCACTGCCAGCGGTCATGGGTGCTCTTGGCTGAAGGCTGTCAACTGTCCTCCCCTGGAGCTGACTCGGCTGAAAAGGGCTGCCTCACCCAGGGCCACTTCCCCTTCCCGTGGGAGCTCGTGTGTAGTGACTGGTCTGGAGGCCTCCCCCTGATGGGCTATCTCGGCTTCAGAGCTTCCCGCAGGGTTGGCTGGGGCCCTGCTGAGGCTTCACTGCAGCCCAGCTGTTCCCTCTGCCCCGCTCGGCTTTCTCCCCCTTGCTTCTTCAGGGGATGTTCCGAAGAGCCCTTATCAGTCATCCTGCATGCTGATGTCTATGTCAGGGTTTGCTTCCTGGGGAACCCAAGCTGAAATAATGGAATATTGATGTACTTTCTGTTGGGAGGAGCTCACAATTGAGCCATAGAAATAGATGTGCAAGTAACAGTGACTTATTACATAAGCACTGTACTCCAATTGGAATGGGAGCCATTGCTATGAGAACCTTGAGTCAGAAGAGACAGAAAATGTTTCCCCTCTTATCCTTCCTTTTCATCAAAAGTAGTAAGCAGGGGTCCTAAATAGGAGCAAGGATGCAGGGTCATTATCACTTGGCATGGTCAGGATGTGAAAGGATGTTCAAGGGCTGTTTATTCTTATTTCTCTTTCTTAGCTTCTTCCTGTTTACACTTGCATAACACCTGGATTTTCATTTCAAGTGGCAGATGGGGCTTTCCACAGCTCCCGGGTAGACATTACATATTCTGCAGTGGGTCTAAAAGGCCAACTCCCAAGTAATAGGCTTTGGAAGATCAATAACCCAAGTTATTCCCAGACTTGCTAAAGCAGGTTTAACATATATAATGTGAGGGAAAAAAAAAAAAAAGGCTCAAAGAAAGAAGAGAGGTTCATTGAAAGAGAAGCTAGATTACATCATTCAAACTTTAATTAACCTGATGATTTGGACTTCAGAAAATCAATGGGACTTTCTCACTTGTAGGAAAGAATAAATTTAATATTTTACATGCACATATTTATCTTTTCATTCTCTTTCAGCATGCAGTTTCTTTGGTGGGTGCCTGTAATTGGACACATATTCTTCTTTAAAGTTTAAATATGAAATGTTTTTTATTTTTATTTATTTATTTTTTTTTAAAGTTTAAATATGAAATGTTTTTTATTAGAAAATTAATAACTATATTTGGAATAAGATTTTAAAAGACCGTAAAAGTTAAAAAACTTGGCAGGAAGTAGTATTTTGGTTTAAAAAACTGTGTGTATGTGGAGGGGTGTAAAGGGGCATGGGAACATTTTTACGTGAATATAATTAAGGTTTCAATTTGTTCTTTTGGAAAACTTTTGAATTTCCCTGTTGAATTGTTTATTTCAACAGGGGTTCACTGGGCAATGAAGTATTGTACTAGGTGCTTTGAAAAGATCCCCCGAAAAATATTCATCTGTGCTTGTTATTTAATTAAAGCTATGTAATGCTCAGTTACCTGTAACTGTATTATCTTGTTCAGTGTTAACATGTACAGACAATTCTGTTAGCATCACAAGTTACTTGTAAACAGCATTTGTTAAAATTGCCAGCAACAGGGGGACCTTGCAATTTTCCTTCTCTCCTCGTATGCTGTTCAGGGTTTGATAGTTATCTTAAGAGTCTACATATCATCACTGATTAATTTTCCCTTTGTTCCTCCTTCTGCCTAACTTTATCATTCCAAAGCTTAGTATGCATTAAAAAATTCTAATCAGAATTGAATAAGTCAAGCTTAGTTTTAGGAAATACAAACTTTTCTGGCTTTATCTGGCAGAAATTTGGGGAAATAGGTTTTAGTAGCCTCACTGGAGGGCACAGAGGATCAAATTCAGAGTTGGGCCAGGAGATTTAACTGCTAGGACCACAATGGCAGAAACACAAGTAAATGGAAGGGCAGGAGAGGACACCAATAAGAGTTAATTGTTTTAGCTAGGGGCAGGGGTTTTTCATAGCATTTTGCATAGGAGAGCATAGGAACAGTAATGGTGTGTGTATGCACATGCGTGCATCCTTAGTTGTGTCCGACTCTTTTGCGACCCCATGGACTGTAGCCTGCCAGGCTCCTCTGCCCATGGAATTCTCCAGGCAAGAATTTTGGAGTGGGTTGCTATTTCTTACTCCAGGGTCTCTTCCCCAACCCAGGGATTGAACCCATGTCTACTGCATTGGCAGACTGGTTCTTTAACCACTGAGCTACCTGGGAAATGGTGGTTGAGGGAAGCAATGAAAGGGAACAGTACTAATGCATATTTTTATTTTTCTGGTATTTAAGAAATGCAGGTAAAGCTCTCAAAATTTTTGTGAAATTATGCTTTGGTTGGTAAACAGTTTTAAAAACCTTCTTATTACTCTGAGGTAGCCACATGGATTATGGGTTTGATATGGTTACAATAACTGATTACAAATTTTCATCCTCAAGGATTTTTATGTCTGCTCCTTAATATTGCCCTTATTATTTTAAATAGATGGTTCATGTTTATGTGAATTTTCATATCACACAGGGTAACTTGAACACATGACTTCTCAGAGGGCTCAATGGTAAAAAAAAAAAAAAAAAAAAATCCCCCTGGCAAGCAGAAGATACGGGTTTGATCCCTGGGTCAGGAAGATCCCCTGGAGAAGGAAGTGGGAACCCATTGCAGTATTCTTGCCTGGGAAATCCCATGGACAGAGGAGCCTGGCGGGCTATAGTCCATGGAGTTGCAAAAGTGTCGGACATGACTTAGGGACTAAACAACAAAACCTGAATACATGGCATCTGAGGCAAAGGAATTGGAGGAAGTCAGCCGTAAAAACATCATCTTTGGGGAAGTTTCTCCTCTCTGAGTTCTGTGTGATGTCATCTCATTCATTTCAACTTCAGCTATATTATTTCCAGGTCTGTATTCCAGGCATTATGGTAGATGCTGGGGAGAAAATGATGAAGGCAACTGTGAGTATTCACAGCAGCTACTTGTTCAATGGAGGGGCTAATAAAACTTACATTTACATAGTTGTCAGAGCAGAATGGCTTGCTGCCATAGACCAGGCCTGCATCTGTGACAGTAAGTAAGATAGACCTGGTTTCTGCCTTCATGAATCTTACAGTTTGGTGAGAGAGACAGACCTCTGACCAGGTGATCAGCCCTGTGTCATGTGCTGCCACAGAGGATGTGTGGGTGTAATGAGAATGCAAGAAGGCAATAAGCTTTTAAGGTCCTGGGTCGATCAAGGCTTCACAGAAGAATTGACGTATATGGTGAGACCAGAATAATGAGTAAAATTAATTCAGGAAAAGAGGGATGGAGAGGCTACAGCTGTGTATTAAATGGAGGACATGATATTTACTAAGCTCCTGACCAGTGTTGGTCGTAAGGAATGGTAGCTCTTATGCGCTGACCTTGTCTGGTCTGCTCCTGTGGCAGGGACTGCTAGTCTCTCAGTGTATGTTTTTTTCCTCCTCCTCTGTTATTATAATAGAACCCTAAAGTTTTAGATCAGCATCTGACCATTTGGAATAAAGGCGACATTTCCCACCCTCTATTTTAGACAGAAAATGATCATGTCACTTGGTATTAGCCAATGTAATATAGTGTGTGCTGTGACTCCAACTTCTAGAATAATTCCATGGTGTTTATGTGCTTCTCCTTCACCTCATTTTTTCCCCCCATGTTGATTGGAGCTGGAAGAACCATTTTGGCCATACATGTATTTATTAAAGAAGACTGAGTTACGAGATAGAAGGAATCTTGCTTCTTGAGGCTGTAGTAACAGAGCAGCCATATCCGTCTTGAACGTCCTACCTTTACATTGGAGAGGGGAAAAAAAAAAATACTTGTACATTTTTAAAGTCCTTGTTGTTTTGGGTGTTATATCATAGCCCCAAATAAACATAACAAATTCATCTTTTGTAGATATGTCCACCTCCAATTGATTTCTGAAAAAGCGATAATTTAATTATAGTTAAAATATTTTGACCCTTATTTATAAGCTGGTTTGATTCATTTCATAATATTACCAAGTCAAAGCTTATCCTGTTTATTGCCTACAGGCTAATAAATAGAGACATGAGTTGTTGGGGTGAGGAATAGCAACTTTATTTGGAAAGCCAACAGGCCAAAAAGATTCTAACATCTTCCCTGTTAGAATCTAAGCTTTTATACTAAAGGCGAGGGTGTGTGTCTGGTTGTTGCACCCTCGGTGCTAGAATCTTTTGTTCTTGCAGCTGTATGTGTAGGTCTGATCACAATGTTCTTGTAAACCTCCAACAAGACAAATGTTACTCTCTGCCCTGCAACTTTAAAATCTCTATATGAATGGAAAAGTGTTACACTTTAAATGTCAGAGCCTTGAGAATGGGCTATCCTGTATATTTTGGACTATAGACAATGTTCTTTTACAGAGGTGGAGAGCCTGCAAAACTAAACAGGCAAAACAGAGCTACAAGGGCTAGAACTAATGGAGTAGATCTAATGTGGAGTCAGGTTTGTTCTTCTGTGTCACAGCAATGCACTAAGATGTCTTTCTAGGTGAAGCTTTGAGCTATTGTGAGCAGAGACACAGTTTTGGGGCCTTTTCTCTTAGAATAAATTATATGTTGTTTCAGGTTCTCCCCCAATTGAACATACATGTTCAGTGCATTTTGACCTCCATTGTCTTATATGCTCACATTTTGATTACAGTCTATAGTTCATTCACATTTCCTTGGTCTTTATCAAATGCCCAGTTTCTGATTCATGATACCATCCAAGATCACCATGTCAGCTTTAGTCCTCATGTTCTTTTTGCTCCTGTTGGCTGTGATAGTTTCTCAGACTTTTCTTGTCTTTGTTGACCTTGACGATTTTGAGGCATGTTGGTCAATAATTTTGAAGAATGTCCCTCAGTTGGGATTTTTCTGATATTTTTCTCATGATTAGATTGAGGTTTTGGGGTTTGGGGAGGTAGGCCACAAAGGTAAAGCGCCATTTTCATCACATCATGTCCAGTGTAAGTACTGTCAACATTTATTACTGTTGATGTTGACCTTGCTCATGGCTGAGGTAGCGTCTGTCTGGTTTCAGCCCTGTACTTACTCCTGTTTTCCCCGTTTACATCCTGCTCTCTCTTTAAGGAAGTCACTGTGAACACATGAAGGTGTGGGCCGTGAAACCTACCCTCTGAGTGTAGAGTGTTTATGTCAGTTATTCAGAATTCTGTACAGAGATGTGCCTCTTCCCTGTGTGTTATTTATGTGTGTTTTCAGCCATTGATTCCTGTCAGTATGGACTCATGGATATTTATTTTATACTTTTGAGTTCTAATCCATTAGTACTTAATTTTATTGTTCACATAGTTTCATCAGGAGCTCTTTCAGTTGATTCCTGGATTCCTTTTTCCTTTCCATCATCAATGTAGCTGTTTTTTTGTTTTTTGTTTTTTTTAACATTTTCTTACATTCATTATTTTTTTTTTGCTTAAGATGTTGCTACAGGCTCAACTTTTATTTTTTGCCCCAGTCCTAAAATTAGCCATTTCTCCAATGAGGCATGGTTCCTTTCCTAGGAGAATGGTGTAAGAAACCGTGATCTGGATGCTAGGAGTGCTCTTACTTCTGAGTGTTGTCACATATAGTCCCTCTCAGCTCATAAAGCAAGGATTTATCTGTGTTTATGCCAACCTGCGTATATACATGTATCTGTTAATACTTCTCTGTGTAAATATATTTTTATTAATATTAACTCATACTGATGCCTCCAACACTAATCCATTATCACATGAATCATTCTAGCCTTCTCCCCACATTTATCTGCAAACTCCTACTCCAAGAGTGAGACACCTGCTCCCACCACCTGCCATTCTTTCACTTAATTGTTTAATTCCACTGTACATGTATAGCAGTATCAGAACTGCTAACGTGCACTTGGGGGAGGGAAGTTTATCAGTGCAAGTACAAGGCTTTTATGCAATTTGCTTTGCCTTTAATCTTGGACTCCACTCATTTCCAAAGTTAGATTAGCACCTTTCTCCTGTACCGTAGGTTGTTTCATACTAAGTGAATTCTTTTTTAATTACACACTTTAAGGTTTACTCTTTGGGCTCTCTCGTTTCTTGGTTCTGAAGAATGCATAGTGTCACATGCCCACCATTATAGTATTTTACATAATAGTTTCACTGTCTTAAAAGACCCCTGTGCTTTACCTATTCAACCCTTCTTCATACCTTCTGGACCCCTGGCAACCAATAGATCCTTTTTACAGTTGCTTTGGTTTTGCCTTTTCCAAAATGTCATGTCATTCTAATCATAGAATATAGAGCATTTTCATAGTGGCTACTTTTAATTAAAACTATGTATTTAACACTCATTTATATCTTTCTGTGGTGTAAGAGTTTCTTTTTATTACTGTTGACTGCTATTCTGTTCTATGGATAAACCACAGTTTATCAATTTTCCTGTTGAAGGGCCTGATGACTGCTTTCTTTTGTCAGTGATTATGCATAAAAATGCGATGAATATTCAAAGCATAAAGTTTTCTAGTCAGTTGGGTAAGTACCTAGGTGCACAGCTGCTGGATCATATGGTTAGATTATGTTTGGTTTTGTGAGAAATTGCTAAACAATCTTGCAAAGTACTGTACCATTTTGCCACTAGCAATGAATGAGAGTTCCTGTTGCTCTACATCCTTGCCAACAGTCAGTATTGTCTGGTTTAAAAAACACAGCTATTTTCATTAGTGTACACTGACAACTCATTGTTCAAGTCACGATTTCCTAATGACAGATGACATTAAGCATATTTTCATAGGCTCACCTGTCTCCTGTATATCTTCTTTGGTGAGTTGTGTATGGAGATTTTTCCACTACCTGATCAACTTTTCAGAATCTGTAAATCTCCCTTTGCTTGTTATTGTGGCCCTTGACTGTTTTTATTATTAACCAAACCACACAATTCTTAGAAATATTCAAGAGTATTAAACACTTAATTGGAATGAATGAGTAGAAGGAACCTGTTTGTAACCTGATGGATAGATGTTGACCCAGCAGTACAAAAGGACATGGATTTAGTAGGTAAGACAGATCTCTTGATCATTCCAACATCTTCTTTCTTCCATCTCTATCATTTTTATATTCCATGGCTTTTGTGTTCTGATCTGTCAGTTTGGAATCACTTGTACATCTATTCAAAGGTCAGGAGAACCATTGTGTGTATGTGTGTAATCCTGATTCAAGACTTGAACAGTCCTAGGATTTGAACCATCTCCCAAGAAAAGATGTCCAGCTTTGAAAAAATCATTTTGAATGTCCCAAGTACAGCTATACCTCAGAAATATTAAGGGTTCAGTTCCCGATCACTACAATAAAGTGAATATCACAGTCAAGTGAGTCACATGGATTCTGTCATTTCCCAGTGCATATCAAAGTTGTATTTAGTCTGTTAAGTCTGAAATAACATCATGTCTAAAAATGTATATACGTTAATTAAAAATACTCATCTGAGCCTGTCGTGTGCTCAGTCACTTAGTCATGTCTGACTTTTTCCCACCCCATGTACTCTAGCCCATTAGGCTCCTCTGTCCATGGAATTCTCCATGCCATTTTCTCCTCCAGGGGGTCTTCCTGACCCAGGAATTGAACCTGCATCTCTTGGGTCTCCTGCACTGGCAGGAGAATTCTTTACCACTAGCACCACCTGGGAAGCCTCAGAGCCTTCAGTGAGCTGTAATCTTCTTTGATGTTGGAGGTTTTTGCCTCATTGTTGTTAGTCACAGACTGATCAGGATGGTAGGTACTGAAGGTTGGTGGCAGTTTCTTAAAATAAGACAACTGTGAACTTTGCATCAATTAACTTTTTCTTTCATGAATGATTTCTCTGTGACATGCTGTGCTGTCTGATAACATTTTACCCACAGGAAAACTTCTTCAAGAATTTTCAAAATTGATGTCAGTGTTCTCAAAGCCTGTTGCTGCTTCTTTGCTGTTATATCAACGGTCTTCACATCACCTTCACCAGCAGTAACTTGGGTCTCAAAAAATACTTTCTTTGCTCATCCATAGGAAGCAATTCTCACATGTTAAAGTTTTATCATGAGATTGCAACAATTCAGTCACATCTTTGGCTCCACTTCTAGTTCTCCTGCTGTTTCCATCACATCTATAGTTACTTCCTCCACTGAAATCTTCAGCGCCCTCCTAAAGTCATCCATGAGGGTTGGGATTAACTTCTTTTAAAATTCTATTAATGTTGATATTTTTTGATCATTTCCTGTGAATCACAAATGTTCTTAATGTCATCTAGAATGGTGAATCCTTTCCAGATTGAGTTTCAATTTACTTTGCCTAGAGCTATCAGAGGAATCTCTGTTGCAGCTATAGCCTTGCAACATGCGTTTCTTTAATGATAAGATTTGAAACTTAAAATTACTCCTTGGTTCATGGGCTACAAAATGGACCTTGTGTTAGCAGGCATGAAAACAACATTAATTTCATTGTACATCTCCATGGAAGCTCTTGGGTGGCCAGGTGCACTGTAAGTAAGCAGTGTGATTTTGAAAGGGATGTTTTCTTCTGAGCAGTAGGTCTCAATAGTCAATTTAAAATGCTCAGTAAACCATGTTGTAAACAAATGTGCTATCATCTAGGCTTTATTGCTCCATTTATAGTGCACAAGAGAATAGATTTAATATAATTCTTAAGGGCCCTAGGATTTTCAGAATGGTAAGTGAACACCAGCTTCAACTTTAAGTCATCAGCTGCATTAGCCCCTAATAAGAGCGTCAGCCTCTCCTTTGAAGCTTTGAAACCAGGCATTGGCTTCTCCTCTCTAGCTATGAAAGTCCTAGATGGCTGCTGCTTCCACTATAAGACTGTTTCATCCACATTGAAAATACATTGTTTAGTGTAGCCACCTTCAGTGATTATCTTGGTTTCACATTCTGGATAATTTACTGCAGCTTCCACACCAGCACTTTCTGTTTCATCTCGCACTTTTATGTTATGGAGATGACTTTGTTCTTTTAACTCCACAAAACAACCCCTTCTAGCTCCAGCCTTTTCTTCTGCAGTTCCCTTACCTCTCTCTGTCTTCATAGAATTGAAGAGAGTTAGCACCTTTGCTCTGGATTGGGCTTTGACTTAAGGGAACATTGTAGTTGGTTTGATCCTCCATCCAGACCACTGAAACTTTCCCCATTCAGCAATAAGAGTGTTTTCCTTTCTTTATCATTCAGGTATTCCCTGGAATAGTACTTTTAATTTCCTTCAAGAACTTATGATTTGCATTCACAACTTGACTTTTTGGCACAAGTGGCCTAGCTTTCAGCCCATCTTGGCTTTTGACATGCCTTCTGCAATAAACTTAATCATTTCTAACTTTTGACTTAAAGTGAGAAATGTGTGGCCGCTCCTTTCACGTGAGCATTTAGGGGCCATCGTCGTGTTATTAAGTAGTCTAATTTCAACATAGCTGCGTTTCATGGAATAGGGAGGCCTGAGGAGAGTGAGAGAGACCAGGGGATGGATGGTCAGTGGATGAGTCAGAACAAAAACAGCATTTATCCATTCAGTTTGCTGTCTTATGCAGCTATAGTTCATAGTGTCCCAAAGTAATTGTAATAATATCACAGATCTCCAGAACAAATATAGAAATAATGAAAAAATTTGAAATATTGTGAGAATTACAGCAGTGTCACACAGAGGCTCAAAGTGAGAAAAACGCCCATGGATGCGCTGGGTGCCGGGTTTCCGCAGATCTTCAATTTGAGAAAAATGCAATAAAGTGAGACACGCCTCTGTATGCTTCCTTTGTATCTGTAGAGACTGTATTGTATGGCACATTCTCACTTGGTTCTAATTTGATGGATGGACTTGATACACACCTGGCAAGATTGCTCAGACTCCCTGGCAGTGACGAGGCGATGGCTCTGTGTCTAGAACACAGGCTGGTGGCAAAAGAAGCACTTGGCATGCGGCTTCACTGAGACTTGTAAACAATAATTAAATGGACTTATGCATCCTCATTCTGCTGTTTCATTTCCTTCTTTCAAGATGCAGAAAGGAGTTTGAGTTCTGGGTAATAAACAACAAGAATCACAGCACTCTGCATTTAAACCAAATGAGCTCAATGAGGGTGTACAATTCTTGGAATTACAGTTTTACTGTTTTGTATGTTTTCACAATAGATGGAGAAAACAAGCAAGCACAGGCTTCTTGGTGTGCTGAGAGCCGGGAGTTCTTCAAAAGCTTTGTGGGACCTCTGATTCTCAGATTGCTTGGTCCCCGCTCCACCTGGATCTTGAGCAGTACTCTCATGACTTTTGCCATTAGTCCCATGAGTAATGAGTAAGTGGAGGTGCTTGATATTAATTTAGCTTCAGATTCAATATGTGCTGACAGTAGGTCTTCAGATGGGCTGTGGCTCCAGTTTTGTGCCAAGAGTCAAGCAGAAGAGCTGGCAGTGTGACTTGTGTTTTCATAAAGCTTGCATTGGTTCCAGTTGACAACCAGGAGATACCTAAGAGCACATCCAGAATGTAGTTGTATATAATACATATCTCAGGGTTGTTTGTGAATCAATTTTTCATAAATTGATTCTCTTTCCTATTGACAAGATTTCAGAGATGTGTTCCCTCAGGAAAACAGTGGCTCCTAGAGCAATAAAAATGATGCCCAAGGACATAAACAGTTTTAACAAGTATTTAAAGGGAACATATTGAATAATATATCTTCGTGCCTTGCATTAAATTGAATTTGTGTTAAGGCTGCAATTTTATAAGTTGGAAAAAATTCTGTTTTTCGGGGCTGTGGATATATTAATGTTTGCCTTGTTTTTTTTTAATGCAAATACAGGGCCTGTACCTTTTAATAATACATGGACATGGTCATTATATCATGTTTATGGACCCTATCTTTCTACTGTTTAGTGCTTACGATGGAGAAAGGAGAAAGAAACCACTCTCTGGTCCCCAGGCTTTTTGATCCAGGAGTTTTCAGCCCTTCCCTATAGATGGGGCTTTCTTCTGCCTGACCCTCAGTTGCACTGGTTCCTTGTCTGAGCTCTGGCAGTGACAAGGTTTGTTGTCCCTTCTCCCAGCAGCTTAAGACTTACTTTGTAGGGAAGACAGTCTGAGACAGTGGGAAGGGCCACTGTTCACTCGCTGCCCTGGGGTTCTGTACCATGAGGGAGTATCTCTGGGATCCTTTTTATTCACAGTATTTCTTATGAGCCTCCAGTGGAGGGCTGAGAGAAACAGCTTGTGAGTGAGTGTGGACTCCACAGTGTCCAGAGCCCCTAGGTGTCACAGAATGATGCTCTAGCCTACGATTATCCTTTGATGAGTTAACAAACACTTTTAGCTGATGTATTTTTACCAGCATGTATTAGTGGCTACCTCTTCTGTTCATGCTCTGCCACAGGTCAGAGAGTTTATGTGTTCCATTTCTCTTGGGAAGGATCAATCTCTCTGCTCACTTAATGGCCTGCATCTCACCTTTGAAGAAGCAGACAGAAATATGAAGGCACATATGTCTTGGTTTTTTATCGTGTTCAGTTCTTTGTACTGAAACAAATTGTATTATCAAAGGTGATGTTTCCTTGTGGTATTATGATTGGCCTGCGGTATCTTGCACGCTCATTACTTCTTGACCAGTTTTGTAATAGATTGGGCTTCAGGAAACAAAGTCCTCTTGCCCTGTACGGACTCCCCCATAAAGCAGAAAGGAAATGCTCTCGGGCTGGGGAGGATATAGTGCAGTGTCCTCCCCAGGGAGAGAAACAAGGTGCAAATTCAGACCTAAGGTATCTGCTTCCTCTCAGGCCTGCTAAATGCAAGATAGATATGAATTCTTCTACTATAAGCTTGTGTGTTCCCACAAAGTCAGCTCGTAGATTCTTTTTCTTTTTTTAAAAAATTTTTCATTTATTTTTATTAGTTGGAGGCTAATTACTTTACAATATTGTAGTGGTTTTTGCCATACATTGACATGAATCAGCCATGGATTTACATGTGTTCCCCATCCTGAAACCCCCCTCTCACCTCCCTCCCCATCCCATCCCTCTGGGTCTTCCCAGTGCACCAGCCCCGAGCACTTGTCTCATGCATCCAACCTGGACTGGCGATCTGTTTCACCCTTGATAATATACATGTTTCGATGCTGTTCTCTCAGATCATCCCACCCTTGCTTTCTCCCATAGAGTCCAAAACTCTGTTCTGTACATCTGTGTCTCTTTTTCTGTCTTGCATATAGGGTTATCATTACCATCTTTCTAAATTCCATATATATGCATTAGTACACTGTATTGGTCTTTATCCTTCTGGCTTACTTCACTCTGTATAATGGGCTCCAGTTTTATCCATCTCATTAGAACTGATTCAAATGAATTCTTTTTAATGGCTGAGTAATATTCCATGGTGTATATGTACCACAGCTTTCTTATCCATTTGTCTGCTGATGGGCATCTAGGTTGCTTCCATGTCCTGGCTATTATAAACAGTGCTGCGATGAACATTGGGGGTGCACGTGTCTCTCTCAGATCTGGTTTCCTCAGTGTGTGTGCCCAGGAGTGGGATTGCTGGGTCATATGGCAGTTCAATTTCCAGTTTTTTAAGGAATCTCCACACTGTTCTCCATAGTGGCTGTACTAGTTTGCATTCCCACCAACAGTGTAAGAGGGTTCCCTTTTCTCCACACCCTCTCCAGCATTTATTGCTTGTAGACTTTTGGATAGCAGCCATTCTGACTGGCGTGTAATGGTACCTCATTGTGGTTTTGATTTGCATTTCTCTGATAATGAGTGATGTTGAGCATCTTTTCATGTGTTTGTTAGCCATCTGTATGTCTTCTTTGGAGAAATGTCTGTTTAGATCTTTGGCCCATTTTTTCGATTGGGTCATTTATTTTTCTGGAATTGAGCTTCAGGAGTTGCTTGTATATTTTTGAGATTAATCCTTTGTCTGTTTCTTCACTTGCTATTATTTTCTCCCATTCTGAAGGCTGTCTTTTCACCTTGCTTATAGTTTCCTTTGTTGTGTAAAAGCTTTTAAGTTTCATTAGGTCCCATTTGTTTATTTTTGCTTTTATTTCCAATATTCTGGGAGGTGGGTCATAGAGGATCTTGCTGTGATTTATGTCAGAGAGTGTTGTGCCTATGTTCTCCTCTAGGAGTTTTATAGTTTCTGGTCTTACATTTAGATCTTTAACCCATTTTGAGTTTATTTTTATGTATGGTGTTAGAAAGTGTTTTAGTTTCATTCTTTTACAAGTGGTTGACCAGTCTTCCCAGCACCACTTGTTAAAGAGGTTGTCTTTTTTCCTTTGTATATTCTTGCCTCCTTTGTCGAAGATAAGGTGTCCATAGGTGTATGGATTTATCTCTGGGCTTTCTATTTTGTTCCATTGATCTATATTTCTGTCTTTGTGCCAGTACCATACTGTCTTGATGACTGTGGCTTTGTAGTAGAGCCTGAAGTCAGGCAAATTGATTCCTCCAGTTCCATTCTTCTTTCTCAAGATTGCTTTGGCTATTTGAGGTTTTTTGTATTTCCATACAAATTGTGAAATAATTTGTTCTAGTTCTGTGAAGAATACCATTGGTAGCTTGATAGGAATTGCATTGACTCTATAGATTGCTTTCATGGATTCTTAAAATGATGTGAGGACTTGTATGTATGACTTAAGTAGTTTTATATATAGACGCATAAGTATAGGGAGAACATTATATAAATGTGATAACTTGTCTCTATGAGAGGATATTGATGGGGAATAAAATGAATAAGGATCAGAATATGATTATGCAGGTTATAATCAATCCATAGCTACCACCCACCAGTTATACAGATTATTATTTTTTAATAATCTTTAAAAAATATTTACTTTTGTCTGTGTTGGGTCTTCGTTGTGGTGCTCAGGCTTCTCACTGTGGTGGCTACTCTTGTTGCAGAGCATGGGCTCTAGAGGCTTGGGCTTCAGTGGTTTCAGAGCACAGCTTAGTTGCTCCACAGCTTGTGCAGTCTTCCCAGGCCAGGGATTGAACCTGTCTCCCCTGCATTGGCAGGTGGATTCTTAACCACTGCACCACCAGGGAACTCTCAGCTATGGGTGTTTACCTTTTCAACCTCCTTCCCTCTGTTCCTATTCACCTTGACCTCTGAAATTCACCCAGTGGTGACACCGCCACCTGCTCTCTCAAAATTAAGGCTCAAATGTAAATATGTGTTTTGGAAAGATCATGGAATGTAGGCTCAGTGGGCTTGTGGATCTGATTTCTGGACTCTACCACTTTATAGCTTGTAGCCAAGGTCAGCTTCTTTCACTTTTTCTGAGCTTCTGTTTTCTCATCAGAGGAAAAAAAAAATCCCAACTCTGCAAGAGAAATGAGTCATCAAATAATGGATGTGATTTAAAAAGTGCTCTTTAAAGTTCTGTGAAAAGGGTCGTTTCCATATGGCATTCCATTCTGCGCTCCTGGAATAGGTGGGCTGGGGTAATAGATACATTCAATTTTGAGAACAGATTTCCTCTTAGTGTTCAAATGTGCTCCTTCTTACAATAAATACATACATTCAAGCGGTAGCTTAGTTTTTTCATCTGTGTCTTGAGATATTTGCCTAAGTTGATTTTCTTTTTTCATAAGCTGAGAAATGGTGAATTAGAAAGGATCACAGACTTAAAACAGTAATCAGTGGAAGAAACGTGAACTCAATATGGAAATAATGGAGGTGTAGCAAAAGCCAGAATATTGGAAAGTGAGAGAATTAAAGCCTGAGAAAAAAAAACCAGTATTTGTATACTTTCAGAATTGCTGGTCTCAGATTTACCTTCTGGCTGAATGGTTTTACGGTGTGAAGATAAATTTTCTCTGCTGTTTTAAAGTAATATTCTGGTTTTAATCTTCAACCCAGTTCCATTCTGGTTGAAATGAGATTTTCAGGCACGCAAACAAGAAGTCAGAACTGCGGCCACAAGTCAAAATACTGCACTTGAGATGACAATGATGTGATAAACCTTTGGACACAGCTTGTGTTGACTGTTCTCATTGGTCATGATTTTCATGGTTTTATGTTGATATTTGTGTGCTTCTGTCTGCTCTTCCTTTTGATCAGAGGTGGGTGTGTGTCTGCAATTGTAGGATGGTGCATATAAAACATGCATAAGCATCTACACTGGGAGACAAAATTGACATCGGTCAAACTTTGGAATTCTTTTCTTTGACATTTCAGTTCAGTCCCAAAAGAACTGTATTCATGCCTCAATATGTCATCTCTTAAGCTTACCTGTCTATCCCCCAGAAAATACAGATAAGGTTAGAAAAGACCTCATCTTTTCAGTGTAACATTAGAAGACCCAGAAAGTTGTTTTGTGTGTGTGTGTGTGTGTGTAGGCACACACTCAGTTGTGTCTTACTCTTTGTAACCCCATGCACTGTAGCCTGCCAGGCTCCTCTGTCCATGGAATTTTGCTGGCAAGAATACTGGAGTGAGTTGCCATTTCCTTCTCCATGTTTTATGTATAGTAGTAGTTAGTTGTAGTTAAGTCGCTTAGTCGTGTCTGACTCTTTGCGACCCCATGGACTGTAGCCCACCAGGCTCCTCCGTCCATGGGATTCTCCAGGCAAGAATACTGGAGAGGGTTTCCATTTCCTTCTCCAGGGAATCTTTCCAACCCAGGGATCGAACCCAGGTCTCCCACATTGCAGGCAGACACTTTAACCTCTGAGCCACCAGGGAAGCATAGTGTATAACAAGGGCTAATTAAATTGTGTGACCATATAATTTATTATTCAAACTGAACACCTTTACCCATTGTGAATTTCAGAAAACCAGAATTAGATGAAGACTTTAGAGGGAAAATTGGAGTGTCGAGTTACCCCTCAACAAGCATTTGTTGACCTGAACTAGTTTAAAAGATAGATGGTCTCTGGAATGGTTTCATGATTAAAAGGGAACCATTTTCTTTGGGTGAGTGAGGACAGTCATCCTGAAGATCTGTTTTAGTTAAGCTCTTTTCAAATGATCTCAATTGAACTCCAGGCTTATCTCATACAATCTTCTTCACAATATTTTGATCTCCATTACCCAGCTTAAGCATCAAAGGGAGTTTATTAGTTGAGATACCATGGAGTCCAAGGGCATAATTAGTTTCATGCATAGTTGGAACCAGAGGTTCATTTAATGTCAATCATTCTCTCTGCTCCTCCCCATCTTCCTGTCTGTCTCTCTTTTTCATGTGTTAACTTGTCTTTATTTTTGTATGTGGCTGAATTCTCACATGTCACAGTCTGTTCTCCTGTGATTGCAAGATGACTGTCCTGTGGTATCAAGCTTAAGTTCTAACAACTTTTAAATTTCCATAAAGAGAAAGAGTCTCTCCTGATAACTTTTCCTCCCTCTTGAACATGCAACCTGCCCTCCCACACCAAAAAAAAAAAAAAAAAAAAAAATCTGTGCCTGATTGAAATAATGTGAATCAAGATTTTTTTTTCAATTAAAAATATTATTTTACAGTTTTTAAGGTTATTTTCCATTTGCAATTATTATGAAATATTGTCATTATTTCCTATGTTGTACATCCATCCTTGAGCCTATATTATACCCAGTAGTTTGTACCTCCCACTCCCCCACCCCAACTGATAACTACTAGTTTATTCTCTGGGCTTCCGTGGTGGCTCAGATGGTGAAGAATCTTCCCACAATGCAGGAGACCTGGGTTCGATCCTTGGAGATTGAATCCCTGGAGAAGGGAATGGCAACCCACTCCAGTATTCTTGCCTAGAGAATCCCGTGGACAGAGGAGCTGGCAGGGTATGGTCCATGGGGTTGCAAAGAGTTGGATATGGCTGAGCGACTGACCAACAACAGTTTGTTCTCTGTATCTGTGAGTTTGCTTCTGTCTTGTTTTATTCACAAGTCTTTGTATTTTTTTAGAATCCACATCTAAGTGAGCTCATATAGCATTTGTCTTTCTCTGTCTGACTTATTTCACTTAATTTAATGCCCCCCAAGTCCATCCATGTTGCTGCAAATGGCAGAATTTCTGAACCAAGATTCGTAAAGCCAGGTTTATCTCATAGTATCTTCTTCACAGCATGCTGATCTCCATCTACTAGAAGAGTAAACTGAGGCTGTTGTGTAGCTTTCCCAAGGTTAGATAGCTAGGTTTCAGAGTGCTGGTTCTGGATTCAAACCCAGGTTTGAACCTCAAATACAAACTAGGCATGAAAATATAATTCAAAAATATCATGAGCTTCAGTGAGAAATGTATTTGAACATTTTTGCAAATGGTGAATTACTCTATACATGTCAACAGTTTATTGGTGTGTGGTCCATGACAAGGTACAGTGCTGGAGCATTGGTTCCCAGTAGGAGGTGGTTTTCTCCCCCATGCAAAATCCACACTATCTGGAGACATTTTCAGTTGTCATAACTGGAAGAAGAACTGCTGAGGGCATCTAGTATGTAGAGGCCAGGGATCCCTGTTATACATCCTACAATGCACAGGATAGCCACTCACAGTAAAGAATAAACAACTATCTTGTCGAGAGTGTTGTGGAGAAACCCTGTTCTAGATGAACAGAAGTAAAATGTGAACCTTGGCTACTGGAAGCTCACAGTTCGGTTGGGGAGATAAACATGTAGGCAGATGAGAAATTACACTGCAATGGTTCAAGAGTTGGAGGTACTTAGACCAAGAAGAGAGACAGTGCCGCCATCATGAGCTCCTAAAGGGCCATTATGTGAAAGAGGGGAAGGACTCCTTCTGTGTGACTAAGTAGCAATCAGACTTCAGCCCCAGAGAAGATGAGCGGGTAAGTTTTGCGGTGTAAGTTGTGTGTGCGTCTTCCACTGTTGCATCTTCATGTCAGTGCCTGGCAATGGTATAATGGTTAACAAATGCTTGGTGAGTGGATAAATACATAACTTAATGAACTCAAGCATCTGTTGTTCAGTCGCTAAGTCACTAAGACTCTTTGTGATCCCATGGACTGTAGTACACCAGGCTCCTCTGTCCTGTATTATCGCCTGGAATTTGCTCAAATTCATGTCCTTTGAGTTGGTAATGCTATCTAACGATCTCATCCTCTGCTGCCCTCTTCGTGAGGGAAGGTTAACAAAGATGTTGTCTCATTTGGAGATTGCTTGATTTTATGACAGTAATTGCTAGGCGTTGGTGATGAGAGCTATACTTGATAGCTGGAGTGACCAGGCAAGGCTTTGAGGAAAGGGAAAAAATGGATCCCTCTTCTTCATCAGATGACATCATGAGCAAAGGTGTGGGTCTTAAAAAGTTAGAGATGCAGTTTTCTTCTAGCATGGTAAGACTTAAAAATAATTCTAAGGGAAAAAGATGATGTTGGATGCAGCCCCATCTAGTGATATTGGGTTGGGTGTAATAGCAGCTGTTTCTCTTCTGCCAGCTAGTTTTCTGTGGACCCTAAAGTGCTAGAATGAGCAGTATGTCTATAGTAAGGGAATTACTTATATTATTATCACTATGGTTTAGTCATCATACCAGGTGTGGTAATTGGAAATCCTAGAAGCACTTTTTAGCATTCATCTTTTAGCTTTTGCTCAAGTATTTTTACCAAACACAAAAATAGCATGGTAGATTTAATGAGTATATTATGGCAAAAAAAAAAAAAAAGTTTTATGCCTGTGGTTATAAAATCTACCTACTGAAATGATAGTATCTCTCTTTTTAGGAGAACAGTTGGAAGTGGTGTAATGTCTTTGTTCTCTGTAATGGGCCTGAATGTTTTCCATTGTGCAGTATGGACCTCCATGACACTTGTTGCTGACCCACTCAACATCCCCAAAGCCCCTGGACTTCCATTAACTTATATACTTAATTTCCTTGTGAATATGTAGGGCTGTATGGTATCATACTTACAATGTGCATGGATGAATTGTTGATAGTCATGTTGAGCAGTAGCCTAGGGGCATGATAAACTTTACTTAATGTAAGCTGGTGTTCTCTGTGGTGTCCAAGTTTCTGCAGCAACTCAATGATCAAAGGCGATTTTTGTCTTGCTCTACATGCAGCATATGAACATTCTTTGTTAAAGAATCAGAAATAAATGAAGATGAAAATATCTAAATGTTGATATGCTCAAAGAACAAAATGAAGTGTGATTAGTGACTCCCACACTGGAGAAGTTGTTACCTGCATCTTACTGTCTATTCCACTTAGTATTAAAATACAAGTGCTAATAGTACTATTCCAGTTTAAGTTGTTTAAAATTCACAACTTTAATAAGTAAGGGAAATTAAAAATTGAATAATTTCAAACCAGAAATGTATAAACACTTGGAAATGTAAGTATAGTGTAATTTTTTGAAACTATTAATGTTGTAAAATATTTGTATTTCTAATATTAAATATTATCCATGTCAGCACTGAGCATGCTTCAGCTTTCCTGGGAGAATAAAATAGCAACCCACTCAAGTATTCTTACTTGGAGAAGCCCACGGACAGAGTAGCCTGCTGGGCCATAGTCCGTGGGGTTGCAAAGAGTCAGACATGACTTAGCAACTGAGCGTACATATTTGAACTTTAGTGTTCAGTCATGGGTGTGATGAGGTGCGTGGGAAGGGAGTAATAGAGACCAAGATCAGAATAATAAATGAAGAACTTATTATAAAGACCCTCATAAGTTCTGCAAAGGATGCTGGGTTTGATCGGTAGACAATACACAACAGAAGTCTTAATGTGCAGAGGAAGTGGATGGAGGAAGGAGATTCATTTTTGTGTAGATTATCTTGATATAGTTCAAAGGGCATCCAACTTGGATTTATATACAGCACTTTGACTTTGCAGCAGCTGTACAATCTCAAGAAAGTCATTTAATCTGTTTTACACTTTATTTTCTCAGCTATAAATTGGCTGACACTATTTAATAGGCTTTATGTCTCGTCATGGACCATCACGTGTACAGAAGTCTTGTCAGCTATAGTGTGCATTTTTCATGTGGAAGTTGTTGATACGTGTTTCTATGATTCATTAATATTCTATTATATATGTCAAACATGACATCAAAATATGGTCATTAATAAATGAATGGATGATTATCTAATACATGAAGTGGTTTCATATAGTTTTTAAAGAAGCATACAGTGCCAATACACAGCCAGTTTTGTTTCCCCGATGCCACACTGGCATATGCAAGGAAACATTTGAGTTCAAAGAAAATTAAAAGAATTCATCACATTTCTCCCTCTTGGCTGGAAAAGTTTCTCTGTTCAAATTTTTCACTTTGCTGAAGTGAAGTTTCATAAGGGTTACCCCATCACAGCAAATGTATGTTGCTTATTTTCACACATAAGGGATTATGTTTTCATTAACACTCCAGCTGCTGCATTTCTCGTCTAGCTTTTTAACTTCCGTAAATTCATATCTTCATATGTAGTCATATAGATTATGTTCTACAAAGCGACAGAAGTGCCATCTGTTTTTAGAATCTCCAAGTGATTCTAATGTGGACAAAGGTGTATCTCAGAGAATTATATTGAGAAGATTGCTTCCTAGGTATTACTGTCTACAGTGTTTTTTTTATTTATTTTTTTGTGCAATTATATCACTATCCTTGTCTCACAGCTTTTGTTTATTCACTTCTTTCCCATTTCCCCTTTTAGTAGAATTTAATCTTTTCTACTTATGCTCTTTTCCTTGGGAGCCTCAACAACTACTTCATGTGGGCCCTCAATTCTACATGTTCAGATCTGGCCTTTCTCCCAGGGGTTAATCAGACCTTTCCAACTCCAGGTGTTTCTGCTTGGCTGTTCTACATTTATGTCAAATGTACCATAAAAACCCCATACCACACACAGGACTGTCTTCTTTTTCCTTCTTCCAAATTAGCTCCACTTTGGGCTTCCCTGATAGCTCAGTTGGTAAAGAATCCACCTGCAATGCAGGTAGACCCCAGTTTGATTCCTGGGTTGGGAAGATATGCTGGAGAAGCGATAGGCTACCTGCTCCAGTATTCTTGAGCTTCCCATGTGGCTCAGCTGGTAAAGAATCCACCTGCAACGCGGGAGACCTGGGTTAAATCCCTGGGTTGGGAAGATCCCCCGGAGAAGGGAAAGGCTACCCACTCCAGTATTCTGGCCTGGAGAATTCCATGAACTCTATAGTTCATGGGGTCCCAAAGAGTTGGACACGACTGAGCGACTTTTACTTTCATTTAAATGATCCCTGCGACCCAGAGCTTGTGCTTATCCAGAAAGGAGCCATCAGGGTCATCTTTGATTTGTCTCCTAGCCTTTCATATATGTCATGATCATTTTCTTTTCTTTTTGTTTTAATTTTTTTGCTTAATTGGGGTATAGTTGATTTACAATGTTGTTTTAGTTTCAGATGTACAGTAAAATGAATCAGTTACGCATACATATACAGCCACTCTTTTTAAAATTTTTCTCCCATATAGGCCATTACAGAGTATTGAGTAGAGTTCCCTGTGCTGTACAGTAGATGCTTATTAGTTATCTATTTTCTATATAGTAGTGTGTATATGTTAATCCCAATCTCCCAATTTATACCTCCCACTGGTGACCATAAATTTGTTTTCTATGTCAGTGACTCTGTTTCCATTTTGTAAATGAGTATATTTGTATCATTTTTTAAAGATTCCACAAAAGAGTGATATCATATGATATTTATCTCATCATCATTTTCAATCATTCATTAAAATCCTCTTGGTCTACCCTTCAGATAATCCCCCCATCCCCATTTCTTCATTCTTCTTATCATTATTATGTTGGAGTTAAGCCTTCTATCACAGTACACCTAAACTGTTGTGTTAGCTTCCCAAATCTTCTGACCTCTAATTTGGCCAGGCTAAAATGTTTCCTCTGCCTGCCATGCTGATACTCAAAGCCTCGGTGGACCTTAAACTTAAAGTTCTCTGACTGGTGGTGCTAGACTGGACTCCTATTTCCAGTTCTTCAGAGTGGGATCTTGAACCTCATCCTTTGTTGGGGAACTTTGCCTTACCTCTCATGTGAGCAGAGTGTAATTTTCTACCTCACTGACATTGAGTTTAACTACATGACATGCTTTGGCTAAAAGAGCCATGACTACAGTGTGACACAGATTTGCTTGCATGACTTTGCTTCTCTGGGATCCACCCTGAGAAGAGCATGTCCCAGGCAGACCCCATTTCTCTAGCTTTGGCCCCAGAAAGAGACCCATAAGTGAACTAGAGCCTAACCCGCAGTCCGAGGCAGAGCTGCCCTACCTGAACTAATAATGACTCAAGAGCAAGAAAAAAAAGAAATTGGTTGTTGTAAAGCTCCTGGGAATTGGGGATGTTTGTTACACGGCATTAGTATATAAATAGTAAACTAATACACAGATGTTCAAGATGTTCAAATGCTCTTTCTCATCTTTTAAATATTCCCCTATATAAAGACTTGATGCTGGTGAAGTGGTCTCTAAAACTTGTCTCCTTCACTTTTTTGATTGCTTTCATCACATTTTGTCCTTCTCCTTGTCCATCAAGGCCCCGTATTGTTTCTTTTCAGTAGATTCTTCTCTGATGACCACAACTCTGATCTCCCTTCTTCAGACGGCTTAGTGTCCTTGTCTTTTGTTTCACACCTCAGCTTTGGTCTGATACTATTAGTTATCTTGAAGCATGTATTTGATCACATCATGTAATTCCCATATTCAAAACCCTCCCAAGAGACTCCATTGCCTTCAGGACAGGGTCCAAGCTCCTTACTCGCAAGCTCCAGCCTCTCTTGCCTCCGTTCCTCTGTGCATATGGAGTAGTTTACATTTCCCCCAACACAGTCTGCTCTTTCTTGCCTCTGGGTCATTGTGCATTCTGCTCCCTCTGTCTGGACCACCTTTTCCTCCACTACTCTTTTCTCAACATTCTCCTGAATTCAGATATATTTGCTGTTAAGTTACAGAAACTCTCACTTACCCTCTGTGGCCAGATGATGTTCCTTGCCTTGAGAACAGTGGGCTGCCCTGTGCTGCAGAAATGCATCAACAGCAGAGTCTCAGTGGCTTCACCAACAAAGATGTGTTTCTCCGACTCATGTCTGTGATGCTGAATGCAGGAGGGTGGGGAAGCTGTGCTTCACTCAGTCCTTTTGGGCCCAGGCTGACAGGAGCTCTGCCATCTTGGATTTGCATCATCTGGACATTTGGCCTTGTGCTGTTCTCCTCTCAGTCCACAGCCCCAGCGAGCCCCAAGATCCCAAAATAACTGACAGCAAAATTGTGAAGTTTAATGGGGCACATGGGATGTTTGGGGAGCCCTAGCTCTCTCTGTGTGTGTTTCATAGATGGGTTTCTGTGAACCTCCAGAGTTTATCTTTTACCACACGTAATATCATGGCATTATCTTGTCTGGATCCACTGGACTTGAAGATCACGAGGGTAGATGCTGTATCTGAGTTTGTGTCATCTGTCCAGAGGCAAGTGCAGGACCTGACATACAGTTACTGGTGTAGAAATATCTGTTGAAGAGATGCTGAATCTTTGTGCTCCTATGCTGTCTGAGAAGACTTCGTGCTCCATGATGGCAGGATCCACCTCATCTCTCCCACAACATCTAGTTAGCATCTTCCAAAGAATAGACAACTGATGCATATTTAGAGCATTTTTACGATGGCTTGGTGTGATTTTCCAACAGCTAATAACTTGTGGCCACACTTCTTTACATAGGTATTTCTGTAGAATAGATTTAAATGATTTGCCTATCATCCTGCATGGGGCGCCTGGAAGATTTTTAAACAAGTCAACTGTGTATGTAGTATGTGTACCAGGAATAAAAAACAAAACACAAGGTCCCTTTGCTCCCTTTTGGGAACCTGTCTAGTTTCTTTCCAGGTGAGGATCCAGGAAGGCTCTTTTCTTTTAGGTTAGGTTTTTGAGCAAGGCTTCAAGAATCAACAGAGCCTGCAGAATCATGCAGCTTTCCTTTACTCTTTAAAGCTGCTTTCCTCTTCACTGAATATATTTCTCAGTAGTATATATCTATCACTGTGTAACAAATTATCCAAGAACAGAGCACCTTAAGACAATCAGCATTTATTTTCTTACAGAGTGTCTGGAGTCAGGAGCCTGAACATGGCTTATCTGGGTGGTTCTGGCCAGACTGTCTCATGGGGTTGCAGTCGAGGCATTGACTTGACTGGGGACTGGAAGATTGACTTCCAAGGTTATTCAGGGGCCTGTTGTTATGAGATCCGCAGTTGCTTAACACATGGAGCTTTCCATAGGGCTGCTTACCCTACGGTAGCTGGCTTCCCCCAAGTAAGGAAGTGATTCGACAGAGCAAGTCGCTAAAGCAGGGGCTGCAGTGCCTTATGATGACTCATCACACATTGTGATTTCTGCTTTATTCTTCCTGTCCTTAGAGGCGAATCATTAAGTCCAGCTGGCTGGATGTTTGGAGGAAGGGATATTAGCTTTTACATCTTGGAGGGAAGAGTATCAGTTGGTGGACATAAACAACCACACCCTCCCCTGGGCAGGGTAAATGCTGTTTCACAGCCTTCCCTCCCCTGGTTGCTCAGGCAAGCCTGTGCCTCCCCTCTCTCCACAGCCCCCCACCCCCATGTTAGGATATTTACCTCTAATCATTGATATTAAATGAACAGCATAGATTTAATATAAAGAAGATGCAAAGATAAAGGACAATTTCCACACGTTCTCAGCATCCTCAGAGGTGCTGACTACGGTCTGTTAAATCCACGACTTACTTTCTAAGATGAATGTCTCATCACAGTTGGGATCTCTGCTTATACTCATGAGGGTGACTCCAGGGGAAGCTCTGGTGGCCCCTGTAGGCCTAGCCTTTGCTGGGTGGTGATGTGTCTGCCCTCTGGAAGATCCCTCTCTCCTTTCCATGGTCATATATGCAGACAAGGCTGAACAAAGGATGACCAGAGGCCCTGGAATCGCCCTTTGTCTCGGCTGAAATCTTCTTCATTCCGGGGCTCTGCAGTGTAGGTAGCATCATTCTCATGAATCCCCAGCAGCATAGTAGGAAGTCAGACTTTTCTGGTAGCACCATAGTAGGAAGTCAGACTTTCCTGCCATGGAGGGCAGCATGGTGCATTGAAACTATCAATACATGAGCTTTGGAATCAGACACTAGTTCAAAACCCAGTTCTACCACTGTCTGGCTTTCTGAACTTGGACAAGTCATTTAACCTCTCTGAGCCCCTAGTTTTTTCATCAGTTAAATGAGGATAATGTGAGGATAGGACAAAACAACTTACAGAGGTAAATGGCACAGTGTCTGGCACATAATAGACATCAGCCAGAGTTCATTCAGTGAATGAGTGAGTACACTTAAGAACTGCCTGCAGTACCTGTGGGACATCGTGGTCCTGAACATCACTCTCTTGCTTGTAGAAACTGACAAAGAACTGAACTGTGTATTTCTGGGGCAACGTCTCTCTTGTCTACCTGTATTACATGATTTGCTGAGTTCCTTGAATACATTCTGTTGGAAGATTTTCATTCTGCTTTGCCTTTTGTGACAAAAAGAAACCGCAATTCATTTGATATTTGAAAGCCGTGACAGCACAATGTGAGGATAACTGGAAAGAGCAGTTCTTTTTGGTTTGTTTGTTTTCTCAAAAAGTTCTCTCATATTTTAAGTAAGCTTCTAAGGAATCAGAAGCTTTGGTTTCAACAAAGGACCATAATTTTTCTAATGACTCCTGTTAGCTACTTTGTGTGGTGGTTTTCTTAGGCAGAGGGGAGGGGGAGTGTGGGTTGGTAGAGGTGGGACTAAGTGGAGGAAGCAAAGTGCTGCTCCTGATACTTACCTACATGTTTAGGGACCTTCCCCTATGAGTAGATTTCCTCCTCCTGTACTTTCTATGCGGAGAATTGCCCTAGCCTGATGGGTGACACGATGCAATTTGCTTCTCTCCCTTTCTTCCCCCCAGAGATGTGTGTTTTTGCTTTAATATATTCAAGGGCAGCCTCTGCTGTGTCTGGATTGGCATTTGTAATTATACACTGTGAAAATATAATGGAGAGAGAAAGTATAACTCCTCTCCCAGATTTAAAAAAAGTTTCATGTGTTAATGTGTTTCTATACCCCTGCCTGAGGAGCAAGAGATCAAGCTCCATTTGACTTCTTTCTTTTGTATGATAGTCACGTTCTTTTGACTATTAAAAAAAAAAAAATCAGTGTGTGATGCTTTGTCCTGTGCTGAACAGAACCTCTGCAATGCTTACAACTGTTCCTCTGCAGTTGTTTTCCAAGTGATTTGATGTTCTCGACAGCATTGATTGCACCAAGGTCTGATAGTTTGTAGTTAATTTGTTCCGACCTCTCTTTGTGAGGTTGGAGTGAGTGAATGGTGCACGTCTCACAATATAGAGGCTCAGATGATAACCAGAGGGAGACAAATAAGTTGTTAACATCTTTTTACATAATAAGCAAGACAACAGCCTCTTGACTGTGTGGGCTGGTCATTTTACATTCCTAAATATATATTCTTCATCATCTTCCTTCAGCTATTTTTAAAAATATAAGATTAGCTCACCTACAATAACTAGAATTGCTCTAGTTAGGCAGACCACAGCTATGAAGGGGCAGAGACTTTTTTCCATTGTCATATGAGGATTTTTGCTTATTGATATGTACTTGACACCACCATTGATCCAAACAAAAGGGAATTGATTAAAACTTTCACACAAAAAGCTCAAGAGAGACAAAAAAGTGGTACTTTCAGAATTAAAGGTTATTACATGATGTTGTGAACATTCATTATTTTTGCAATTCCTCTCCCTTCTTTTGTAAAAAAACAAAAATTCCTTCTTTTCACTAGAGAACTACCTCTGACCCACCCTTAACTCTTGTGATTAATCTCCGCCAGTCCCCTCCACCCAGGGGTATGGCCCAGATTGACTTGAGCTAGTGATCATACCCCATTCTCCTGAGCATTGGCTTGGCTTGGGATGGGCAGATGGCCCAAGTCTGGTCAGCAGGTGTCATACCCAAGACTCATGCTTGGTCACTGTGGGGAGAGAAGTGCTTTAGCCACTGGTGAAAAGCTGAGAGGAGTAAAGGTCTGGAGCTGTGGCAGCTACTTTGAGATCAGGAGGAGAGAGTCTGAGTGAGAAGGAAGTCACATGAGGGAGAGAGCAGAGCTGGTCTCAGAAATACAGAGAACAGAGTTCTTAGGAAACCATTTGAGCTCCTGTCTTAAGCTGAGTTTCATTATGCTGCTAGCCCTGGTTAGAAAATTAAGCGTTTTCAGTTTTTCTCAAGAAGATTTCAGTTTTTTTTTAACTGGCAAATTAGAAGGCTTCTAATTGAGTCAGGCACCAAGAAAGCTAGCACACTGGGAAGAGCCCGCACAATGCTAGTTAGTCCAAACCAAATAAGTGATGCCAGGTGAACATGTGTCCATTCAAATATGGGTCTAACTCATTCTCTTCTACTTATTGTAGTTTTGGACTTAGTTCATTCCCTGGAGATGTTTTTCTAGTTTATCTTTTCTTTTTTTGTGTGTGAAAATAATTTCTGGTTACTGATTACTAATATTCAGCACCTTGTCTATTTCCATCCTCTTAACTCTTATCCAAGTTGCAAGTGAAATGGGAAATATCAACAACTTCTTCAAATCCCTTAACCTCTCTTTGCCTCAGTTTCCTCATGTGTAAAATGGGGAAAATCATCATAACTGGTTCATAGCATTGTTGGGAGAATCAAATTGTTTAATAGAGAGCAATGTCGAACCAATAGTAAAGCACTGTAAAGATATTAGGCCTTATGATTTTTATTCTCAAACTAATCATGAAGTTATATTTCATTCCAGTCTCCATAATCCATCCATTATGGGTCCTTAGTTTCCTTTGTTCTATGGTATATTTGGCATGTGCTATGGCATGCCATCTGGCATATCTGAAGAAGTCAATTTACCTCTTGTCTGAACAGCATTTAAAAGTTTCTAACAGTGAATCCATACATTTACAAAGAAAACCAGTGACGTGATTTACCTATTAAAATAGTTTTAACTATTTGAAACTAATTTAAAAATTTTTGTAAAGTTTAATTTGTGATATAGTAATGTATGTCCTTTTATAATGGACTCATAAATAACAAGATCTAATAATGAGTCTAGTTGTTACTGCTATCTCAAAGGAGGGATGAACATAAATAGCATTTCAATTATCTGTAGTGTAGAAATGTGCCATGAAAATCATAACCTATTATTTCTGCTGGTGACAGAATCACAGGTTCTACTGATGCTCTTGTGTGTGTGGCATATATTAGTAATTGAAGGAACTGCTAAATGTCAGAGATTGGTGAAACTAAAGGCATTTTTTTTTCCTCCATTAAAGTTAACAGACTCTACCCAAAGGTTCATGGAGTTCAAGTTAAGAAGTCCTTATCCAGGTCCTACTCATATTTTAAAGCCTGATTCAAATATGCTTCCCTGGTGGCTCAGAGGTTAAAGTGCCTGTCTGCAATGCGGGAGACCTAGGTTTGATCCCTGGGTCGGGAAGATTCCCTGGAGAAGGAAATGGCAACCCACTCTGGTATTTTTGCCTGGAGAATCCCATGGACGGAGGAGCCTGGTGGGCTGCAGTCCATGGGGTCACTGAGAGTCGGACATGACTGAGCGACTTCACTTGCACTTTCAAATATGCTTTGTCAAAGTCCTTTCTCATCTCACACCTCTTTTATTCCCACATGGCAATATGGTTCCCCCCACAAAGATCCATGTTTGTTTGTTTGTTTGTTTTCCCTGCCGCATTGTTATTAGCTATGTGCACATGTTCCTCCGCATCGAGGACATCAGGCCCATGGTCAGTCTTCATGCTGGTACCCTGTGTTTTTACGAGGAGGCCGTGGTTGGGTAGGAATGCGAGAATGCTGCGGGCCATCATTACTTATCTCCTTTTCCCTGACTGCCCATTGCAGTATAAAGTACGGCATTTCTGAGAATGTAGCTCATTTCGTTTTAGTGTTATTTACTGTGCTGGTTCTGCTGCTTGGGCTGACAAATCACCCCTCCATAAGGCAGGTTCTAATCCCATATGCAGTCCCTGCTCAGTGGCAATTTATATGACAAGCTCTCTGAGTTTAGGCAAATATCCTGATATTTTAGCTCAGTTATTCTGACAACAACAATTTCTGCCTTATGGAGTGCATATGTCACCGGAGAAAATCAGCTTCCTGAGCTTCCTGCCTCTTGCAGGAACATAAATTTTCATGGTGAACTTGAGATGCAAATTATGTGCCTTGATCCTCTCTGCAAATCTTGGCTTGCACCTGGCAGCCATCTTTATCGAGCTTGGGAAAAAGGAAAGAGAGGGAACAGAGGCAAAGGCAGAGGCAGAGAAGAAAGGAAGGCAGGCAAGGAGAGGAGGGACAGAAGATAGGCTGTTCTTTGTGCCTGTCTGGCCTCGTACACATCACTGAGCAGACAGTAAACTTTCTGAAGTTTTGTGTGTTATAATTTTAAGAAAATAAAACAGAACTATTTTTAATAGTTCGAAAAGGTAGCAAGAATTAGTGACTGATATTCAGAACTTGCTTCAACATTTGTTCTAGTACTAATTTAGAGCAGGGTTTCTCAACTTTGACACTTATTGACACTTTGGGCCAGAAGATTCTTTTCATGAGAGGTTGTTCTTGTGCATTGTAGGATATTCAGCAGCATTTTGGGGTTATACGCAGATACCAGTCTTGTGCCTCCCCAAGTTACAATGACCAAAATTGTCTCCAAATACTGCTGTATGTCTCTAGAGGGGTGAAACAGCCCTCTTACTGCCAAGTAGAAAACTACTGATTTAAAGGATAATGGGCAATATTGTGCTTTAGACGCTGTATGCATTGTTTTACGTATGTCATCTAACTTAATCTTCACAAGGTGTCATAAAATAAATGTTGTTATTATTTCCATGTAGTTGAAAGATAAGGTTCAAGGAGGTGAAGCAAAGTGAGTAAGAAGGAAACTCATGCGAAGAGACGGAAACCAATGCACAGAGAGACTGCAGTGTGTGGTGTAAGGTGTTAGAGCCGGGGTCACACATCTCTGGCACTTGCACCATGGCATCACTTCTGTGTGTAGCAAGAATGGCCTGTAAAATATCACCCCTGTGTCCTGAAGAGCCAAAACAGTTTTTCCAGCGAGCATTACCAATAGAGTGAAACCAATTGGTAAAATTGCCTTTCAGAAATGAAGGCAAAAGCAAGACATTCCCAATCAAAAGAAAACAAACAAAAAACCTAAGGTAATTTATTGCTAGCAGACCTGCCCTATGAAAAATAATAAAGTTCTTCAGGTTGAAATGAAATGACCCTCAGGCTACGAGAGTGTAACTTAAATCCATAGGAAGGAATAAAGAGCACCAGTTAAGATAACAACAAGGGGAATGTAAAAAACAGTATAAATATATTTTTTGTTTGTAACTTTTCCTCCATCATAAAGACACTACCCTTATGACAGAAAGTGAAGAGGAGCTAAAAAGCCTCTTTATGAAAGTGAAAGAGGAGAGTGAAAAAGTTGGCTTAAAGCTCAACATTCGGAAAACTAAGATCATGGCATCTGGTTCCATCAGTTCATGGGAAACAGATGGGGAAACAGTGGAAACAGTGTCAGACTTTATTTTGGGGGGCTTCAAAATCACTGCAGATGGTGATTGAAGCCATGAAATTAAAAGACACTTACTCTTTGGAAGGAAAGTTATGACCAACCTAGATAGCATATTAAAAAGCAGAGACATTACTTTGCCAACAAAGGTCCATCTAGTCAAGGCTATGGTTTTTCCAGTGGTCATGTATGGATGTGAGAGTTGGACTGTGAAGAAAGCTGAGTGCCAAAGAATTGATGCTTTTGAACTGTGGTGTTGGAGAAGACTCTTGAGAGTCCCTTGGACTGCAAGGAGATCCAACTAGTCCATCCTAGAGGAGATCAGTCCTAGGTGTTCATTGGAAGGACTGATGCTGAAGCTAAAATTCCAATACTTTGGCCACCTCATGCGAAGAGTTGACTCATTGGAAAAGACCCTGATGCTGGGAGGGACTGGGGGCAGGAGGAGAAGGGGACAGCAGAGGATGAGATGGTTGGATGGCATCACCAACTCGATGGACATGAGTTTGGGTAAACTCTGGGAGTTGGTGATGGACAGGGAGACCTGGCATGCTGCGATTCATGGGGTTGCAAAGAGTTGGACATGACTGAGCCACTGAACTGAATAAAGCAATAACTATAAATTTAACAGATATAATTGATAAAGGTGTGATTTTTATGATAATAACAGGATAAAAGAAGGGGAAGAAATTGACCTATTATAGGAGTGAGTCTTTGCACACTTTTGAAATTAAGTTGGTATTTATTTGAACTAAATTGTTGTTGGGCTTCCTGTTGTGGCTTAGTGGTAAAGAATCCGCTTGCCAATGCAGGAGACACAGGTTTGATCCCTGAGTCGAGAAAATCCTCTGGAGAAGGAACTGGCAACCTACTCCAGTAGTCTTGCCTGGGAAATCTCATGGAAAGAGGAACCTTCCAGGCTGTAGTCCTTGGGGTGGCAAAGAGTCGGACATGACTTCGTGACTAAACAACAAAATTGTTGTAAATTAAAATGTTAATTATAGGGACTTCCCTGGCCTTCTAGTGGTTGAGACTGCTTCACCTTCCAGTGCAGGGATTGTGGGTTCGATCCCTGGTCAGGGAGCTAAGATACCACATGCCTTGCAGCCATAAAAAAATATATATATGTACATATATATATATATATGTAAAATCAAAGCAGTATTGTAACAAATTCAATAAAGGCTTTAAAATACTAAAAAGAGATATTAATTGCAATCTGTAGGGCAACCATTAAGGAAGGAACTAAAAAGTAGTAAGAAAAATAACAAAATAATTAAAATGGTACACTGGAAAATACCTATTTTACATAAACAAAAGCAAAAATGAAGGAATAGAAGAACAAGATAGAAGGGTATGGAAAGATAAAGGCAAGTGGCAGCTATAGACCCCACTTTATCAGTAATTACATTACCTTTAAATGAATTATATACTTCAATCGAAGGGCCAAGGTTGGCAGAGTTTTTAAAAGTGGTCCAAGTAAACAGTGTCTAAAAGACACACTTAATTTTCAAAGACACAGATAGGTTGAAAGTAAAAGGATGGAGAAAGATATACCATGAAAAAAGTAAACAAAAATTTTAGAGTGTCTATAATATTAGTCAAAATCGACTTTGTGACAAAACTTGTTAGTAAACACAAAGAAGGATATTTTAATGATAATAAAGGGCCAGTCTTATCAAGATGATGTAACAGTTATAAACAATTATGAACCTAAGAACTGATTCCTGAATACAGAAGCAAAAAATGACAGAGTTAAAGGGGAAATAACCAATTCAGCAATAGTAGTTGGAGAGTTTAGTGCTCCATTTTCTGTAACAGCTAAAACAACTAAATAGAATAGTAACAAGGCAATAGGAAGCTTGAACAACGCTACACCAACTAGAGCTAACACACATCTACTGAGTCCTTCCCTTGATGCTAGCACAATATGTATTCTTCTTGAGTGCACACAAGTCATTCTCCAGCATAGACCGTATATTATGCTGTAAAATAAGGCTCAATACATTTAGAAGGATTGAAATTATACAAATTCTTAGGGCACAATGTAATGAAATTATATATATAAGCAGCAGGAGAAAATTTTTGAAAAATTCCTAAATATGTGGTAGTTAAACATACCACATTCCTAAATAACCAATGGGTCAAAGAAGAAAGCACAAAGGAAATTAGAAAATTCTTTGACATGAATGAAGATGGAGGGGAAAAAAAAAAACAAAAAAACCAAACTATGTAGAAGTAAAAATCCTAAAAAGAGGTTTTCATAGTGGTCCAGTGGTTAAGAATCTGTGCTCCCAATGCAGGGGGCCCGGGTTTGATCCCTGGTCAGGGAACTAGATTCCTCATGCCACAGCTAAGACCTGATACAGCCAAAAAAAAAAAAAATCCTTAACAAGATACCAGCAAGCCAAATCCAGCAACATAGAAATAGGGTTATATACCAGGATCAAATGAGATTTAGCTAAAGCTATACAAGGCTCTCTTAACAAACAAAAATCAATCAATGTAATGTGCAACATTAATAGAACAAAGGGAAAAAAATATTTGATTATAGTAATAGATGCAGAAAAAGCTTCTGTCAACATCCAAAACCTGTTTATGAATCAAAGCACTCAACAAACTGGGAATAGAAGGAAATTTCCTCAACTTGATAAAGTTAATCCATGAAAACCCCACAGGTAACACTGTGAAAAGCTGAAATGTGAAAAGCTGAAAGCTTCCTTCCTAAGATCAAGAAGACAACAAGGAGGTTCACTGTCATAATTTTTTTTTTTTTTCCAACAGTATACTGGAGGTTTTGGGTTTCCCTGGTGGTTCAGGCAGTAAAGAATCAGTTCAGTGCAGGAGACCTGAGTTCAATCTCTGGGTCAGGAAGATCCCCTAGGGAAGGAAATGGCTACCCACTGCAAAATTCTTCACCAGAACAATTAGTAAAGTACAAAAAGAAAGAAAGAAAGAAAGAAAATGGTACTAATATGTTTAAAGAGAAAAAGAATAGTCTTTTTAACAGTGCTGGGGACAACTGGATGTCCACAGGCAAAAGAATAAAGTTAGATCCCTACCTTATGCCATGTAAAAAACTCAGCTCAAAATAGATCAAAGACCTAAAGATAAGAGATAAAACTATAAAACCCTTAAAAGGAAACACACATAAATTAATATTTTGACCTCTGAGAAGGCAATGTTTTGGCAAATTTGACACGAAAAGCACAAACAACAAAGGAACAACGCAGATGAGTTAGACTGATCAAAGTTTAAATATCTTTCAAAGATACTGTCAAGAGAGTGTAAAGAGAACCCACACAGTGAGAATATTTGCAAATGATATATCTGATAAGAGGCAATATCCTGAATATAGAAATCTTTAAACTCAAAAATAAAGTCCTAATTAAAAATTGGCAAAAATGCTTAAATAGACATTTCTCCAAGATAGCCTATAAGCACATGAAAGATACTCAACATCATTAATCATTCGTGGATTTCAAGCCAAAGTAATAATTAGGTACCAATTCATAATTAGGTACCAATTTACTAAGATTGCTGATCAAAAAGATGACGATAAATATTCGTGAAGATGCAGAGGAATTAATAACCACATAGCTTGCTCCTGGGAATATAAAGTGGTGCAGCTCTTTGGAAATCAGTTTTGATGTCCCATCAAGCTACTGTGTGACCCACACAGAAATTTCACTCTTAGATATAGACTCAAGAGAAATGAAAGTGTCTACTTAAAACTTGTACACCGACATTCATTGTAGAGTTATTCATAAGAGTCCAAACATAGAAATGACCCCCATGCCCATCAGTTGATATAAGTGGACATTGAAAAATGTGGTTTGTCACTAAAAAGCTATGGAAGAGTGAAGTACTGAAACAAGCTATAACCTGATGAACTTCAAAGCCTCCTGCTAAGTGAAACTAACTAGACAAAAAGGTCACATGTTATATGATCCCATCTATATGAAGTGCCCAGAATAGGCAAACTCAAAGAATCAGTAAGTTTAGTAGTGCCTGCCTGGGTCTGAGGAGACAGGGGATGGATAGTTCCTGCTAATGGGTGTGGGGTTTCTTTCTGGAGTGGTGGTGAGGCTCTGAAATGAGAGAGTGTTCATGGTTGCACAATGCTGTGAAGGTAGTAGATGAAATGTATACCTCAAAGGTGTGAATTTTATGGTGCATGAATTACATCTCAATAAACAGTATAATAAAAAATAAGCACAGATTTCAAGCCCCTCCACACACAAAAGAGATGTGATTGTGTCAAGTAAATAAGAAAAGGAAGAGCATTCCAAATCATATTTCAGAACTGAACATGTTGGGCCCTGGGAAGCCACAGAAATGTGCCACTTAGATCTCCTTTGAGCTGGAGCTTAGTACAGTTGATTCCAGACACAATAAGTGGAGTACAAAGTAAATTACTTCCCACAGTTTTTTCCAGGAATATTTATTTGATTATTTGGCTGTGTTGAGTCTTAATGGAGGCAGGCAGGATCTTTGTTACAGACTCAGTAGTTATGGCGTGCAGGTTTAGTTGCTCCGTGGCGTGTGGGATCTCAGTTCCCCAACCAGGGATCGTACCCATGCCCTTTGTATTGGAAGGTGGATTCTTAACCACTGTACCACCAGGTAAGTCCCCACTTCCCACACTATTGATGATGATTTTCTAAAAGTTTTAATAGCTATCATCATAGTGATGATCATTGAATTTAGACATAATCACAGCAAGAAAATCTAGGGCTGTGCTGTGCTATACAGGAGCCACTAGCCATCTATTCACCTATTCACATTAAAATTTAAATTAAATGCAACTATAGTGGTTTCCCTGTTGCCCTAACCCAGTTTAGATGCTCAGTAGTGTTATTTGGCCACCATATTGGATGGCACAGAGCAATCCCATTGTTGCAGAAAGTTCTGTTGGACCCTCTGGTTTAGGAAGACATGACCAGAGACGGGAAGGGGTCCAATGCATGCTAAGTCGCTCAGTCATGTCTGGCTCTTTGTGATTCCATGGACCGTAGCTCACCATGCTCCTCTTTCCATGGAGTTCTCCAAGCGAGAATACTGGAGTGGGTTTCTATTACCTTCTCCAGAGGGGCCAGTAAAGGAGTCTAAAAAGAATCTTCCAAAATTTAAGAAATCTTCTCAACTTTAAAACCTTTTAAAAGTTACCCAGTAACCTTTGCTGAGAACCCGTCTCCTATAGTTCAGGCTGGACAATAGGGATTAATTAGTTAATTGCTTCATTCATTTATTCTGTGTTTGTAGAGTAGTGACTATTTGAGAAACTGTGTCAGGGACATGATACAAATCGATCAATAAAACTGGTGTGTTGTCTCCTCTCAAGCAGCTTACATTCCAGAGGAGGCAATAGATACTATTCAGGACAAGCAGATATAAAAATTCTAGTTGTGATGATCACTCTGATGGAGAGGTGTCTAGAGCAGTGCAAATGGGAAGAAGTGTCCTTGACCTCATCTGGAGTATCTTTTCTAAAGAAGACATCCATGAGATTAGATTGAAGTGAGTAGATGAGGGAAGAGGAGGTGGGAAAGCTGGTTCCAAGATACAGCCTGGTACAGATACACCAGAGGGCCTGGTGGTGGGGGAAGCATGTCAGGAAGGAGGAATTGACAGGGCAAGTATGGTGCATCACAAGAAGTGAGGGGAAGCCAAAGCCAGAAGGGTAGAGTACCCGCAGCATCAGCATCAGCATCACTTATAACAAATGTAGAATCTAAGTTTAACAAGAGCCTCAGGTGATCAATGGGCGCCAATTTGAGAGGCACTCTGTACCAGGAGTCCGTAACTGCAGGCTGCAGGCCAGATCCTGCCCCCGCCTGCTGGTACCTACTTTGTTGGACCACAGCTATGCCTTTTCATGTACTTATTGTCTGCGGCTTCTCTCATGCTTCAGCGATAAAACGGAGGGCTGTCGTGGAGATTGTTTGGCCCAGAAAGCCAAGAATGTTTACTGTCTGACCCTTTGCATAAAAGTTTTCCAATTCCTAGTTTAGTGTGCTGTGCCTCAGAAGTAGCATCGGGGATTTGGGAAGAAGCAAAGAAAGCCAGTGAAGGTTTGCATTTTGGAAGGATCGATCCAGCTGCATGGAGATAAAAAGCACACAGACAGTACAGGCCCCTGAGGAGCTTAGGATCCGGTGGGAACTCACTTTTATCTCCCAGATTGGTTGTTGGCTCCTTTCATGAGGGATGTTGCTGTATTATTAACTCATTCTTTGTTGTTGTTGTTAACTCCCTCAATGCCTGGCAGAGTGTTAAGTGTTTACCCAGTGTTTGGTTGAGTACCTGACTTGGACTTAAAGCAGTTACTATTTACCCTGCTTAGGGACTTGTTTTGCAGACACTTCAGGAGTCAAATATTATGGTGCCTGATCTGCTTTCAGCAGCTTCCTTGACATCTCAACTTCATCTTTGACATGAATGCTGGACTAGTATGGCAGAAGCTAAGCCCCTGGCCACTTCGTGAGTTTCAGGAGAGTAGGGCAAGACAGGAGTGTGATTCTAGTTCTTGTGTGAATAGGACTGCAGGAAGAAGCTTCTGTGAGCCTCGGCTTCTTTCTCTGTGACATGAGGAAGCTGGAACAGTCTATTGTGAAGGTCCCCCAATATTTTTGTCCTTAGAGTAATGGGGACATCAGACAAGGCTGTGACTTGGCTCCCTGTATCTTTGTGTAAATGGAACCCTTCACACATGGGTGCACATAGTAGTTGGTGAGGACATTGGGAGGAAAATCCCCAGTCAGTCCTCAGTTACAAAGGAGATCTTTGAATTGTGTGTTGTTTTACACATGTACTTTTCTTTCATTTGTACAGATATTTGAACACGACTGGTTCAGCCATAAGGGGACCACCTTTATCTGCCAACTAGTATTTGTGTAGACTCTGGTCTTACTGGCTGTTTCGCTTACTTTTCCTGTTGTGAGTTAGCAGTGCTGAAATAAGTTGAATATTCACTGAAAGGAAGCTGGATGTCTGTAAACTCACCGTGACAAATAGACATGCATCCTATCTGCAGTGTGACCAAAAGAAAGTATGTTGAGAAAGTGATGGGTAATGGATTCTGGGAGAGGTTACAGTCGGGTGCATAGAAAGAGGGGGAAAGCTTTGAGGATAATCAATTGCTTTGAGATAGGTTTTTTAGCCTTGTCATCTCCTGGGCAATATGCATGCTACAGAAGTATCGCTTCAATACATAAAAAAAGCAGTTTGCAAGTTAAGCAGACTGTTTAATGGATGTAACTAGAGTAGGGAAGGAGTATTGCAAGGTCAACTATCTAATGTTTTGTGCGAATTGTTACTTGGCATTACCTTCCATTTGTTGCTGATGGCATTCAATTAAAGCCATATTTTGTCAAGTCATGCTATATTAGCTGCCATTGAAAATACAGAAGCAGTGCTGGCTTCATGGGCATGTGACTTATGCAGTCGAGTGAAACCTCACACTTAAAGGATCCTATATTTGGTTTAACTCTCTGGTGTTGCCATTTTGAAATTCTTGACACATTTTGGACGCAGGGCCCTGTACTTTATTTCCATGGGTCTCTGCGTATCATGCAGCTTGTTCTCATTGAAGATGGTAGAGTGTGTTTATTGCCTCAAGTAGCTGACAACATTGTGTCTTAGAATCATGTTGAAACAGTAGTATAAAAACTTGATTAGCTTTCCTGAGCCCTGATTTCTTCCTTGCAATATAAATAGATGGAATGGGATGCTGTGTTAGGAGAGATGCATGCTGCGTGCTAAGTCACTTCTGCTACTGCTACTGCTAAGTCACTTCAGTCATGTCCAAATTTTTGCGACCCCATGGACTGCGGCCCACCAGGTTGCTCTGTCCATGGGATTCTCTGGACAAGAATACTGGAGTAGGTTGCCATTTCCTCCTCCACGGTAAGGAGAGATACTGAAGGCTTAAACTGCTGAGTTGGTTTTCCCAAAGTAAGCAAGAGTCACAACAGTGGGACTTCCTCCCTTGACTTTCAAGCCAAGGAGAAGGGACTTCATGAACAAGGCTTAGTGCTGAGTTCAAGATATAATTCAGCCAAGGGCTGGTGGCATCTGATCCCTAGATATTGAGAAACTCAGGAGCATCTGGGTATGTTGAAAAGCACCCTGTGGAATGTAGTGGAAAATCTGGGCAAAGCTATGACTGGAAGATTCCTCAAAAATGGGAACCAGGATGCAGAGTCAAAGCAAAGACCAGTATCACAGTAATAGATAAACTCCTGGGACTAGACCTGTTTCAGAATTCAGAGTTTTTGTTTTTTTTTTAACTTTTGAGTGGTAACAAGACACATAATCCATTGAATATATAAATTTCCCCAGCATATCTGGGCAGGACTTCATAATAAATGTGTTAATTTCTCTGCAGTGAAATGTATTAACTGTTCACACCAAATAAGAAAAATGGAAAGACTATGAATAGTTATAACTCCACTCATGTCAGGGTTTGCTGCCAAATGTAATAGGGTCACGTTGCACCATAAATGAGTTACAAACTCTTGGTTATCAGAGAATTTGGACTTCCAAATTGTGGGTAAGGGATTGTAGACCTTTGTCTAATGAGATGCAGGTAAATGGGTCATTAGAACTCAGGAGAGAGGTGACAGGTGAGACATTACTCAAGTGAAGCCTGGCTAGACCTAGAGACCAACTCCCATGACTTGTCAGGAAACTCCAGACCTTCCCGCACTAACTGAGACCACAGACATCTTTGTGCTGAAGCAGATGGAAGACCTGAGGTACACAACTGTGAGCATCCTTTCTCAACATCTCTCTTAAGAACACCACTGCCCTCTTTATCCTGCTGCTCCAGCTTGGCGGCTTCTTGAACACATGGTCTCTCTGGCTGTATTTTCACAGTGGAAAACAGCATTTTCAGAACTGGCTGTCCCTAGCTTTCATATGTCGTTTTTTCCTTTCTGCTGTTTCTGTGACAGTTGGCACACGTGTCTCAAGCTTCATTTCTGAGATGGGTTTAAAAAACCTTGGCCAAAGAGCCAGGCTTCGTTAGCATCCTCTTCCATTTGTTTGCTTGAAAGCCAGTAGCAACCACACACAAAAATAACAATATGTTTGAGATTCCCGGAACATGCTTGAAATCTTCTCTGGTCCTTTGCTGTATTAATTTTTCATACAGGGATGATACATGACACTAGAAAATGATTATTCTTGAAATAGAGATTAAAGTAGCGGCTGATTTCCTGTAAAGATAAGTGTCCTTCATTTTCCCAGACCCCCTTCCAAGGCCTGGGAGGATCATAACAATAGTCTAATCATGATATCCTCTAATTTGTCTTCAAGAGGAGCCTTGAAATTTTATAACCTATCTAAACTTGCATTTGTCCTTATTTTACACCAATATAAAAGTGTGTCTCAAGGTCTTAGAGAGTTAACTCTGGCTTTGCCATTTTCCAGTGTTGAGAGTAACTTACCTATCTCTCAGAAATTCTAATTCCCCATCTGTTAAGTGGGTATATATACTCTTGATATCATAGAGTGCTTAGGAGGACAAGAGTGGTCATGTCCATATAACAATAGAAAAAATGTGCATAAGTGTTGATTCATCTCTTTGTTTCTTTGATGATTATTTTCCTTTGCAGTAAGAACACCTCAAGAAATGGGGTCTATTTTTCTCATTTAACAAGAAATCTGGAAAGAGTCCCAGAGATGTCATGGGAACTTAGAGTCATTGTTTCTTTCTCTTCAGCCTCCTTTAGTATGGACTCCATCTTCATTGCATTCCAGGAAGAAAAAAAAAGAGGAAAGACACATAAATATATCATTTGAGTCAATCTCTTTATATAAGGAAAATTATAGTATTTCCAAAATGCCATTGTGTAGGGATGGAGTTAATTTGAAGCTGATCTGTGTATCTTAGGGATGCCCAGAACCATACCTAGAACCATACTTAGCCTTGATCAAGAAAGGGATAAAATGCACTTACTAGTGATTTCTAATGCTATGCTTAAAATTCAAAACTCCTCAGGAGGGAGCTTATCCCCACTTTATCTACACTGTTAGTTGAAAATGTAAACATTGATAATCTGTACCTGCAATTAATAATCTGTACCAGGTTTGCCTGGTTATAGTCTGGTATAGTCTAGTTAGGTAGAAAAGAGCCCTCAGTAAACTTGTACCTTAGTCACAGACTTTTTCTGTTTTGTTTGTTATTGTTTGCCTAGTCCATGGCATGATGTCTGGCACACAATAGCTAGTCAGTAAATATTTGTCGAATGAATCAATGTTTGCAAATATTTAGCTTCTTAAGAATTAGACTCCATGACTTATCCGTGCAAAAAGTCACACAACTGAAGTTGTAAGCAAACATTTCTTGGGAGATTATGGTCAGAGTGAAAGAGAAGAGTCAGCCCTGTTGTGCCAGAGATTGGAAGGGGGTGTGGTTTCACTTCAGAGTGTTCCCTGGCAGAGATGATCTGAATACCACTAAGGCCAAAGTCTTGGGGACTTTGGGGAAAAAAACAGTCTCAAAAGCTATTACACTTCCCTTTCACCTTTTAGCTTGATAACACACAACCTCATGTCTTTGTGACAATGTCAAAACTATTTTCATTTACTCATGGTTACTACTGACTTAAATTCCAACCTCAAGCTTCCGTTGCAGTTTTGTCTGTGAAGGACAGCTTCCTCTGATATCTATTACCCTGCAAACAGTCAAGATTAATCCAGCTGCGACAGTTGACTAGGCTGGCATTTTCTGTCTCCTCCTCTGCTGTAGATGTTAGGGCTTTTACTAAGATGGTGACCTTTCAAAGGAAAGAGACCCATTTTCTAGTTGACAAGTAATGAAGTTATCCTTAAAAACCTTAACGTGGGTCTTCTGGGTGCCTTGCTATTTCTAGGGTGTTCCATGTGCCTTCTTACAGAACCATTCAGAGAAAGAAGCAAAGACAAATCTATGGTGTGTCCCCAGTTGACACCACTATCACTAGACTGCAAGGGTTATGAAAGAGTGTCTAAATTGCCAGTCATATAATATGTGGAAGGCTTTTTATCTCTGAGAAGCAGATAGCTGAAACTCATCAATAAAATTCCATGGTCAATTTTATTTTCCCACCAGGAAGAATATTGACATCATCATCATAATATGCCCCAGAGAGACCTGGTTGTATCAAGGACAAACAGCCAGACACTGTGAAGTATGTCACAAAAGTAACAGGAACCACCCACAGAGATCAAGCAGGATGCAAATCTTCCCATTTCATCTCTGCAAAGAAGACCATGAAAGTAATGAGGTGGAAACAGACCCATATGACACTGCCTCTCCTCCTCTCTCCACCTGTCCTTGTCTGGATCTCCACCAGAAACAAACTCCATTTACCTTCATGATTATTTAATTAACATTTTAAGCAGGAATCTGATCATGCACCCTCCGGCCTAACACCTTCAATAGTTTTTTACTCTTTTAACAGAAAATGTAAACTTCTTTGGCCTTCATGCATGGATAAACCATAGAGACTAATTCTTGAGAAGCTTTATTTTTGTACACATTCACTTACTCAGTACATAGATAGATAGATACTTTGAATGGCTCTGTGTGCCAGGCATTGTGCTATGAACTGGGTAAACAACTGCGAACAACATTTTGTTAGTGTTTAAAGAATCAAGCAAATACTCTACCTTTTTCTGCCAAGTGGAGAGCTGACCATGGAGGAGTCAGAAGGCTCTTTTAGCTGTATGTATGGAATCTTTACTCTGACGCTCAGAGCGCTATGAACATGTCTACCTGAAGACACTGCTGTGCGCAAAGCTCGCAGCCCCTCCAACCTGGGTGCCTGGCCCTGCATAACATACGGAAGTAGACCAGAACACGACATCATAGGAGGAAAGAAAGGTAAAGGCCAGGTCACATGTACCCTGTTGGTCAAATTTCTCACTGAGATGGGTGATATGGAAGGGCATCAGCAGAGGGAAATCATAACGAGCAGGACCCTACAGGGCCTTCCCAGCACAGAACGCCTTCCCTCCTGTCTCTTCCTATAGAAAAGCTTCAGTCTCCGAGGCCTCCCTTGACTCACAGAAGGCTGGGTCAGGAATAAATGATTGAAAGGATGTGAACACATGGTGACAGAAAATAGCAGTTGAGCCAGGAGAACTGGTAACAATTTGAGCAGTAATCAATCATAGAGCCGAGTCTCTAGTTCCACCCTGAAGGATATAGGTAGTGCACATACCTGCACTGTTTTGTAGATACTTAAGCCCCTACCAGTTGAAAGAAACCTAAGGGTATTATGCCTGTGAGCATGTAGCCCCCAGACCAGTTTTTAGTCTGAGGGTTGATGATGTTAATTCCTGTGACACCACCCTGTTACCTCACCATCAGCAAATCAGAGAATTGAGTTTGGGTCTTTTGAGCATTAGCTGCCCACACTCCTTGTTTGGCTCCTGCAATAAATACTGCACTTTGCTTTATCACAACTAGATGTGAGCAGGCCCAAGTTTGGTAACAAAATCTGTCCCTCCCAATAACACTGAGTCCTGGAAACCCACAACAGGTAAGCTCAGTATTTGTACAAGGCCAGTATGATCCAGAATCGCCTTGTTGGTTTTGGCTGAGACACATTTTAGGTCATGTGATCTTTACTGCACTGGCTTTCTCTCTCATTTGAGTAAATTGTCCACCCAGCTGCTTGGAATCAGCCCATTTTCTTTCAGTTAATGTATTTTGATTCTTCTTTTCTAGTAATGAAAAATAAAATACTTTGATTATTATTAGGTCAAACTACGTGAAATGGAACCGTTTTTGACCCACTGTGAATGACAGTATCATATAGTTCAAGCTAAGAAATAATATTCAGATCACATTGTAGAATACTTGTAAGAAAAAAGGAGGTAATGAGAATGAGTGTTGGAATGCTAATCAGTTAATTAACGATAATAGATCTAGATAATAGATTAAGCAGGCAGTGGAAAATTCACAAGGACTAAACATGGAATCCAGGCCTAAGGCTCCAGGTTCTAAACGCTCTGTTTGGTTAGAGATTTTTGTTTGCCAGTGACAGTAAAGTTACATACGAGGAGCAAGTAGCAAGGAGGGTGTACCACTGGGAGATGAGTCCCCTAGGGAAGAAACTGGAGTCTGCGGGGAGAGGAGCTTGTAACCGATATATATATATATATATCTCCATGGTTGATCTTTGGTATCGGGCTTCTGCCTGCTGTGTTCACAGTCAGAGGAAAGAAGGAAAGGATTTAAGACAGTGGGTCATCAGAGTCTGGTCAGTAGTCTGCTGGAAGTCCCTGAGATCCTTTCAAGGGTTCTGAGATGTCAAAACTATTTTCACAGTGATACTGAGATGGGATACGCCTTTTCCACTTACATTTGCATTGATGATGCAAAAATAATGGGGGTAAAACTGCTGCTGCTTTAGAATGAATCAAGACACCGGCATCAAATTAGATGAGCTGTCATTGTATTCTTCATGCATGCATTTACAGTATTTTTAAAAAAATGCCAGTTTCACTTAGGAATGTTCTTGATGAAGCAGTAAAATCATTCACTTCTTTGAATTTTGACCCTTGAATATTATCCTTTGTGAAGCGAAAGAAGCACACATGAAATATTTCTGTTGCAAACTAACTGTACTTCAAGCCGTGAGCAGAATTAGCTGCTTTTTTCTTCACGGAATACCATTTTTACTTGAAAGAAGAACTGAGAGACAAACGATGGTTATTGAGTCGTGGGCACTTGGCAGATGTTTTCTCTAAATGAATGAAGTGAGCTTGTCACTTCAAGAAAAACAACTGACAGCATTTGTTGCCAATGACGAATTTGAGCGTCCATGCAAACACTTTTAAAATTTCAGAAAGCATGTCTGCCAACCTGAGCTTGACAGCGTTTCAATATGTGCAGGGTTTTGTTCATAGAAATATGTTACGAATGTTAACATGTAATGCAGTCTTTTTGTTATTTAAAGATAAATCAGTAAACATCCTTTATATCTCAATTTTAATTTCAAATATAGTACATAGGGAAAGAGAGAGCTCTCATAAAGAGATGATGTTGGGGGGCTTTGATAATTTTTAAGATGTATGTATGTAATTTCTATAAAGGTGTATTGAGACCCAAAGAGTCTGAGAATGACTCATGTAGGAGCTTTTATCCTTCCTCTTTAAATTAACCCTAAGACTCAGAGAGGCCTTTTGTTAACCAACTTTTCTCCATTATTTCTGAACTTTTCCTTTCATGATCTGTTTGTGTGTGTGTGTGTGTGTGTTGCTTTTTCTCTTTGCCTGTTTCCGTTATAAGCATTTAGGCTTGAAAAATATTTTTTCATGGCAAGATTAATGGTAGTTCTTCTCAAAGAAAGTCAATTGTGCCAGAAGATTTTCTATATTTGCTGCCTTGTAGATCCCCAAATAATCACCTTCTCTTCTGCTGGTTTAATTTTATGTTTTCAGTGAATCCACATTTAGGACTGTAAAATGGAAAAACAGTATTACAAAGCTGTATGTGATGAAGAAGCCAAAAAGAATAAATGAGGACAATAAAAGAAGTGAAGCCCATGAAAACAGAAAGCACACGTACAGAATGACCAGCGCTGGAGATCATGCTGTTTTTGTAAGATCGTGAATGTGTCCATTTCCCCCGAAATACCTCTTCCGTGTTGCGCTGGTTATAAATGTTGCAGTGATTGCTGCTGACAAGTGCGACCGTACAGACTAATGACAGGATGATTGCTTGTATGGAATAGACACCTAAGCCCACTCCCGTGAAGAGAGTGACATGGGCCCACACATTGAGATGCTCAGCAAGTAACTATTGATGACTATTAAATGGCACTTGCTAAGTGGTGTTATTAATAATGCTGCCAAATCAGTCACAGTGTAGAATATGTGATTCAGAGAGGACTCTTGGAGCCGGGGGGGGGGGGGTTCTGATTTTAATAGAAGACAAGGTTTAGGTCACCTAGCAACTTAGGAAATATCCCAGTTGGAGGAGATCATTGGTTTATTTTTCTCATGTGTAGAATTCCACCGTGAGTTTTCAGCAGCCAGGCCCCTCCCCTATCTGGGTAATTCTCTCCTGTGTAAAATGATAGGATTGCACATGTGCTACAGCAGCTATTTTCAACCAGTGAAATCTGAACCTGAAACCTTAAGGAACAAGACACAGGGAAGAGCTGCTTGGCTTAAAGAAAAGATTAGGAAACTTAAAATCTTCCTTTTGGCTCTCCTCTGAGCTTTTATGTCTGCTCATCTCTTGAGACACTGCAGTGAACCCTGGTGTTCTGAGCTACAAATGTGAGAACTTTTGGGCCAAGCACTCTATAGCTCCATGTGCTTGGGGAGACCTTGTCAGAAAAGCTGAATAATTTCTCTTAATTAGAGAATCAGTTGGTATCAAATTTAAATGTTCCTCTGGGTGGAGGTGGCAGGGATGATGGAGACAGTGGTATCCCTCCCCCTCCACCCTGGTAGTATTCATGAGCCAACCAAGAACCATGATGTACTTAAGTCCAATTGTGAATTTGTCCACATCCTAAGCCTTGTGGGATAAACAAATACAGACAAACCAGCATTTGTCTTTAAGGAACTGATAGGCCATCTGGAGAGGCACAACATTAACCAAGCAACCCAACATGAGTCCAAATATAGGAAGGATTCAAAATTCAAGGGTAGATGGTAAGTGGCATGATGGGCTGATCAGGAAGGGCAGATGGAGAAGGATGTTGTATTCTTTTCTTCATGCTTTTTCGAACTCCGTTTTCTGCTTCAGACTCCTGTAGAGTTCTGGGGGAGGGGGAAGAACAGCGGGGAAAACAACTGAAGGTATAAGCAATCTTGTTTGGTTTAACTGTGTATGTTCATATATATATATATATTAGATTCAATTATAAGAAGGATAACCTTGCTATCTAGTTAGAGTGACTAGTTTGTTTTGCCCAAGACTTTGCCAGTTTTAGCACTGAAAGTCCTACATTTTGGAAAACTTTCTTGGTCAAACTGGTCACCCCAAATTTGTGCAACCTGGAAGGCCCCTAAGAATGCATCTCGGGACTCCTGGTGATCTGCAGGCCTCAGTTAAAAATTCACATAGCAAACAGATTCCTGATCTGAAAGTCAGAGAACTAGTTCCTCTATTCACTAGCAGTAGGCCCTTAGGGAAAGGGTTAAAGTGAAGTCAGTAATTCTTAGAAAAGAAAAGCGGATGAATGTTCATATGGAGTTATCTCTGGTGCCTGTATTCCTGCTCCTTCCTGAGGTAGGAAGACTAGTCCAGTATAGGCATTGGTTGTTTTTCTTTTTAAATAAAGTCAGTTTGCTTTGAGCTTGACCAATGGTAATGATGTCAGTAGAAGACTGTTTTAAAATATTTAAAGTTTAAAAGAAATTATTAATAAATCAGATAAATAATTCATTCAGATAATGAATATAGAGCATGTTAACATTATACAATGTTCACTTAAGAATAAAAATATTTTATTTAGCCTTCCCATGTTTTATTCAGGTATTTTGATCATTTTTAGGAAACAGAATGGATGGGAAAGATACCGTGAGTCTTAAGAATTAAGGAACAAAATCAAATAAGCAGGAATAAGAGAAACAGTTAACCCAGACAGCCTGCTCAGAAGAACTGGGTCATGAACCCCAAGCTTTGCTAATTTAAGTTTTCCAGGATGTGAAATGAATTATTTATAGAAATAGGTAATAAGAGCTTTGAGAAAAATGGAGTGAAATTAGACTTTATTGGGAAAAGGATGGGTTTTAGAGTTAAAAGACTTGGGTTCTAGTCTTGGCTTTCCTGTTTACCAGCTCTGTAACTTAGACAAGTTGTCCTGATGCCTCAGTTTGTTTCATCTGTCTTCCTATTTTGTAGTGATTTTGGAAAGATTAAATAAGACATTGACTGTATAAGTAACCAGGGAAAATGCAGTGACCCGTGGGGACCAAGAGAAGTCCTTTGAGGCGAGGGGAGCGAAAGCAGGGGGCTGGATACGAAGAGTGGACGTGCTGGAGAGATGTGGCCACTGTGTGGCCAGCAGGGAGCGGGCAGCAAGTCAATCCTCAGACATCTGTCTCCTCCTGACGGTGCCTCCACACACCACACAAGCGGGCAGGGAAGCCTGCTGGTGTGGCCCACGGATGCCAGTCTTCCAGAGCCTGGAGAAGAGAGGAGAAGGGCCAGAAGTGGAATTGGAGGAGTACATGGCCCATGTGAGGCCTGTGATAGATCTGCCTAGTCTATAAAACTGCATACTGTTAAGTCTGAAAACTGGCTACAACTCTGGAAAACAGTGTTGCTTTCTTATAAAATTAAGCATATGCTTGTCATGTGACCCAGGCATCCACTCTTTTAATATTTTATCCTACAGTAACCAGAGCTTATGTTCATACAAAAATGTGTGTGAGTGTTTATAGCAGCTCTATTCACAGTCATACCAAACTGGAAACAAACCCGATATCCTTCAACAGGTGAAGGGATAACCAAACTGTACTACATCCACTCAATGGAACATCCCTCAGCCATTAGGGAGAGTCAGCTATTGACGTTATATCAGCTCGGATGCATCTCAAAGGCACTGTGCTGAGTGAAAGAATTCGTTCTCAAAAGGTTACATACAGGATGGTTCTATTTATATGAAAAATTGAAAGCACAAGGGTGTAGTGATGGGGAACTGATCAGGGGGTATATCAGTTGCTAGGATGTGACTCTGCAGTGGGGTAGTAGGAGGGAATTTTGGGGGTGATGGGATGATTCTGTGTATTGATTATGACAGCAGCTACACCCCATACAAACGTGTTAAAGCTCATAGAACTATATATACACCAAAAAGGTCAATTTTGCAACATGTTAATTTAAATGTATGAGACATATTGTGGATAAAAGCCTCAATGATAGATTTATTCTTATAGATACTGACAACGTATTTTCCCAAAGTTGAACTTGAAAAAGCTTCAGTGCAAAAATGCCTGGAAACAGGACATGGGTGGCAAGGGTGGCAGCCTTGGCATAGGGCACCAGATGACAAGGAGGGGTTTCTGTGTGGCAGGATGAGACACGATAGACATCAGGGCTTTGCCAGGGGGCCTGAGGGTCAGAAAATGATTATTCCCAGATGTACACACAGACAGGTTGGAGTACCAGGGTCCCAGAAGAGGAAGCAGAAACGGAGATTCAGGCAAGGAACCAAGGATAGAGACTGGAAGAGGAACCAGACCATGGTTTGGTTGCCTCACTGGGCTCAAGGCGAGAGATCATCTAGCTCTCGACAACTTACTGCTCAGGAAGCAGACAAGAATGAAAGAAAAGAAACAGGCTTGTGCTGCAGGGTTTAGGGGAGTAGGCACTGGAGAGAGACAGAGCTGGTTTGGTCTCTGGCTCTGCCACCTCTCAGCTTACAAACTGGAATCATTGTTTTAACTTCGCATGTACAAAAAGGGATAAGAACGTATTTTCCACTGCACTGCTATAAATAAAGCCACATCTCATAGCAGTCCCTGTAAGTTGCCTGTTGTTCAATTTCTCAGTCGTGTCCAACTCTTTCCTACCTCATGGTCTGCAACACGCCAGGCATCCCTGTCCTTCACTGTCTCCCAGAGCTTGCTCAAACTCATGTTCATTGAGTCAATAATGCCACCCAACCATCTCAATCCTCTGTTGTCCCCTTCTCCTCCTGCCCTCAATCTTTCCCAGCATCAGGATCTTTTCCAATGAGTCATCTCTTTGCATCAGGTGGCCAGAGTATTGTAGCTTCAGCTTCAGCATCAGTCCTTCCAATGAATATTCAGGGTTGATTTCCAAGTTGCCTGGCCCAAAGGAAATGCTTGGTGAACAGCAGAAGTATATCGAACGAAAGGTTGCAGGTCACATCAAAACTATGAGGCTCATGAGGTATATATTTAGTGAGTCATTTGATCTTGCTAAGCCTCAACTTCTACATCTGTAAAATGCTATAAAATGACTATTCCATGGGGCCAGAAGATTCTGTTGAGAAAAGACCTATGAAAGCATTTTGTGAACTGAGAATTCCTGTACAAATGGATTTCTTGTAAGCACAGAGCAGGGCCAGGAGGATGTCTCGTCTTCTTGCTTAGCTGCTGGCTTGAAGGTACAGAAAGTCATCCCAATTTTGGTTGCTCCCAGAGCTACATGAAGCCTAACATAGAGAAGATCAAGAGGGTTCATCCAGCAGGTGCCAGGCATCTCTGCTCAGGAGGAAGGAGTGATAGGATATCAGCATGAACGTGAGGACTCACACTTGGGTATTAGAGGCAGTTTCTAGGAAGTCCGGTGGGGTAATCTGCAGCATGAAGCCAGCGCTTGCTGTGGGCATTTGGGCCAGGGGAAGAGATAGGGCTCTTGAAGAGTCTCAACCCGCACCCTTCCTATACCTTAACAAAAATTTCTATCCCTACTTTGAGTTGTGTAACTTTTCGGTGTCTCCCAGCAGAGTAGACAGATTCCACGTCTTTAGCCCATTGATGTGTTTTTCCACTGACTCGTTTTGGACAGTGACAGGTAGGGGATATGATGTGAGTGTAGCCTCAGGTACTATTGCCATTAGTCACAAGGAGATCTTGCCCAGGTAACTGCTACACCTGCAGGTTGGGAACAGGCCTGAGTCTGACCCAGTCTGAACCAGGGTCCACTAAGCCCTCCAACTGATCCTTTGAGTGAGAAATAAATATTGGTTGTTGGAAGCCATCAGGATTTTGGGGTAGTTGGTTAGGCAGCATTATTTTGGCAATAACTGGCTTAACGCATTGAGTACCTTGACTTTAATCTTTGGTTTTGTCTTTGAGGAATGCAACAAATAGTGCCTAGTTATAATCACCCAGTAGGGCAATTACTGCATGGTATACTATTCAGTATCAAACAAGACAACAATGAATGAAAGTGCCGCCATGAAGATAGTGAAAGGAAGTCTAAAAAATGTCCACCTTGCTGAGTCTCTGTTTCCTCAACTGTGAAATGTGTATAAAATCCTTGCCCCACCTCTCTCTGTGGGATGCTGTCAGAATCACATCCAGTGATGGGTGTGAGGGCAGCTTGCCTTCTGTGAAGAGCCATCTGGGCCTTAGGAATTATTTTTCTCTCTACTGCAGAGAGTCCTCTTATCCCAGCACGATTTGTCATTAACCCCAAAGTTACAGATGTATAGGAGAGTAGGGTGGAAAGCATCATTTCATGACAGCATGCACTGATAAACTGTCCACTCATTAAAATGAGTCTCTGTTGGCTTATCTGGCTTCATTTAATGCACTCTCTCTATATACACATCAGTACCTTCCCAGGTTACATCAATGCCTTCTCTGACAACACAGAGCAAATACCTTGCAACCTGATTGCAAAAGGAAACTTGAAAATCTAGGAAAGAGGTGCAGAATTTTGCCAAGATGAAAGGGGTAGGGGAGAATTTCTCTAATCACATGCAAAATAATTGAGAAATGAGGATCTGACCGAGTTATACCAGTTAATAATTGAAGAAGAGAAAAATCGACAAGAATGATGACATGATAGGCTTCAAAAGAGAATAATTTAATGTATTTGAATATCAAAGGATGTAGGGAGGCCTTTGGGAAATTGATGATACCTCAGCTTTTTTTGGCAAAAATCATTCTCTTTATAGCTGTGCATTGAAGGGTATCATAGCATACTATTATGTAATTTCTTTGGAAAATTATCTAAAATTATTTGTTAATTTTAATAATAAGATAATTAGAGTATAATCTGTGCTTCTATTAAATATAAAATTAAGCTATTTTAATACATTTTTAGTTTTGTTTTTTCAGGATAAAGTCCCACACTTTTTTTTTTAACCCTATTTTCTAGGAAATTTTGGTTTCCATTTTTAGTACTCTTTTCTGCCATCAGTTCTTTTTCATGTGTCATTAGGATCTTCTCTACTTATTATGTCTTTCTGCCAGGGAGTCCTTGGAACTACTCTTTACCTAGAGATTTTGGGGACGGAAGCGTCCCGTGGGTCCGGAAAGGCAGGAAAACATTAGTGCATGGTCCAGAAGGCTGCTCTGGCCACTTTGGGGTAAGTTATTTTTTATGTAAGTCCCCAAAATGAACTTTTAAAAATCTGAGAGTGGGGGAGGATAATCTGTCACAGCCTGTCACAGACTCATTCCCCATCCATAACTTACTTCTCTTTGACTTCAGCCAGGAGGCATGGCCTTGAGCCTTTTCCCTCCTCTGAAAAGGACCTCAAAGCTCTACTGCTGCAGGTGCAGTGGGTGCATTATAAGAAGCATCTTGAGTCTTTATCCCTTGTTGACTGTGTATGATAATATTTATCCAAAAAAGCTGCATTCCTAATATCATTTTCACCGTTCGCTTGTCCCCCATGATAGGTAGGACAGGAAGAATGGCATATACCAGTGCGTTAATGTGATTTATCCAAGGTTGCCTCTGGAGCTGGTGGCAGAGCCGGGTCGGTAATGCAGTACCCTGGCCCCTTTTACTGTACGTTGTCTTCCCCAGTTCTCTTTGTCACTCTGCTTTGTTGTGTCTCTGAATCTCTGTGCTGTGTCCCCGTGGCTGCCAGCCGTGAGATGGGGTACCTTCTGAGCAGGCTGATGAGAGAAGATGCTTGTCCCATGTGGCTGCATCTTCTCTGTACCCCTGGAGAACCTCATCCATCACTTGTCATTGCAGACACCCAGCTGATGCATGCCCCAGCAAGGGTGAGTGTGTATACATATAATGGAAATCAGTCAGGGGCCAATTTTCCCTATTGAAAAGGGAATTGCATTTCTCAGGCATGTGGGCAAAGTGAGGTTGATTAAACATAAAACGTTTCTGCCAGGAGGAGTAGCGTAAAGAACTCAACCTCTGTGTTTTGAGAAGGAATTCTCCTGTGATAAACACAATTGAGGGCCATCTGTGCTTTTGATAATTTCATCTGACTGCCAATCTTGTTACGGAAATGCCGATTTGAGCAACTTGTTGGCACTTCCTTGACCTGTGTTGGAACTGTCGGATGTATCACAGGACTTCAAAGTTCCCATAACAGGATGTGAATTGTGACATCATGCAGGAGGTAATAGGGTGTTTCATCCTACATTTGCTCATATCACTGGATGTTGACAGAGATCAATAGTTTCTTTTAATAATGACACCTTTGAGTGTTGAATGCTGTGGTGTCTGCATCACTGACAAGCTTTGGTTTTGGGGGCATGGTGGGTAAGGAGAAAAATCAACCAATTAGTACCTGATGTTAGTATAATAACTAACTTGTTCACCAGATAATATATGGATAATCAAAAGTGGGGAGTACAGTGAGAGATGATGCAAAACCATTGTGTGCAACGATCATCCAACGGTAGAGAGTTCATCGTCTGGCCAAGGGTTATGTGGGAGACTGAGGGGCAGTGTTACAATGTGAATGCAGACTGTCAGTTCTCAAACGCAGCCTTCTTTATTTGCCATGTTACATCTCCTCCTTCTTGTGCTTATTGTCATCATACTTACTTACCATCATTACTTTCTTATGGCAAGTTATGTTTTATATCCACTTCCATCGTTTGCTCCTTTGACTCCAGCAGTTTCTGATTGCGTTTATTTCTTTTGACCTTAAATGCTAGCATTGGAATTATTTTTCCAAGTCTCTGTAAACCCCCATTACCCATCAGTTCCCAGAGGAGTTCCAAATGTATGACTATCTCCTGAAGATACACTCTGTTTGATAGATTTGTTGTTTAATGGGAGCTTGTGTTCGGCTCTCTGAAATTGCCACTCAGTTTTTCACCTAATAATTCAGTAAATATTAGGTGAGTGACTATTGAGGGTACAGAGATTAATCAAAAACCCTCTGTTAAGGCACAGACTGTAGGTAAAGAAGATAAGGCATGGTTCAGGGTAGAAAGTGCAAGTTTTGATGAATTAGAAAAGATTCACCAAAATGTCTCCTTCATTTTTGCTGCTTGCCTACTTGAAACTTTAGCCTTTTTTCCTTAAGTTTCTTTAACTCCCCAAACCAACAGTCCACAAATGAAAACAAATGCAAGTTGTATTTTCATATTATTTTAGTCAAGCTTCTCCAGAGAAAAGAAACAATGGTGTGTGTGTGTGTGTGTGTGTGTGTGTGTGTGTGCGTGTGTGTAGCTTGTAGAAGGAGACACAGAGTCAAACGTTTTGCAGAGTTTTAAACCACTAAAGGATGATTTTATGGGTAACAAGGATAAAAGTGTTATGTTCATGTAAACCCCATACTCCAGAGAGTACACGCCTGAATGGTACATATGCAATACTAAGATGGAGCCAAGTTTACTGGTGGGTGTAAGAGTGTTCATTTTAATATGTTGCATACATTTTTATATGCTTAACATATTTGGTAGTAATACTGTTGAAGCATCTCCTTTTTCTCTCAAGAGTCTTTGCAAAGGTACGAAGTCCAGCCCTCCCCCTTTACCACTGTTTTATTTACAAGGCCTCAGACACACACGAGTTACAGTGTCTGCTCAGGGTGCGGGGGTGGCGGGAAGCAGAGGTGGAATCCTTTATCAGAGGGAAGTTCCATTTGCTGTGTACTAATCTATTCCTGTGGCTGGGCCCAGTCTGTTTGGTGCTCAAAAGTCAATCTTGAAAATCCCAACAGGGACATGCTATGTAAATGTTCTGAGCAGAAAGCTAGGAATACATACAGTTAACCCACATCTCCTCACTGTCAACATTTGGAAGGCCCAGACAGAAAATAGCTGTTGTGTATTAAGAAGGGGGCCCTATTTAAATCTAGCAAGCAGAGTATTACACAGATACTTTACTGTGTTAAATTATTGATGCAACCAACTAAGCCAGGGTAGATGAAGTTAGCCTTAATTCAGTTAGTCATAGTTTTGTACATGTAAAATTGTGGGATTTATGTAATGATAGGAAGATCAGAAATACATCATTATCTTTGAATGGACTTATTGTATTTATCTAACAGTACTTTATCTTGGATTGATCTCTCATAGAGTAGGTTAGGAATAAAATGCTTGAAATTGGAAAGGTTAAAAAAAATGGATTTTGGGGGTATAATCTGCAAATTTCAGGTTGTTATTCGCATAAAATAAAAATGTGTATGTGCCTTTAAGACAGAAATGAAAGAGACTGTTTCAGATGCAAAAAAAGAATGCAAACAAATAATACTGAGGTAAAAATCAAATGAAAGGCGGATGAGTGACTTGGTTCACTCCTTTAGTCTCACAAGATAGAAAGTAGAGTAACTACGAGAGCCTTATGGATAACCACAGTCTGTTTGACAGAGCAAGTAGCAGTTATTCAAGTGGGGGACGGAAGAGTTGATTTTAACCATGTTAATCATGTATATACTTGGGGATCATTAATGAATGAAAGAACGTTGACTCTTTACAGTAATATAGATTACTATTAAATATTCACTTATGAATATTTATTGAATACCTACTATATGCAGATACTGTTGGGTATTAGTGATCACATGGTAAGTAAAAACAGAGTTTTCTCTGATTTAATAGAGCTTATGCGGTCAGAACGCAAATATGTAATTGCATCTATTAGCAAATTCTATGAAGGAGAGAGACACTCTGTCCATAATTGGGAGGTTGATCAGCGAGGTCAGGCAAGGCTTCTCTGAGGAGGTGATGTGGGGGCGATGACCTCAAACTATAAGAGGAAGGAAGGGGACCAGTGCAGCAAGACCATACACCTAGTTCACTACTGAAGGGCTACTGTTACATGCCATGTGTTTTTCAGGTTTATTAGGGTATCTGAACAAGACAGACAAAGATGCCAGTCCTTTAAAGAGCTTACATATTTGAAAAGATGGGGTCGTTGACGAGTGAACATAATAATTAAGTAGTATAGTGCATTAGAAGGTGACGTGCAGGGCTTCCCTGGTTGCTCACTGGCAAAGAATCCACCTGCCAGTGCAGGGAACACAGGTTCCCTCCGCGGTCTGGGGAGATCCCGCAGGCCTCGGGGCAGCTGAGCCCGCGCACCACAGCTGCTGAAGCCACACTCTAGAGCCCAGGAGCCACAGCTGCTGAAGCCTGAGAGCCCTGGAGCCTGTGCCCCACAAGAGAAGCCGCCACAGTGAGCAGACTGTGCCCCGCAACCAGGGAGGAGCCCCCACTCACCACAGCTAGAGAAGAGCCCACGCAGCCGTGAAGACTCGGCATAACCAAAGTGAGAGAGAGTGACACGCCGAAGAGTGGAGAGCAGAGAAAACCAACAGTGTCTTCAAGTTGTGGGCAGCTCACCCATTTCAATAGAATGATCAAGGTGGGCTTCAGTGCCAAGGTGACGCAGGTGATGGTTGAGTGATGCCCTGAGGGAGAGATGCGCTCTGCAGGTACCTGGCTGAACAGGGCTTCAGTTCCAAAGCTGGGAGTGTGTGCCACAGGTTCAGGAAGTGGAGGAGCCCAGGGTGGCTGGAGAGCATAGGACTGCAGGAGAAGAGGCCAGAAACGCCTGCTGGGGAGACCGTGGAGGGCCTCAGAGCTATTGCTGGGGTTTGGCTTCTGCTCTTTATGAGCGGGCAGCTACTGGAGCGTTTTGAGCAGAGTCAGGGTACTGTTTGACCTCTGTTTTGAAAGTATTCCTCTTACTACCATACTGGCAATGAAGGGGTAGAGGGCAGGCGTGGAAGCCAAGGTCATGAGGAGACCATTGCCATGATTTCAGAGAAAGACAGTCACGGTCTGGGCCAGTTGGAGGCAGTAGAGGCAGTGAGGTGTGGTCATCTTTCAGTCTTGCTCCAAGGGTGAGGCAGCAGGATTAACTGATGGATTTGGAGGGTGGCTGAGAACAGTCAGACATGTCTGTGAGATTTCTAGTCTGAGCCAGCAGAAGATGTGAGAAAGTGTCCAAGAGGAGCAAGCTGGGGATGAAGGAAGCCAGGAGTTCATTTCTGGGCAGGCTGACTTGAGGGTCTTATTTTATATCTCAGTGGAGCTGTCCTTAGGCAGTGGGAGAGAGGAATTGAAGACAGAGAACACAGGCAAAACTTTCAAGAAAGTTTATTGTAAAGGAGAGCAGAGAAATGGGGCTGAGGCTCACAGGGGAAGCAAGATCAAGAGAAGAAAAAACTTTTTTTGTAATTTGGGGAAAATAGGAAATAGCAGCAGGTTTGTGTAAAGATGGAGTGAGCATGGTGAGTAATAATACTGGGCAGCCAGGGGGAGGCCAGGCGTTTGGTCCTAGTAGGACATTCTCAGGAATTGGGTTTTTATTAGAGCAGTGGGAAACCAATGAGGTTTTGAGTGGAATGGCCTCACAAGATAGAATTTACATTTTGAATGGATCCTCTGGCTGCAGAGGACAAATGCATTGGAAACTAGTCACAGTAGTTGTGACCAGAATACTTAATATGTGCCTAGCAATGTGCTCTGCATTCTGTATGTCTTCAGTTGTTAAATCTTCACAACAAACCTTTGAGGCAGGAGAGACTCCTTCTATGCCCTTCACAGGGGAGAGCACTGAGGCTCAGAGTGGTGCAGTGACTTCATAAAAGCAATCACCCTGCCGGTAGGTCAGTGCCAGTGCCAGAGGTAGGACCCATGTCGTCCTGTTCCAGTCTCCTGGTCTTTTATTTTTGCCACATGTGCTGTAGACTCATGTAATATTTATGTTGCAAAGGCTCTTAGATGCTGCTTAGCCCAGCCCCTCAAGTAAACTGAATTTGAGGTATTCAGAAACAGTAGCTTGCAAATGGAACTGCAGTTTAAATGCACTAGGGGGAGGTTGCTATTTAGAGTCCTATTCTGGGAAATCCTTTGTAAAGTTGAGAATCCTTTTGTAAAGTAAATAATCCACTCTCCAATTTGACTGTGGAGAAAATGCTTTTCTTCAAGCATCAGGTAAATCTATAAAACTAAAAAGTGCCAGATAATTTTTTTTTTTTTTTTTAATTTAGGGAGAGGAGCTGTGGTAAGATGGCCTGGAGAGATGTGGAAAGAGGAAGCAAAAAGGGGACCACAAGAGCAGGGTCCTTAGCTTTGCTTGCAGAAGGGTACACCAGCTTCTAGAAGGACTTGGTGTTATTCAGAGGTATCCAGTCATTCATACCACTAAGGAGTCGGAAATTCACTATGTGGACCTATGAGCCCTGGTGGAGGACATATTGCTACTCTTTGCACAATAGTCCTTCCTCCATCGTACAACTGATGCTCCTTGTTCCCATCCCCACTGGGTGGTTCTGATGGGACTGTCAATCACAAGGCTGCGCCTGCCCCACGGTCTCTGAACAGGGCACATGGTTAGGCTGAACCAATCAGAGGCTCCTTGGCCTTCTGTCTGACCTATTTTTCTTTGGATTATGAACGATAAGTATTGAGTAAACTTGGGGCTGCAGAGAGCCAGCAGGTGTCTACATGGAGAGAGACCGTATCCAAGCAAATCTATGCAGGGACCAGTGGAAGCAAAAAATTGGAGAATAATTAAAGCAGAGCCCTGGTGATATTGCCTAAAGTTCTAGAGCAGTTGTACCTGAATTCAGCAAGATCATTCCCTTGGTATGTTCAAGTTACATTAGGCAGTGAATTTGCTTTGTTGTTCTGTGCCTCAGCTTCTCACCTCTGAAATTTGGATAACAGTACTACCTACCTCACGGCAGATAGCAGGGATGGCATTAAATAATGTGTATAAAATACTAGGGCTTCCCTGATGTCTTGGATGGCAAAGAATCTGCCTGTAATGCAAGAGACCCAGGTCCCATCTCTGGGTCAGGAAGATCCCCTGGAGAAGGGAATGGCAACCCATGGCTTGCTTGGAGAATCCCATGGACAGAGGAGCCTGGTGGCCTACAATCCATGGGGTCGCAAAGAGTTGGACATGACTGAGCAATCAACACACACACACACACACACATATATAAAATAATTAAACCTGGTGCTTATTGGTTAATTCTTGATGTATAACAAACTATCCCCAAGTTAGTGACCTAACTATTAGTTGAGCTTAGAATTCTATGGGTTGGTCTTTGGGGCTGGGTTTTGCTAGGTGGCTATTGTGATCTCAGCTCTGCTCACTGGTGCATCTGTGGTTAGTTTCTGGGATGCCTCAGTTGGCCAGCAGATGGTCCAGTGTGGTCCAGCAGCCTTGTGTACATTTTCTAGTGGTGGCTGGACAGTGTCAGGAGGAAGACTGGGAGCATGCAAGGCCCCTTATGCTGCATTCTATTGACCAAAGCAAGTCATGAAACAGCCTGGATCCAAGAAGGGGGGAATGTAGACTCCACCTTTTCATGGGGGGAGCTGAAGTCACATTGCAGATTCTGAATGGAGGCAGAGCCATGAATAATTATGGCTGCTTTATCAATCCACTACAATAACTGTTCCAGGTGGCACTAGTAGTCAAGAACCCTCCTGCCCATGCAGGAGACCTAAGAGATGCGGGTTTGATCCCTGGGTGGAGAAGAGTCCCTGAAGAAGGGCATGGCAACCCACTCTAGTATTCTTGCCTGGAGAAATCTGTGGAGAGAGGAGCCTGGTGGGCTACAGTCCATAGGGTTGCAAAGAGTCGGACACGATTGAAAGGATTTGGCATGGCACAGTAATTGTATAATAAATCTTACTATGCGTTACTGCTATTATTATTTAACAGGTTTAATTTACTTTCTGTCACTTGCTATAGGCATGATCATCCTTGCTATTAGACTTTTGAAAACATTATTAATAATAACTCAAGAGTCACGTTAGTTTTTTTGCTTGAACTTCTCATTGAAATCCTGATCTAGTTTACTTCTAAACACACATAATTTGCCTTTTAGAAATATCCCAAATGACACAGCTTGTCATTAGCAGAGTACTGCAACAGTGAAGGACTGTAATTCCTCATATTGTCAGTAATATTTTATCTGTTTAGCAAGACCTTGGAAATGACCAGTCATTAATGATCTACTTTACACAGTCCATTATTTATAAGTTTTTCCTTGATGTATATAATTTTAAATTATATTTCTTCCTAGTTGGTTCATATTTAATTGCTTTAAGTTTGAGGGGGAAATATTGAGATCCCTCAGTTGTTCTTATGAGGCCATAATGTTTATTCCTTTCAGACATAAATAGGTTTTCATACTTATTATTTTTTGATTATAGTGAATATAATATTAAGCAAGGAATGCAGTGAATGCATTTCAATTTATGACTTAAACACATTATATTGAGCATTAATAACAATTTGAAGATTTTCATTATTATGCCACCAAAGAGTGCTTCCTCAGTGGCTTGGTGGTAAAGAGTCCATGTGCAATGCATGCGACCCAGGAGATGCAGGTTCGAGCCCTTGGTTGGGAGGATCCCTTGGAGAAGGAAATAGCAACCCCCTTCAGTATTCTTGCTGGGAAAATACCATGGACAGAGGAGCCTGGCGGGATATGGTCCATGGATTCGAAAAGAGTCGGACACAACTGAAATGACTGAGCACAGACATGCGTCACTAAGTTCAGTTTGGTTCAGTCGCTCAGTCGTATCTGACTCTTTGCAACCCCATGAATCGCAGCACGCCAGGCCTCCCTGTCCATCACCAACCCCTGGAGTTTACTCAAACTCATGCCCATCGAGTCGGTGATGCCATCCAGCCATCTCATCCTCTGTCATCCCCTTCTCCTCCTGCCCCCAATCCCTCCCAGCATCAGGGTCCTTTCCAATGAGTCAGCTCTTCGCATGAGGTGGCCAAAGTATTGGAGTTTCAGCTTTAGCGTCGGTCCTTCCAATGAACACCCAGGACTGATCTCCTTTAGGATGGACTGGTTGGATCTCCTTGCAGTCCAAGGGACTCGCAAGAGTCTTCTCCAACACCACAGTTCAAAAGCATCAATTTTTTGGCGCTCAGCTTTCTTCACAGTCCAGCTCTCACATCCATACATCACCACTGGAAAAAACATAGCCTTGACTAGACGGACCTTTGTTGGCAAAGTAATGCCTCTGTGTCACTAAACATACTGTCAAATTTCATTTTTCATGTGTCTTTAAGTCCCACTAAAGATTATCATAAGCTATCCCCTTGGTTATTATAAAGACAATGTGAAAAGGGAATGGGTTGTTGAAGAAGGTGGTGGGAGTTAGAGGGACCTATCTAGGCTTACATGAATATATCAGGAGGAAATGTGTGTTGCAGTTTCCCACAGTAACCAGAAGAGAATAAACATCATATCAGCCAGTGTTAAAAGTGTGCTGCTTTCTATGTGTGTAAGTTAGGGCACCGTTACCATCCAACATTAGTACACTCCCCCAACATTTCTTTTTAACTCGAATTTTCCTTCTGTTTATATTTGATTGAATATTGTAGTCAGGCCACTCAAGATGGCTGTTCTCTTGCTCTCTGTACATACCCTGCTTAACCGGTGCCTGCTTCACCTACTCCCAACTCACCTGATGGACCTTCCCACATCCTTGCTCCAGGTCCCAGCTAGTGACTGCTCTTATCAAAGGGGTAGTGAGGGGCATGCCTCTCTGGTAGTTTTCCTGGTAACCAAGGAGCCAAGGTGTCGATTTCCTCTGTAACTGGCAACCTCCCCTTCCTCTTGGGAGCAAAGACTGCTGATGTATCCTGCCCACTGTCTGCCACCCATGTTAGGGTGTCACTCAGGGACCTTGCTTCAGGCATGTAAGACCCGCCCCCTATCCATTAAACTCTGGATGTTGCTGTTGCCCGCTGTGGGCTCTTTCTTCAGTCTTGAAGCTGGGCAAGTGTAGACCTGCGGGATGCAGCCCAACAAATACCAGTGTTTGTAACCAATCATTGAGTACCAACTCTGCATGTTGACCTATGTGTTAACCAGCTAAATACTGGATTACAAGTTACTCCAAAATTCAGTGGCATAAAGAATGCTACTTTATTTTCTCTTACAGTGTATGGGTCAGGTGTCCTGGAGCAGCAAGTCTGGACAGGTCTGGCTCAGGTATCTCATGAGATTGTAGTCAATGTCAGCCAGGGTTGCCATCATTCAAAGTATCGACTGGAGCTGAAGGATTCAGTTGTAGTTTGGCTCATTCACGTGACTGATGAGCTGATCCTGACTCTTGATGGGAGGCCTCTGTTCCTCTCCATGCGGACTTCCTATAGGGCAACTTGAGTGCCCCCTTGCCATGGTGGCCAGCTTTTCCAGAGTGAGCAGTCCACGCTGCCTTTTATGACCTAGCCTTAGTAGCTTCTGATGTATTCTATCCCTGATTCAGTGTGAAGTTCAGTTGCTCAGTCATGTCCAACTCTTTGCGAGCCCAAGATTCAGTGTGAAAGGAGACCACGAAAGGGTGTGAAAACTGGAAATTGAGCATGCACATTGTGTGTGTGTTCAGCCATGTCCAACTCTTTGTGACTCAGTGGACTATAGCCCACCAGGGTCCTCTGTCCATGGAATTTTCCAGGCAAGAATACTGGAGTGGGTTGCCATTTCCTTCTCCAGGGGTGTTCCCAACCCAGGGATCAAAACCCCATCTTTCATGTCTCCTGTATTGGCAGGCAGATTCCTTACCTCTGTGCCACCTGGGAAGCACCGGTGGGCAAGCAAGCATTGTTGGTTGCCATCTTGGAGGCTGCCAGGAACTGTTATTAGGAGACAGTGGAATGTCTACTGAGGCCAGCTTTATTAATCTGATCAGAGATTGGATACATTTTTATGACATACCTGCTAGATATGCGTCACATGTGTAACTATGAAGCTGGTGAGACATTTTCAGTGCTATGCATGCCTGTGATTGTCTGAGTCCTTTACTATAAAGATAACCCCGTGGTTATCTTCTGCAAAAGAATGTGGGACTTCTCTGATGTTCTTTCCATAGTCATGTTATCTTTCCCACAATATTTTTGGAATCAAATAACCTTTTCAGAATCTTGTGAAAGTTATGGAATACTTTCCAACAAAAATATATTCACACACAATTTTACTTATAGGTTTCACAGATTTCAAAGCATTTATTTATAGCGAATCAAGGGTTTTTTCTCCAGAAGATTTAAAAAGAGTATTTAGGGAAAAAAATTTACACAAGACCTAGAATGTATCTGTATGGTATGATCTCCAAAGAGCCAAGAGTAATTATTTTCCTAAAGAATTCTAATCTATAATGCTAATCTCTCAGTTGAATCTCCAAAGTACTCCAGTTGAAACTCTTAAATAAAATTCCTCATGTATTTTATTTTCTTCTTCCTAATTCTTCTTATCCCCTATTCTCCAGAGTATCTCATTTTCTAAGCCCCCCTATTTTTAGCTTTCAGCTTGTACACTTTTTCCTCTCTTAACTCTTCCTTCTCTGCCAGCTTTTAATTCTGTAGATTGACTTAGTCTTTCTTATAGAGGACTTTACTACCCCTAGCTCCCTCTCAGTCTTACATCTTTATGCCCCTTCTTTACAAATCCAAATAAAACAGTTTGGTGATGAGAGTCTCTCCAAAGGAGAGTGGGAGGTCTCCCAGGTGTAGGCTGAGAGGCGGCACAGCTGAGGGTGAATACAGCATTTTCTTTAACCATTCTGGCGAAGGGGAGGCATGATAACCTTGGTGTTTAATTTGAGGGGGGCTTTTCACATTTTCATTTAGCAGCAATTGATTTGACAGCAAAATCTGTGAAACAGTTTCTGTTTAGAGAATCTCGTCTCTGTGAGTCCCCTGGGAAGAGTCACCAAATTGCATGACCAAGTGTGTTCTGGATCCTCCTGGTGATCTTGATAAATTATCATCTCATGTGCTCCTTTATGTATTCTCTTTATATGATGGATTTCTGTCCTAGTCAAAATGTGACGGCAAATAAGCAATAACAACAAAGCGTTGATTTTTGACCCTGTGTACTTTTAAAGCTTCATTAATCGGGCAACTCTTAGAATAGGACATAGCCTGACACCTTGTTCATTTGTGTAATACATACTGCAGGGCTGGGTTCATCAGTTAATTGCATTTTGAGGTTAGCTTGAGATGGTCTTTGTAGACCTTTAAGGCTACAGGAGGTGGTTAGTCATGTTGGGAAAGGAGAGAAAGCCCTAGGGTAGGCAGAATTCTAAGATGGCTCCCAAGATTCCGACGCCTGTGTCATCCCCTGATAGTGACTCTGATGGATGTCACACCATCATTAGGTTCTTTATGTGGCACCGATGGCTTTAAGAAAGGGAGATTATCGTGCACAGACTTGACCTACCTTCCCCTTTTTCTTTTCTTTTCACTCATCTTTCTGCCCTTGGGAGAAGCATGAACTCCTTCCTGTTTCTTTTGCTTTTCTTAGACATCCTGGTCCTACACCCTTAGGCTTGCATCACCTACTCAAGTCCTTATAAATCATTTCTCCAGCCATTTAAATTCTCTCCCAGCTATGACATCTAGTACCAGATGTTAGTATGAAATGCCACTCTGCTATTAATCACTGTTAATTTTATTGCACATTAATAATTCATGTACCTTTCCAACATCTCTTGTTGCTGTCAAATCTCTGAAGCTCCTAAAGGTCCTTCATAACCTTTGCATTTCTCCTATTTTCTCACCTGACTACCTGAGATCAATGCTGCTGTGGATGCTATATCTTTCATTCGTGAATGAACCAATTGTTGCCTCCTGGGTAAAGGTCTCTGCTTGCATCCAGGAGCTGCTTCTATTTGCCTTTCGGGAAAGGCAGAACATAAATTTTGCACTTCCTAATACAAATGTTGTCAGCCCCATTTGAAACCATAAGGTTCAAGGGAACACTCCTAAAGAATCGCCACGGGAGCCTTCCCTGGTGGTCCAGTGGTTAAGACTTCCCTTTCCAATGTAGGCAGTGAGGGTTCAATCCCTGGTCGGGAAGCTAAGTAAGATTCCTTATGCTTCATGGGCAAGAAACCAAAGCATAAACAACAGAAACAGTGTTGTAACAAATTCAACAAAGACTTTAAAAATGGTCCACATCAATAAATAAATAAATCTTTCCTTTGCCATTTTTTTTAAAATCTAAGAATCCTATTGGCTTCATTTTTTAAAAATTATTTTTTAGGAAGTATTTATTTGGCTGTGCCAGGTCTTAGCTGGGCTTCCCTGGTGGCTCAGATGGTAAAGAATCTGCTTGCAGTGCAGGAGACCCAGGTTCGATCCCTGGATCAGGAAGATCCCCTGGAGAAGGAAATGGCAACCCACTCTAATGTTCTTGCCTGGAGAATTCCATGGACAGAGGAGCCTGGCAGGCTACAGTTCGTGGTTGTCACCAAGAGTTGGACATGACTATGACTAAGACTCTAACTTCAGGTCTTAGTTGTGGCGCATGGAATCTTTGGTCTTCATTGTGGCATATAAACTCTTAGTTGCTGACCTGTGAGATTTAGTTCCCTGACCAATGATTGAACCTGGGCCCCCTGCATTGGGATCATGGAGTGTTAGCCCCTGGACCCACCAGGGAAGTCCCTCATTGGCTTCAATTTTAGATGTTAGTTCCCCATCCCAGGCCTGTCTTCCTCTTTACCTATTGACTCCATGGTGCCCCCAATGGTTCCACTGTGTTTTTGCACTGATGGACACAGCAGATATTTGTTAAATATATCAATGGAAGAAAGTAGACATTATGGCAAATAGGCTGAATTGATAAGCTTTTGGAGAGTCATAAAATAGGCATTCTTCAGTCTCCTACAGCTCCCATTTTAACTCCTATGTGGTGTAAGTAAGGGATCAACTGGTCTTTGGAAAGCAAGATTGTAATGTGAACTGAGTATTTGTGATATGCAGTTATTATGTCAGGGAAGAAAGAGTAATGGGTTCGGTGACTCAAGAAAAATGCTACATGACTTAATACTGTTTGTACCGCGATGTTGTCTGCAGCACAGTTTGCACCTACCCTTTCGATTCCAGGCATAAATCCTGGGAAACGACCCTCCTCTTCTCCGCTCCTGTGGTGCTTTTTAGCTCAATCTTATGTGTTGCCGAGAGTGAGTGGTATGCGTATGCTAGCCATGTCTAATGTCAGTTCTTATCAGTGCAGTGCTGTCAGGGTTGATGGGGAACTGAGGCTGGGGTGGGCGTAGCTTCACCACTGGTGTTGACTGAAGTGACAAACAGTCTAATGTGATCAGTGTTTGAGCACCGTTTCCGTGTCAAAAGAGATGAAAACCCACGTATATAACAAAGGCCATAGCAAGGCGGGGGGGTGGGGAACTGTGTCATACTCAGACCTAGGTGGGCCAGGTGAGGGGGTGTGCAGTGGGGGGGTCGGGTGGTAGAGCTGGGGGTGGGAGTGGTCCTCAGCAACTCTAGTCTTAACGGGTTTATTGCATATAGTCGCCTGTGCCCTTTCCTTTCTATGGATGGGGCTGGTTGGAGTGGATATCAGAAAGTCTGTAAATTATGGTTTCCCTTCCCTTGCCACTTCCCGTGTCATGTCTGAGGCACACACGTATCATCCAGTCATTCCTCATTCACTTGATCCATTCCCACCCTTCTGTACCATACACAGTGCTGGCACTGGAACTGCAACACTAAAGATACAGGAGTGGTCAATGTCCCCCTGCTGATAGTCATCTAGACAGGAAGACAGATTGAGAAAAGGATCCTCAATGGGCAGGACAGGAAGTGCTGTGATGAAGTCTATGCTCATATAGGGCACATGGCAAGAGCATGGAGCACAGGCTCTGGGAGGCACCTGGAAGTGACTAAGTTTTAAAACACAGGGGATCAAGCTGGAAAATTGGAGACTGGTGGAAAAGGGGGAAGGAAGGGGTTGCAGATGGAGAGCAGAGTATGAGCAGAGGCCCCAGGAGGGGAACATCATGGGATGCAGAGTTACAAGCAGTGAGGAGCTGCCGTATGAGGCAGAGAGTCACAAGAGACAAGATTCAGCAAAGTGAAGGAATCGCGACCTGGTGGGTCATACTTAGAAGGGAGGAGTTTCTCTTCAAGACTATAGGAGCCACAAGTGGGCCTGCAGAGCTCGTCCCCACAGTGCTTATCTGACGACAAGCATTCTCACATCTTGAGCCGCCTGGCTTCCTCCCACCTCATTCGTATCCTCTGTGGTACTGGAGGATTTCATTGGTTGAAACTGTTTTCATTGGTTGAAACTGCTGACATCATCTGTTGCTCAAGGATTTCAATCTTGCTATGCTTTAGCCCTTGGAGAGCCAGGACTGTGGGCTTACTGCTTCTCTTCTCCTTTCAAAGCTGGACTTTATTTATGCAGCATCGACAAGGCTCCAGGCGGAGTTCTGCAGGCTCGAAATTTCAGTTATTGTTCTCGGAAAACAAGAGACTCATCTTCATTTCACTGGTTTTTCCAAGCATAGCTTACATAAGACATGCCCAAGATTCCAACCTCTATCTTTTAGCCTCTTTACTTCTATGGAATAAAATGTAGACATCTTCAACATGATTTTAGCAGTGTATGAAACCCTATAGCTTATACCAGCTTTCCTTGTCCCCATTGTTGGGAACTGTGCTGTGCTGTTGTGATTTATAATAAATATATTTGTAGTCTTCCTCCGCCTTAATGGAATAGAGCTCCTAAATCCCTAGGAATTTCCTAAGTTATCATAGCAGTAAAGGTGCTATATTAATGAGGTGATTTCCACATCGGGACTGGTTGCTTGAGGAGTCATCCATGTGATTACAGGGTTAGAATTTTCAGTTCCAGCCCCTGACCTCTAGGAAGGAAGAGGGGCTGGTGGCTGAATCAGTTGCTAATAGACAATGATTTAATCAACTCTGTGCAGTGGAAGTATGTGTATCTGTATGGAAAGCCTCCGTAAACAGAAGGACAGGGTTCAGAGAACCTTCTGGTTGGTGAACATTCAGAGATTTGGGGAGCATGATGTGCCAGGAGAAGGCAAGGAAGCTCCACATACTTCCTGTATGCCTTTTTCTGTTGATCTTTTCCTCCTGGGTGTTCCTGAGTTATGTGCATGCGTACGTGCTCAGTCATGTCCCACCCTTTGCAACCCGCTGGAGACTGTAGCCCACCAGGCTCCTCTGTCCATGGAATTTTCCAGGCAAAAATACTGTAGTAGGTTCTCATGTCCTCCTTCAGGGGATCTTCCTGACCCAGGGATGGGACCTGCATCTCTTACATCCCTCTGTTGACAGGTGGATTCTTTACCACAGCACCACCTGGGAAGGTCCTGAGTTATATCCTTTTATAATAATCTGGTAATCTAATAAGTAAGATGCTTCTGTGATGTAAGATGAGCTCTGTGAGCCTGTTTAGCAAACTCATTCCTCTCAAAGAGGAGGTCATGGGAACCTTGGGTTTATAGCCACTTGTTCAGGGTCAGAAGCACAGATGACAACCTGGACTTGCAACTGACTACTGAAATTGGGGGAGTTGGGGGTAGGGGGACAGTCTTGTAGGACTGAACCAATCTGATACTTCTCTGGCTAGGTAGTGTCAGAACTGAGTTGAATTGACTGAATAATGAAGGTGGATTGACTTCCTATGAGCAGACTTTGGGGAGAACCTGGGGGATGGGGAGAGAGAGGAGTACTAGTGGACTACTTATTAGCAGAAAAAGCAATTATTAGAAGAAAAAGAAATACAGTATCTAGTATCTGAATGAATCACTGATTTTATCTCTTTTATGAGCCTTGGCCAATTAGCAGAAGTTGTCTGGACAACTTGGTTGAAGAAGAGTGTAGAGACTGATTCACTGGATCTGATGGAGTGAAGATAGGGTGGCTACTCAGATGTCATATATTTGACATCCTTAATTTATCGATAGGAAGGGTGTGACCACAGTGGAATCACAAATGGGGATGGGGAAGGCCAGCACACTGCTGTCAGAAGATGTAGCTTAATTCTCCCCCAAGGGTGCAGGGATGAGCTGAAGTCCCTTTTTAAGAATGCATCTATCGATTCCTCAATGCTGAGGGATATACTCAGGGGCAAAATGCTTACACATTAACGAGGAAATATCTTCCTATGGATATTTTCTAAGGGCTCATATTTGAGAGAACATATGCTCTTTGATGCTCTGTGCATGACAGAATTAGGTAACAAGCATCCAGCCAGGTTTAAGTTAGGAAGCAGAGTTGTAGTGACTCTGTCTCTGTAAGACCCCCCTACCCCCACCTCCACCCCCAGTCATGTAAGTTACCCCCATTTGTGAGCCCCATTGCCATTACCTACTAGGCACCTTCTCTTCTTAACTGACTATTTGGGGGAGAGAATCTCACAGACCTCACAGGCTTGGAAGGCCCAGTCAGAGTGCTAATAGAGCGATCAAACCTTAGATGCCACGGTCTTGAAATCTGACTGATGCAGGTGAGAAGCACAACTCCTACCCCATGTGTCCTCCTACACGATTGCAATTAACATTTTATCTGCCCTGTGTCTCAAGTCAAAGCTTTGGCACCAATCCCTGGAGGATGAGGAAGGACCTTAATTACAGAACAGATGCACTGGCTGTGCCTGCTGTATTCCGATGTCACCACCTCTGAGCTCCAGAGAGAGGTCAGGCAGATCCTGGGGCTGTCATGTGGCTCAAATCGAATATTTTAATTTAGAGACTCAGTAAGTTGCCCCATCAATTAAGACTGGCTGTACTTGCAGCCGACTTGCTGGGGTGCAGCCAGAAGCTTTGATTCATTTCATTTCTTACTGACCCCATCGCACTGCGGAGGGATGGCCAGCATTTCAGTGGGTGGTGGCGAGCTGCCAGGAGCAAAATGAAGACTAATGATTGAGAAAGATTTTAAAGGGTAGGATTGCTCTTTGAAATGACAGCGCATGTGTCATGCTAGATAATTGATGGTGTTTGGTGGGGGGCCAGGGAAAGAGGGGTATACTCTTTTATCATGTGTCAGCAACCAATAAATCCCTCTTCTGAGTGAATTATCCCCAGGCAGGTTTGCTTTGTGTTCAGGTAAATTTCAGTGCAAGCACACAGAAATTCTTCTTTATGTGGTTATTCAGGAGTTCAGGCTCTTTGCATCTCCTGATGGTATCAGTTCATCATTCACTCCAGGAGGGAAGGAGTGTAGACCAAGAATGGGGGAAGGTGCTTCCTTTCAGAGGTAGTGTGGGGCCAACTACTTCCTTTTTGTATCCTCAATCAGGATTCATGCAGATGTGTCTATGTGGAGGAGCAGGGCTGAGGGAGAAAGAGGTGCAAGAGGTGAAGTTGATCCAGTCATGGAGGCAGACGGGCACAGTGACAGTGAGGCAGCCTGAAAACCAATTTCCCTTCACCCTCCTACACTCTTGGTGGGAATGCATTCTTAGGTTGGTATAGCCACCGTGGAAGAGAGAATGGAGGTTTCTCAGAAAACTAAAAATAGATCTAACATATGATCCAACAATCCCGCTACTGGGTATATACCCAGACAAATATATGCAAATACATAATTCAAAAAGATCCACGCACCTCTATGTTCCGAGCTGCATTGTTTACAATAGCCAAGACATGGAAGCAACCTAATTTTCTATTGACAGATGAATGGATAAAGAAGATGTGTATGTACACACACACATGCATGCATGCACACACATACACGCTCTGGAATACTGCTAGTTCTTAAAAAAAACCCCAAATAATGTCATTTGTAGCAACCTGAATGCAACTTGAGGTTATCACACTAAGTGAAGTAAGTCAGAAAGAAAAAGACAAATAACACATGATATCACCTATATGTGGAATCTAAAATATGACAAATGAACTTATCCACAAAAGAGAAACAGACTCTTAGACACAGAGAACAGACTTGTGGTTGCCAAGGGGAAGGCAGGGCGGGCGAGGGATGGACTGGGAATTTGGGGTTGGTAGACTATTAGATTTAGAATGGCTAAACAACAAGGTCCTACAGGATAGCACAGGAAACTATATTCAATATCCTGTGATAAACCATAATGGAAAGGAATATAAAAATTATGTATGTGTATAACTGAGTCACTTTATTGGATAGCAGAGATTGGTACAAAATTGTAAATCAGCTGTACTTCATTTAAAAAAAAAAAGAAAAAACACCCTATCTCCCTTCTTTCTCAAACTCACAAGACCTTGTCCTCAGTCAGTATGCAGTGAGGTTACAGTGGGCTCTTTTCCTGTTTCTAAATGTACAAACTTTGCTTTTCACTGGGTGCCCAGTTCAGGGAAGCGGCTGACACTAGATCTGTGGGGACCATTCTTCTGGGCATGGTGAGCAACCCTGGCAGCTTCAGAGAGCAGCTCTTGGCTTTAACTACAGGTGAGTCTTTGGAATTGATAGCAGACAATTGTACAGACAATCCACTCTGTACAAAGGGGAACAGAGGCTCATGACTCACTCCCCATGTTATTGGTCTCAGGTGAAACATAATTTAGAATAAAATACTGTTTTAGCAGTGACACCAAAGCTGCTTAAAATATGCAGTGACTATCATTGACGTTGGCTGCCCCAGTCATGATCTTGCTTATTTACAAAGAAAGGGACTAGCTGTCAACCCTGGCTTTCTTCCACAGTAAATCATGAATAATTTTTGTTAAAGTTTGTATTTGAAATGTAAACATAACTGGGCCATTATGGCCAACTGCCGTCACAAACATGCACATCATTTGTGTGTCCAGATGAGCAACTCAGAGCTGCAGACAAGGGGGTGCTCCACAGCAATGCATTGGTCTACCTCCCTTCCACTGCAGAGTGTTCAGAGTGTTAACAACCAGCAGGGAAGTGGACTCATAACTAAATGTCTCATCAAGGAGCGAGGACAGGATAATACGCAGTTGGCAAAGTGAAGTTTGATATGGAATTAAATCTTGTCTCTGGCTCCAGACACCTCGGTTGGAAATGCAAATCTTTCCTTTTAAAACTTCCTCACACATGAAAGGAACGATTCCCGTGTTTTAATGGGCTCCAAGGGAATTGTGCCCTCCCACGGGCAACTGAAGGAGCATATTTCTTATCAGGTTATTGAGCCTACAACGCCTCTCTTTGCTCCCACTGCCAGCTCCAGCAAGGAAGCTGTGTTTGGATTCCGTCATGTTCTTAAACTTAGACTTATATTAACTCTGAATGATTTCTTGGAGCGTGTCACTAGTTGTGACAGGATAACTCCTGAGCTGAATGATTCTGACTCCATCAGAAGAGCACCTGGGTTTCTTGCCGTGGTGGAAGGAAACGGAGGCGACAGCATGGCCCCTCGGGGAAGCATGCTGTTTACTGTGCTTTTTCATGGAAGGTTTCCTTACAGATCCGACAGTAGACCCTGCGGGGCCCTGGGCCTCAGGTGGCACTGGTTTGGCAGAGGCCCCTGCCATAGGCACTGGCTATTCGTGGGTGAGGAGAAGTGTGGTGTGTGTGTGTATTCTTTGCCACTCATTTTCAAGTGGCTGATTTTGATTCTCGCATTGGGCTCATGCTTATGGTGTCTGCTTTGGGGGACCCCTCCAAAGTTTTCTCGGAAAAAGTTGTAATATGTGAAAGAAGACATCCAAGTAGCCATTCTCGGAAAACCAAGAACCATCTTGGATGTTCTCATGCTTCTTTTCCGGTGTGGTATTTGGGTTGTCATTGGGTTGGGTAAAAGTGTGTGCAGGAACCTTGACATCGCTTCAGACTCTAAACAGCCTACTCACATCTGGCCACTGGCCCAGCTCCAGAGCGTGAATCAGATGGCTGAGGGGTGACACCAGGGAAGATGAAGGATGGGGTGATTGGTTGATGGGAGGCCTGAATCAGAGCCTGGAGACTAAGCTCCTGTGTCCTATGTGACATCCACCCAATTTTGGGTAAAATCATGGTCCTCTTGAAGGTAGTTAGGGATGCCAGGTCTGACTTCTGTCTCTATCATTGACAGTCTGGCTTAAGACTATCCACCGCTCCCTATCGACCCCTTGGGTCCTGTGTGAATGTCGCACCTTCCTCATTTACAGCTGTTTCATTTATATCCGTGGATTGTAGTAAGGGTCTGTTGAGATCAGAAGCATGAAAACATTTTGAAAAGTCAGGGATACTTGACAGTGTAGGCGATCCACCTTCTCAGAGGTACAAGCTAAATCCTCTGAAGCCAGATCTTACATGACAGCAAATACATGAAATAGGCTTTCATTATAGGCATTTGTTGGAAAAGTATTTGAACTTGTTGTATACAAATGGACTTGATATCAGAATTGTACTAGGTCAGAGCAATTTCTTCTGAAATGATTGAAATGAGGACCTAATACAGACTAGGCTGAATCTGCTTTTTGTTGGATTTTTAAAAAATTTTTTGTGAGAGGGTGTCTCAAAAGATGATTGGAGTTAATAAGGATCTGATCTCGTTTCTGTTTAAACTGCTGATTCATGTCGCAGAACCAGTGCAAACCTGGGCATTAACATAGTGACTAAGAGAAATAAATGATTTCAAGCCAGCAGCATGATGAATGGTCAGAACAAGTACACACTGGCTCTCACAGCCCTTTATTACAATGTCTCATTAAGCAGTCCAGTATTTCTTACAACACAGAAATAATTAGCCCAGCAGAAACAGGTGAGGATGCCAGGTCTTTCAACTTCTTTGGATATAAAAATGGAACTTGTTGAGGCAGACTTTCTGATGATGAATAACTTGTCTCTTCCTCCTTTTTGCTATCTGTTGAAAACAAACTACAGGGCTTGTTTGTTAGAAGGAAACCTCAGAGAAAATCTAGTCTGTCCCTCCATTTGCACAGATAGGGATATGGTGGCCTTCTCGGATATATGTTGGTCACTCAGATTGTGTTCAATTCTTTGAGACCCCATAGACTGTAACCTGCCAGGCCTCTTTGTCCATAGGATTTCCCAGGCAAGAATAATGGAGTGGGTTGCCATTCCCTTCTCCAGGGGATCTTCCCAACCCAAGGATCAAACCCAGGACTCCTGCATTGGTAGGCATATTCTTTACCATCTGAGCCGCCAGGGAAGCCTATAGAGGAAAGTGAAAGACAAGAAGGGATCTTAACAGGTGCAGCTAAACTAGATGTTTGTCACATAGTAAGTGCTTGATAAATGCTTAATGATAAATGTTTGGGAGGAGGAAATTTGATAAAAGAAGTGGGAAAGTAAGACACTTGGCCGGGGCATACAGGAGTCCAGAGCTCAGAATTCTAGACCCACGTCTACCATCACTAGTTTGTACAAAGCACATCATTTCCTTGACTCTAAGCTTCCTCCATTCCTATTTTGAATATTATTTTCTGTTCTAGTTGCCTTGGAATAGTACTTAGAGTAGGTGGGGGAAAAAAGTATAAATGCACTTTGGAAAATATCAGCTAGTCTCCTCTGTAGCTAGTAAACTTGTTTTCTAGATGTACCATCAAGATCTGCTGTCTTGAAGGTAATCTAGGAAGCAACAGATAACATCTAAAATGAATATTTCACTTACAGTTGAAGTGAGTGCTTGTTATTTATTTCTCCTCCAATCACCTGTTGTAGGGGGAAACTTATATGTCTAGGTCCCAGCTGTAGGATGGAAATCAGTCTGGAGTATTTTGATCATTAGTGCATATTTCTTATATCCCTTTTAAGATAATATGCAAAGCTAAAAAATGGTGTAATTTCAATTTTATAGGAGTTCAGAATCTAAGACTGTCAGAATAACACTGCCTGGAGTGTAGGGCAAGAATAATGAAGCTACCAAAGACAGAGAAGGATAATCTCCTGTATATAAAAAAAAACAAAACTCTCAGTTTTCAAAAGTGTCCTTAACACATTTCTCTGTTTCTTCTTGATGCTTCACAAGTCGGAGGGTCAAACTCTGTTATATGCAAAGCCAGACTTAGTTAACAAAACAGTTCAGGACTTGATACTCATATTCTGCACAAAAATTCAGCCAAATAACAGCTCACCTAGAGCATTTAAAAATGTGGACATGTGAAAGTCTTACTGACTTTCTATAGTAGTTGCATGCCTTTCTCTGCTTCAGTGGTGTAAAAGTCCCATAATTCTTCTACTTGAAATATGTCATATATCCACAGATTTCCTTAGAGCAATAGAAGTAGAAGTCAAATAGTTGCAAAGACTATTCCCTATGAGTGATAATAGAGTGAAACCTATTATTGCATCTCTTGTCTTTCCAGCATTAAGGTACTTTCCATGTTTCTGTTGGTCATGCCATGACCATCACAGGATTCCCTAGTTGAGAATTCAGACTTGTCCCCAAGGATGATTTCTTCATTCACAAAGGAAACAAGTCTGCTTGGCCACTGTGTATGTAAACCCTTTCTACTTGGAATAGTTTGCCTACCAAGGAGGGCTTTCTTAAGACCAAGCATGATTCCCAGAGCCCCATTCATGTCCACCACCATTGTGTCAGATCAAGGACATCACTCGTGTCCTCTCATGGACAATCACCATGACTGATTATAGGAGGTGTCCAGTTTTTTCATGACAAGCTTGATATAGTCACAATAGCAGGATGTAAAATTTAACCATTATCCCAGATATTAACTACCTTTCATTAATGAAAGCACAGGTTTATATTTCTCCTCTGTTCCCTCTACAAAGTCTGGAAGAAGTAGATTGTGTCTGATGTTATCTGCATTTTGCAAGAGTACATCTTTCCAAGAAGGAAGAGTGGTTTCCCCAGACCAGTGTTTGCCAAATTGAGGTGTCAGGCTTCCTTGCAGTTCAAAATGGAGATTCTTGGGTTTTACCTCAGACTGAGTAAATTAGAACTGCTGAATTTGAGTCTCAAAGTTCTAAATCCATAACAGACTTCCCAGGCCATTCTTATGCATGCTAATATTTAAAAAACATGGCTCTTAGCTTTGTCAGAGTCCCAATTATGTACCGACCCATACTACAGAGGAACTCGATGATGGAGAGAGGGAGAGGATGCTCTGATGAGCTGGAAGAAGATGCCAGGGGAAGAACAGGTCTTGCTTCTGCATGCTCAGACAGAGGGCTCCTGTTCTCTCTAGATAGAGCTCATGTCTTGTCTTGTCTAGGTAGAGTTGGTCACCTGCAGGTCATTCTCTCATTTAGGCAGCCATCATCCTGATTGGATGGATTGTCCCAGTGCTGCAGGTGACTAAAGTTGGGTGGAGGACCAGGTAGAAACCCCCCTGATTTCAGCTGACCGTTCCCGTTTGCCAGCCATTACTTTTCTCTCCGTCTCACTGAGGCTTGGCTTTACAATTTGAACATCCTCCTCTTGTCTACACAAACACAGCCCATGTGACTGTGCCTTAGCTCGGTGGGTGAGTGTGGGCTGCCTAACGTTCTGATGTCCTACATTGCTTTGCCACAACTCCTTTTGACTCTCTCATCTACACAAATCCATCCTAACCTACTCTTTTCCATCATTACTCACCCCAAAGTGAGTTAGCAGAGTCCCTGCAAGCCCCACTTTCCTAATGTTTGGAATCTTTCTATTTCTAACTCAGAAAAATGTGCGGCTTGATTACTCTGGTTGCTGTGGTTACGGGTCTCATTTCCCTCCAGCTTTGTCCTTTATGTTCTGTCTGTAAGCTTTTCAGAAATCCATCTACTGGGTATCTTGAGGAAATAAAGTGTTAGGACATCAAAGTGGGGCATTCGTAAGCTTCATTTGAGACAATAATCACTAGTGCTCCTGACAGTATATTTAGAAAAGAACTACTGAAAAATTTGTCTTCCTGAATTCTCCCATTGATTCTCCACATTTTCCAGATGTTTTTGCCTGAATATTTTCAGGTTTTCCTGTAGTCCTTATGGTCAGTTTTTATCTAGTAAATCTTAGTGCAGGTCTTAAATATTTCCCAAAGGTTCTCATCTCCATTGGCAGGTTAATGGTCTTCATTCTGATTTTTCTCTTTATTGGGAATTTTTTCAATGTGAAATGCAGAGACTCATCGCAGTCCTCTGTGAGACCCACTGTTGACAAAGTATCATCTGTTTTTAAAATATTTAAAGTATGTTTTAATATGGAAATATGCTGTTTTTAAAATATCATCTTAAGTTTCCACTTGTGCTGTGTGCTGTACTCAGCTGTGTCCAACTCTTTGTGACCCCATAGACTGCAGGCTCCCCATCTCAGGCTCCTCTGTCCATGGGATTCTTCAGGCAAGAATGCTGGAGTGGGTTGCCATTTCTTCTTCCAGGGGATCTTCCTGAGCTAGGGATTGAACTCGTGTCTCCTGATTGTTGGCAGATTCTTTACCACTGAGCCACCAGGGAAGCCCATCTCAACTTATTAGAGCAGTGAAGTGACCTCCATTTTTCAGAGGATTCCCCAGAAATTCCATTAGAGACAGTGATCATTCAGGGTTCTTCTGTATTTGATGCAATCTGGCCCTAATATGTTGTTTTGAAAACATTTCAGGTGGCTAAGAATTTTTGCCTTACAGAGTTCCAGCCTACTCAACAAATTAAATTTAGAAATAAAAAGGAATTGGCACTCCATGTGTCAGCCCTTCCACATGGCAAAAATGTCTCAGTGATTTAGACACTTACCGGTTTTGAAAAATAACTGCCCTTATTTTTTGGTCCTCTTTTCAAAAGTAGATCATTTGAAAGAAATCATCCACAGATTTGAAAAGAAAAGACAAACTGAATGGCAAATTTATGGGTAACTTGAACTTGACACGATGTTGAAGGAGAATTTGTTTATATTCTGGGCAGAGTGGACATGAGATTCTGCAGTTTCTTTACAGAGAAGATGTTTCAGCAAAAGCACAATTGGAATGATTAGTGCAGTCATCTGGAAACAACTTGGATTTTATTTTAGCTCACCTTGTGTCTTTACAGATTTACCTATTCACACTCATGCCTAGAGCCAGGCTGACAGATTTGTCAAAGTAAGAAAGGCATGTGGTAGAAGGCTTTTTAATGCTTGATGAAGCATGACTCCATATGGAACACCATGAATAAATTCATTCTTGGGATTCGTAAATAAATGCATTAAGTGCCTCAAATATTTAATTCACATGTTCCTAATAATATTTGTTGACATGGATGATAATAAAGCATAATGACTCCTAACGTCCTAAATGGGGGTAGTCCCTAGGAGCTGTCATTAGTAGGGAAAGTTTGAGAAAAGGGTTGGTTTTCAGTGGCTAATTATAAATGCACTGCTCTGCTTGAAATAGTATTCAATGGATGGTATAGCCAAGAAGAAATAAAAACAGCTTAGCGATTGTATACTCAGTCAACTGTGTTTTTTCACTTTATGGAATATATTTTGCCCATTATATCTACTGTGGGTTTTTTAGCATCAGAATATTAATTTTAAAGACAACCACAAAGATGTGATGAAGGAACTGTATTTGAGGATACATCTTCAAAATTCAACACACTTAAAAGCACCAAATGACTTTCCCTGAATTAATTGATCTAACAGCTGAACACACGGTCTTCCAAATCTGATTTTCCAGCAACTCTATTAAGAAATTGAGCAACAGTAAAAGACCTTAGCACTGTCTGCTTAGAAAAAGACAAACAAAAAAACTGTGGTTAAAGAAACCAATAACTGAGTTTTTTTTGTATTAGTATGACTTTCTACTCAATAGAATATATTATTTATTGAGTTACAATGAGGAAGGACACAAACCCTCCATCCCTGACATTTTTAAGTGGTAGCCTGAAGGCCTAGCCTACTTTACTTTCTAAGCTTCCTGGTGGCAGAACTCTTGTTTAAGGCTAAGACTTGATCTTAGTCTTAGTTGTTCGGTCATGTCTGACTCTTTGACATCCCATGGACTGCAGCCCGCCAGGCTCCTCTGTCCATGTAATTCTTCAGGCAAGAATAGTGGAGTGGGTAGCCATCCCCTACTCCAGGGGATCTTCCCGACCCAGGGATCATGCCTGAGTCTCCTGCACTGCAGGCAGATTCTTTACTCTCTGAGTTTATTTTCTAAGGTTCCTGGTGGCAGAGCTCTGGTTCAAACTTGATCTTAGGGAGACACAAAATGGAGCGATAATTTGCCCTGTTGGATTTCTGAGTTCTTGCTCTGTCCTGAAGCACCAAAGGAAGTAAATGAGTTTAAGTGTATTTAATTTTGTTATATTTCTTTGAAAACTGTACATCTGAATAGGTGATAAATCTTTAATTAATCAACACATGGTTTGACCAGAAGACCAGAGTGGATAACAGAGAATTTCCCTCTGTGCTTTTGTTGTTTTGCCATGTATCTGCCCTCCAGCAGGGACTTCTCTGCATTGTCTCATTTGCTAACATTTACAGTATTATTCGGCTATTTGGTTGGAGGGGTTTCTCTTTTTTCCTTTTTCCAGTGTGAGGAATTGTTGACCTTTTGAGTACACTGCGTTTAATGAGGTCCCCATGCTGCTAAATGAACCGAGATGCAAGCGCTGGTCATTCAGGTGATGGGGCGAGAACTGTGCAGCTAAGCTATCTGACTCAGACACCAAAGACATTTTCCTCTGAAGCATTTGGTGTCACTCCTGTGTAATTTGCATGCCGGTTAATATAAGCCTCCAGTCTGTACTGTGTTAAGGTGTCCTGTCTCTTAATAGTCCCTGAGGTGGTAGAGGATGATTGTATCTTTATAGCTGTTCTTCATAACTTACTTGAAAAGGTAAATAGAAATAGGAAAAAAAAATCCTTACTTTGTTTGTGGTCTTTGAAATCTGTACCCAGGAAATAGTCTTTGAAATCTGTATCATTTTGTGGCCCTATTATAAAATTTAGCTGAGTCCTGCATTACTCTAAGTGTGCAAAACCCGTTGTAATGTTACATATTATCACAAGGATTCAGATATACTCTGGGTCAAATTATGGCTGCTAAACTCGATGGAAAATTATTGGGAATTAGTTAATTAATTAATTTGGCTCTGGCATGCTACTGGATAGTGACCGAGTGTCATTAAGACTTCCTGGATGGAATGGCATGTTTGAGGGGCCTCGGAGGATGAAATCAGAGATGGCTAAAATCGGGTAGGAGGTATTCTGGGCATAGAAACAACGTTTGCAGAAAACCTCTCTTCATGGTAGAAGAATTCTCCCTGTAAGTTGTTTTAAAATATGTTTAAGACATCCCAAACAAAGTAGAGCCTTTGGAAATCAGTTCAAAAGCTGTAAAAACTTACTGAGTAAAAGCTGGTAATAAATTTGAAAAAGATGATTTACATAACCTAACACAGTGGTTCCCAGGTCTAGTCTAGGGCAGTGATAGGGAGCTGGCTCTCTGGTGATGGACTGCCTAGGTTGGGACCCCAACTTCTTCTGACTGGTTTCCTACAAGGAAGTTTCCTGCCATTTTTGGGCCTCAGTTTTCTTACTAGGAAAGCAAGATAACCACAGTCCCCAACTGATGGAGTCATGGTAATACTGAGCAACTGCTCCATATGTATTAGCCATTCTTGTCATATTTTTAATTTTTCCTGAACTCACATCCATAGATGAGTTTGTCCAGAATGACCAGGAGAAGCTTCGGAAAATAAGCTTTCTTGATTTCCTAACCTCAGAAATTTTGGTTCAATGGGTAGGGGATAAAATATAGAAATTGAAACTTTTAAAAACTGTGCCCAGCTTGGGGTCTAGTGCACGAGATGAATGAAGAAACTCAACCTGGAGAGCTTTTGTTACTTACCCAAGATCAAAGGGAGATGAGACAGAGACTGGTCCAGGAACTAAATCTTTGAGCTGCGAGAGCTGAAATTCACACCTCTGTGCCTGCTCCAGTTCTTCTAAGTTTCAGGAGACAGTTTAAGTTAAACAGAATTATTATGTATGAAACATAATACACACCGAGGAAACCAGAGTTGAAAGAGGCCCATGTGCCCCAGTGTTCATTGTAGCACTGTTTGCAATAGCTAGAACATGGAAGCAATCTAGGTGTTCATTGGCAGATGAATGGATAAGAAAGCTGTGGTACATACGCACAGTGGAACATTACTCAGCTATCAAAAAGAATGCATTTGAATCAGTTCTAATGAGGTGGGTGAAACTGGAGCCTATTATACAGAGTGAAGTAAGTCAGAAAGAAAAACACCAATATAGTATAATAACACATATATATGGAATTTAGAAAGATGGTAATGATGATCCTATATGCAAGACAGCAAGAGAGACATAGATATAAAGAACAGACTTTTGGACTCTGTGGGAGAAGGCGAGGGTGGGATGATTTCAGAGAATAGCATTGAAACACGTGTATTACCATATGTGAAATAGATCGCCAGTCCAGGTTCAGTGCATGAGACAGGGCGCTCAGGGCTGGTGCACTGGGATGACCCTGAGGGGTGGGATGCAGGGGGAGGTGGGAAGGGGGGTCCAGGATGGGGACACATGTACACCTATGGCTGATTCATGTCAATGTATGGCAAAAACCACCACAATGTTGTAAAGTAATTAGCCTCCAATTAAAATAAATAAATTAATTTACAAAAAAGAAAACATTTAGAATCACATCATAAATTTCTATACAAAAACTTTTGTGATTTTGAATGGGTTTGCATACAAATCAATTTTGGGGGAAATTGCAATTTAAACATTATTGAATCTTCTATTGTGAAATTTCTTTATAATTAGGCTTTTCTAACAAATTTTTTCTTTCACATCTTTTATTAGGCTTATTCCTAGGAACTTGATACTTTTTGATGCTATTATAAATAAAGTCTTTCAAGTTTTTTTTTCATATTTATTGACTCTGAAATATAAAAATATAATTGGCCTTGTATACTGATACTTATATCACACAACCTTGCTAAGAACTTATTAATACTTACAGTTCATTAGAGTATCTCTATAATAAAACCATTTGTTGACAATTAAAGTTTTACTTATCCTTTCCAAAAAACAAAAAACATAAGGACGGTGTTAAAGCAACCATAGCAAAAAAAAGAAAAAAAAAAAAACCAAAACACCTTTATTTACACCTATAAGGAAAAAAAAAAAGGAGCTAGAAGGAATTTAATCCCACATGGCTGAAACATAGGTCTATCTAACTGTGGTAGCATGCTCTCAGAAAAGGCTCTCAGGGAGCCAAACGCCTAAGCTGACTGGATAGGTGTTGATCCCAGGGCTAAGTGAGGGGTGGTAAGGACATTTCATTGTCGGAGAAATATGCCGGATGAGGTGCTTTCAGTTACACATGCCTAAGTAGCAATTGGAAACCTAACCATGTCTGTTACAGTATTTATTTTTCAAACACCATTTGTAAAAGAGAATATATGTTTGGTTTAAATTTATATTTTATAAATCATATAAAAGCCAGAGTTAAAGCAAATATTAGGTGTATTTTTTTTCTTCTTTTTTGGGAGGCGGTGGAGTTCTTTGCTCTCAAAAGAGATCTGACTCAAAGGAACACTTGTGACTGAGTTTCTGTCGATAACTCTCAGAATATAAAATGGTACATACATATCAGATGCTGCCAGTATTTGGCACATCTGAAGCTATTTGAACAGTTATTCCCAATAAATCTTTCTGGCTTAGAAGGTGTCTCTGGTTTCTGGCACTTAGTGGGGACTTATTGACTGGTGTTTGGGCAAAGGGTTGAATGAATGATTAATTCAGTAAGTAAAGAAGTGAAGAGTGCCATAGCTTTTTGCCATCTTTGACCTCTTTTTAACAAAGTAGTTTGTGGCTTATTGGGCACTTATATTGTCTTGGATTCCTTGCGTTTTAGAAACAAACTGAGACTGGCTGAGGAGATGTTTTGAAAGGGAGGGCATGCGGAAACTGCAGCTCTGAGGACCGAGGCTGAAGGTGCAAATGGAAAGCCAGCCCTGGTCCCTCCCTGTCTCAGCCCTTCCCAGCCGGGGTCTCTGAGCTCAAGGCTCACCTTCCCAGAAGAGAGCTCCTGACACCCATCCCCAAGGTGAGCGCCTTGAGGAATAGTCCCACCAAGACTTTACTCCATGGGGGACGAGGGAGTTAGAGCAGTTCTCCAAACACAGTTGGGGTGTTTTCTGGGAAGAGGAGGAGGTAGACAGACACTGGACAGGCAAAATCCACAGAGGTCCAATATGTCAATAAGCATAAACCCTGCTTTTAGTTTCAGAAGAAACTCAGGTTACCAGAGTGAAGAAAGCCATATTTACACTGCTTTTGTCACAGTTGCTTTTTGAACATATTTGAAAACTTAACATTGTTGACACAGGCTTAGTGAAGGACTTGCTGAAAGTTAGTGTGAAAACAGAATAGTTGCATGTTCCCTCAGTGGTCACACTTCATCTGCTCTATTTAGGATAGATGCTGGCTTCTAAGAAAAGTATGATGACTTAGAATATTCAGGACAGATACTGACTTCTAAGAAAGGTGTGGTGCCTTCGAACTTTGGGGCATGGAGGTCAGAGGAGTGGAACACCGAGACAGTTTCTCACTTCAGAAACTTCTAAAGAGCCCAGACCAAGGGGATATATGTAATGATGCTTGGATGGGGGAAGTAGAGAGGTCTGTCCAGGCAGCTGATCAAAGATCAGGCGTTTGAAGTTAGGAAGATTCAAGCAGAGTTTGGAAGTTTCCTCTGTCAGAGACTCAAACAGGGACATGTGCATTTGATGAGGGTTGAGTTTCTTACTGTCTAGTGTCTTTTCCATAACTCTTTTGTGGAGATGCAGGAAAGTGAGTATTAAAAAAACACTTAGTGGTATTTTGAATTCATTATTTTGAAAAGTTCTATGGGATACAGTCCATGAGAGGTAAAGAAATGACTTCTCTGCTTGCCTGCCTATATCATGTTTACTGACTATACTACAGTCAGGAGGAACCAGGTCAAGGATGCAAGATTTCATCAGTTTAACCACTTCTTAATTATGAATAACCATGCAGTGAGAAGAGCTTTTTCAGTGAGGGAAGCAATGAATAATTTTGAATTTTTCAGATGTGTTCTTCTTTGGTGACATTTACAAAGTGTATGTGACATGTGTTAATTATAGTTTCTATGCCATTACTTCTGATTATAGATGTTAGGAAGGCTCCATCTGAATCTGGGGAGCTCTTGTAACTCTCTGTGCTCAGGGTTGCGGACTGGTGATGGCTTAATTACAGGCCTGCCTTGGTCCCACGATAGATGGACAGGGTTTGTGCTGTTCATGTGTTCACAGTTGTGCTAGATGTGTTGCTGTTGAAACCCTCCTTCCATCTCCTTAAAGGGGGCCCAGGCATCAGACTGGGAGCTGAGGAGCATCTTCAGTTTTTTGTCTTCCTTTTTTTTTTTTAATGACATTTTAAATGTTCAGAAAATTACAAGGGATGATAAACTCCCATGAATTCATCACCCAGATCTGACATTTTATTATACTTACTGTAACTCCCCCTTTTAATTTCTTGAATTGAATACAGGATTACAGATAGAGTTGTAGTCCACTTTGAGGAACACATGTTGGTAACCAGAAATGAAAAGCAAAACACAGTGAAAGGGTAGCTTTCTCAATGCCAACGTCGCATTCAATGGAAGAAAATGAAATGCACATTTTCAAGCACCTCATACATGATTGACACACTGCCATTTCACATCCATTCAGTGCTGAAAAACTGACTTTCCCAGGCAAAAAAAAGGAAAACCAAAAACCCAATTGGCAGTGTTTGCTGACTTTGTCGTGTGTAAAGACACCCAGCATGGCTGGTTTTGAGCTATCAACAGTTTAACAACTGACTTGCAAAATTCCTGAGTATTTAACAATCTGCTCTAGTGAGCCTGGACACGCTGGCTCCAGCATACAATTTCATATGTTCAACCATTCAGCAGATATTTATGGGAACAATTTGTTGCTGAAATGTCAGGGAAATCACAGCCTTTCTTTAAAGCAGCCTTTCTACTGGACTCTTTGGTCCTTAGAGATTTTAAGGGATTTTCTTCCTTCTGTGGATATGGAAGCTGAGGCTCAGAGAAGCAGTATAGGCGCTGCTGTTGATAACATGCCCACATCCCCTTGGTGTTCACCTTGTCTGTGCATGTGACCTGATTTACATCTGTCCATACCTGTGACTGCATGTGTAGAACTGTCTGCCCACCTGAGCTTTCTCTGTTAGCAGGGCAGGGAGAAGAGTCTGGGGAATTAGCAGCCCCTGGGAGATGCCCTCATCCAGTGAGGGAGGGAGTTAATGGATGATACCTAGTCATCTCCTTCACCCGTCAGACTAAGTCACCTTGAATTGCATGTTCACACTGATCTTCCACTAGGATCTAGCTCATGGGATTCAGTTCCCCTTAGTGGTAATGAACTTGAAACTGTGCCTTTTTTTGTCTGCCTTCCCTTTGTTGAATCCCTACACTCCTACCTGTATTTCCTCCTATCACCTCTCAGTCCTGCCTCACAGTCTGCCTCTGGGGAGACCCAAACTAAGACAGGCTCCAGTGTCCAGAGCTCTGCTTGCTTTTTCCCACCCCTTGCCCTGCTTCCTGGAGCTCATTCTTTGCCTTCCTTTTTCCAATTCACTGCTGAGAAGCCAGCATTTCCATGAGGGCTGATAGCTCTGGGAGAACTGACCTCTTTCTCACTGGGGTTCCTAGTCTGGACGCCAGGGAAAGAAGCAGATTGACCAGAGATAAGGCCTGCAGGACACTGCATTCAAGGAGCAGATTTAATCCTGGTCCAATTTTGTTTGAATCTGATCTTCCTGTGTGTTAGGCTGAGCTGACCTGGAAAAATCAAGAATGGTGATCAGGGACTTCCCCAGTGGTCCGGTGGTTAAGATGTTACCTTCCAATGCGGGAGGTGCCGGTTTGATGCCTGGTCGGTGGAGCTGAGATCCCACATGTTTCACAGTCACAAAACCAAAATATCAAAGCAGTATTGTAATAAATTCAAAGACATCTTTAAAAATGGTCCACATTAAAAAAAAAAAATGATTAAAGACAAAATTTTCTCATGTGCAAATCTAGAGCCCGGAGTTACCTTGAGGAGGCTGACGTGTCCTTATGCTAACAATCACTCCCTCCCCTCTCCCTGCCCCCAGCTCTGCTCAGCCATCCAGTGTAGGAAGTACGTCCTCCATAAGGGTCCCCCCACCCCCGACAAGTGGACAGGCCTCCCCCAGTTAACTATTTCTTAGTGACTTTACCTGTCATGTGCTCCTGATACATCACCTATTTTAATTTCATAGTATTTCTGTGCCTTTTTAAAACATACGTGCTCCCCCATCCCCAACAGAAAGTCCACAAAGAAGATATCTCTGTAGGCCTGCTTTTGCTCTATTTTAGGTCTGTAACATTTAACATGGTGTCTGGTATATAGTAAATGATCAGTAAATACTTTTCAAATGAATCCATAGGAGAAAGAAAGATCAAAGAATAACTGCTTGTTCTGTCCGGGTGACCCGAGATGGTGACTCCACCCTTGTTCTTTGTCTTCATTTCTCCACTTGACTTCTTGCCCTTGAGTGTCTTTGACTACAAAGAGCACAAGCCTTGCATAATGTGATTTGACTCGGGAGTCAGGTGTGTGTTAAAATTCTAGCTTAGCTGTTTAGTGAGCTGTGTGGCCTTCAACAGCTTGCCAGAAGTCTCTGTTCTTCAGTTTTTTCATTTGCAATATGAGGAAAGGAGTACCTAGCTCAAAGTGCTGCTTTGAAGAGGAAAAGGTTTAACTTAAGTGAAGTGCTTACAGTAGTTACTGGCTCCTAATAAAAGAAGCATAGACATGTGTTCGCTCAAGATCAAGTCCTCAGTTAACATTGAGCTATTACTACTTTTTAAAAAACAAAAAAGAATGAATTGTGCGTTTCCTCTAAGAAAGCCCTTCTATGCTTGAAGATAAATTCCACGCTCTGATCGTGGCAACATGAGCTGCCCCTGCCAGCCTCGTACTATGTACTTCATGTACTATGCCTCTCTGCCCTCCTGGCTGAGCTCCAGGTCTCTTGGCTCCTGTCCTTTTCCTCAAATATGGCATAGTTCTCCCTGGTCCTACTGTCCCTACTCTTTTCTTTGCCTCAAGTTCTCTCAGCTCTCCTCTGCAAGCTGGTTTGTTCAGGAGTCACCTCTTCACCGGGTCCTTCCCTGATCTAAAGCAGCTCAGCGTCCAGCCACTGTGTCTTGGAGCACTTAGTCTAGAGTGTAATTATCTCATTTAGTTGTTGAATTTCTCTCTCCAACCAGAGAATCAACTCTGAGTGCACTGAATCCTTGCATCCAGAGTGAGCATCAGTATCAGTACAGATGCCAGGAAGCTGTGGTGTTCGGTTGTAGCTAACAAAGCCTGACCCCGGGACCCCCAGGTTTCTCCCACGTGGCCACTCAGCCTTCTTCCCCCTTCCCCTCCATGTTGTGCCCTCCCTGCCCCAGCCTTACACTCACGGCAGCATCTTGCGACCTACATCTCAGCCCCTCCAGTGCTCTGGCTGCTGCCCTGAATTCGTCCCAGCCTTCAGGCCCTGTTGAAATTCTGCTGGTCTGCTACTTCAAACCTTCCAGTGTCACTAAATGACAAGATTTTTTTCACTGCCTGGTTTCTTTCTGCCACCCTCTTAATGATTGTGCCCTAACCAGACTGGCTATCTTTTGTTCCTCAGACATGCCAAGCCTGTCCCCACCTCCTTTGAGTATCTCAGTCTTACCTGGAATGCACATCCCTTACCTTGTACACTAGCCTAGCAGGCTCTCTCTTTGATTTTTCAGTTCGGTGAAACCTCTTATCCCAGTGTTCAATGGTACCCTTAGAAATCTATGTTAATCTATGTTATGACTTTGTTGTGTCTCTTTAGAGCCTTCACTGCTATTGGAAACCATCTACCTGTCTACAAACCTCCCTATATATCTCACATACTAGAACATACTCTTGTCAGAGTGGGAAACTTTGCCACTCCTCTTATTCATCACTGTATATCTAGCACCTGACACAAATAAGTGCTTAGTAAGTGTTTGTTGAGTGAATGGATGGCAGACTGAATGTATCGATGCCCAGGTCTGTCCTCTTCTTGGGATACAGTGGTCCTCCCCAGACTCTGTGTTGGCTGAGTGGAGTTTGAGGGCATAATCTGTGCCCAGAGACCCTGATGCTCTGGATAAAGCCACTGTCACCATGTTGCTGGCTCAGAGCTTTCCACTGCGCTCTGCTTTCTTCCCTTCCTCTCCTTTCCTGGGTGTTGTCCTGCTGTCAACATCTCTCCCTCAGTCTCTGAGCCAGCAGTCTTTTTCGGAAGTCAGCCCAGTGTGGCTTTAGATACTGGTGAATCCAGGCTCAAATCCCAGCTCTTCCACTTAAGAACCGTGACCTTGACTGAGTCACTTTGCCTCTCTGAGCCTGAGTTCCCTCAACCACAAAAAATGCTGTAGAGAGAAATATCAAATAGCTATCATCTTTTCAGGGGGCCCCTTGAGGATTAAATGAGATACAACATCAAAAGGATTTTATACAACAGGAGGTGCACAGTAACAATTTGGACACTGACAGTCAGCTGTGGTTTTAATTTGGCTTGTCTTCAAGTCCGTCTATCTTTTCAGCTCAATGAATTTTCACCCAGCTTCCCTAATAACTTTCTCCCAGCCAAACCCCTATACTTAGACTTATCCATGAATTAATGACCATGCATCATTTTGAGTGACAGCCTTGCAATTCTGCAGAAACTCAAAATGAGACCCCAAAAAAGAAGCATCTGTATCTCAGCAGGGCTAAGAGCTGTAGCTGTGTGTATGGTCTCATCAACACATCAACCTCAGAATTCCCTTTGCTAGTTTCCCTGGTGGGGAGGGGCTCAGATGCTGAACCATGAGCATCACAGGTAGCTGATACCTCATAGTACGATTTCATCTCTGGTGATAGATGTAGAGTTTCTGTAGAAATGTTCTGATGTGATTATAACGTGTGATTTCTGCAAACCCATAGAGGGGAACAGACCCTTCAAAACTAATGACAAGATCAAATAGTCCTCATGGGTCTACTTGCATAGCAGGCAGACCACTGAGAGGCTGAGCCATCTCAACACCTGTCCCAGTCTTATCTAGAATAGAGTATAAATATGTGCTCACCTGAAACACTGGGTCTCACTTGCTGCCTTGGAGTTGTGCTACTGAATTTGAAGTCCCAGCCCCTCCCACCTTCTCTGTCTTGATGCAAGTTATATATTCAACGATTCAGGTCCTTGCCTTTCTGATGTAAACTGCTGTCACTAACAGTTCAGCTGTCGCATTGTTCACAGTGAATTTCTTACCACTCACTTTCCTAGCAAGACCTTGCCTATAAGTTAGAAAGCCCTCTTAGAAGATGAAAGCGAGTACAGGAAAACTGGGTAATAAAATGCTCAGACATAATCATTAGGATTTGTGGAGGATAGTAAGTGATTATGGCTTTGTGCATCTCCCTCGATTCATTAACTTGGAATAAAAACCAGTGTTGTAAAGTAAGCTGTGGTTTAGGAACCAACCCTGACTTATCTTCCAAGCAGGCTAAGATCCTGGAAAAGCTTGAAAGCATTTAGTAAAGCCATTTACCTATTGTTGTCCTCTCTATAATTCTTTGGTTATGAAGTGTTATCTTTCCAAATATCCCATGAAAAGAAATTAGAAAGAGACCAAGATGCATTGCATCAACAGGTAAGAAATCACACCATTCTGGAAACACCACTTCATTAAGAATTTCAGTAATCCATGCTTATGCTTTATTGTGGATTAAAGCTTTATGATTGAATCTATAGGACGCTCCTAAGTCATAAGTAAATGTGAAAGTCTACTTCTGCCTCTAATTACTTACAAGAGTTTTCCTAGAATGATGAGAAACCTTGTTTGTGGCAAGGCCTTCAGCCAGATGCACCATGTACAAAAAAGTGTATAAATTTCATGTTTCAAAAGTGGATTCCTGCAAAAATTTAATTTTAACTGCCTATCCCAATCTTGATGGAAAGCCTTTCTTCATAACCTCCTCAGTTGTGTGTGTTTTTTTTTTTTTTTCCCCACATGCATTTCCTAAACTCTACAGATGTGCACGTGTAGGAACACTGCTGTATTTGTTATCTACTGATGTTTAATAAATCACCCCCAAATCCGTGACTTAAAACCATATTTTTTATAATTTTGTATTTATTTATTTATGATCTTTGGTTGTGCTGAGTATTTGCTGCCGTGTGGGCTTCTCTGTAGTCGCGGCGAGCAGGGGCTACTCTCTAACTGTGGTGTGTGGACTTCTCATTGCAGTGGCTTCTCTTCTTGCGGAGCACTGGCTCTAGGCGTGTGATCTTCTCGTTGCGGCTCCTGGGCTCTAGAGCACAGGCTTAGCAGTTGTGATACAGAGGTTTGGTTGCTCTATCGCTTGTTCAGGGGTCAAACTCTTATCTCCTGCATTGGCTGGTGGATTCTTTATCACTGAGTTACCAGGGAAACCCAAGCAGTATTTTTTTTAAAACTTTTTTTTTTTAATTTCACAGCAGCATGGGTCAGAACTCTGGGCATGACTTAGCTGAGTCCTATGCGTTCCCAACGAGGTTTTTAATCTTGGTTATTTCCTAAGATGGCCATCTCATCTTAAGTCTTGGCTGGGAGGGGATCCACTTCCAAGCTCACTCAAATGATTGTTGTCAGGATTCCCTTCCTCATGGGCTGCTGGACTAAAGGCTTCAGTTTCTCCCCGTCTGTTGATCAGACGGGGTCCTTTGGTTCTCTGTCACATGAGTCTCTCTACAGGCTAGCTTGCAACAAGTAGCCTGCAGGGTCAGAGAAAGGAGACACAATAACGCAGTAGGGAGTATGAGCAAGACCGAAGACAGGCTTTTGTTACCTAATCTTGGAAGTGACATCCCTTCTGCCAGATTCTCTTTGTTAGAAACAAGTACTGTGTCCATTTACACACAAAGGGAAAGGGTTTCTCAAGGGCACGAATACTGGGATCTAGGGCTCATTGAGGGCCGTCTTAGAGCATGCTTCTCAGAAATGCTTAGAACAAAAATCTAAAATTGTTTCGAATCTAAGGTGACTTAATTGCAAAGTAACAGCACTGAACTGTGTAGAGAGAGACAATGTATCATGATGTTTAAATACACAGAATTAGGTGACAGGCTGGAGTTCACATTCTAACTCTACAGTGTCCAAATTTATAAGAATTTGGACAAGATATTCAGTATCCATCTGTAAAATGGAGATAATTTCTGCCTCACAGGGTAGACAATACAACATTTTCAGCATGTTGCTCATTGCATAGTAGATAGAATTAACAATAGTAGCAGTATTCTGTGTGACCTATACAGATCAAATTCCATTTTTGCCCTTGACTTGCTGGTTGCGTGAACCAGAACAAGTCACTCCATTTTACGGTGTCTCTTTTAGTTCGGAATGCATTTTGCTATTAATACAAGTAACAGAAAACTACAGTGGCTCAAAAAGAAGAAAAAGAAAAGATTATTCCTCTCTAATAGCAAGGCATCTGAAGAAGATAGACTCGGGTTGAATGGGTAGACTGACAATGTGGTTTGAGACCCTGGCTCTTTCTTTCTTTTTCCTTTTGCCCTACTTGGCGTGTCGGCCTCTGTGTCCATGCTTGTTCCTTCATGGCTGTAGCAGAGCTCCTCCTTCTCCATCCTCATCTCTATGTTTCAGCAGGAAGACAAGAAGGAAATCCCTAAGATCATGGTAAGGTGAAGTGTTAGAACAGCAGGTATATAGGCACCAAGAAAGCAACCAGTCCAAGGTTAAGGAGGATACAAACAAAGAAGGCTCCAAAATTTGTCCAAGAATAAAAGGAAACTTATAGGCTACTTGATATGATAAAAGTATATTGAGAGGAGATTTATGGTTGTGCTGTAAGATCAAGCAATGGCTTATTAATAGGAAGGCTGAAAACTAGCTGGACAGACAAGAAGTTGAGGCAATGCTTAATTCCAGGGGAAGCAAAATGTTATACAAGGGAAGGCAGTGAAATCACAGAATGCTCCAAGAATCTGAGAACTGTGAGCAGTATTTACAAAGCCATACCACTGAAGATTGGTTTAATACTGAAGAAGTACTGGGGGGAGGTGTGCTTGTTTTGTGGGGGTAATATAAAATAGTCAAACATTCATTTTTAAAAATATCAAGTTAAATACTAGAAAAAAAAACTATAGTATTAACACATAGGAGATACATGTTGCTCAGAAATGTGGAGGTTGATTTTAGAAGTTGCAAGTGATTTTCTCTGGGCAGTCAGCCTCAGGGCTAAGAAGGGTTGAATAGACAATGCTAATTCATCCTTGCCTCAACCCCATCACAAGGCAGGGAAAAGTCCATGAGGCTGAGTATAAATAGATGTGGCAAGGAAATAAGATTGAGAAATTAACTATGCTTTAATTTTTATACTCTTATCATGAAAGAATGAGAGCCATATTTCCTTGCTTTTTCCCAGGGATTTCCAAGGAGAAAGTTAAATTAAGCATTTCTTTGCCCGGGAAAGGGAGAGCTAAAAGAAGTTCAGCCTCATTTTAAGGGGAGATTTTCAGTTTTGAAGAGTAGGGCAGAAGAGTAAGAGTGGCCAGTCCTGAGACTGATGTAACCCCAAGGACAGTGCAGGTCCTCTAAGGTGGGGACTGATGATAAACTTAGCCTCAGAATCCAGTAGCTAATCTGAACCTGAAATATCTGAATACTGGGGCATTTGAGACTTGCAGCTTTGAATGAGCCAAAGCCCTTGATCAGCAAACACTTTTGTGAATATCAGAAAGCCCTTCCTCAAATTTCTTATGCTGAATTAGTCTCTTGAGGATTCCTGTACCACCTAGGAGAGGGAGGAAGCCCCTCTGATGATCAGTATTGGATCTCTTGTCAGCCCTAACAGTTGGTGTTCCAACCTGGCACATACATACAGCATACTTTCTTACCTGGTATGAAAAAGATAAAATTGTACTTATTTCTGCAACTTCCTTTGCCTTAACCTCTTCCAGCCTCATTCCAAATAACCCAAGCTGCTTCTTGCTCTGGGCATCTGGTAGACCATTGGTGACAAACAGTCTAAGACCAACTACCACCCAGTGGCAGATGACAGACTGCAGGGTGTCAGTTTCAAAATCATTTTGAAAGTTTATGTAAAATACCATCTACTCTAGCAAAGAACAGTGAACTCCTGAGCAATTTTATAGTGCATTCTTCCATTCTTCATGGTCAACAAGGGTTATTAGAGTCAAATAGATTTTTTCTTGTGGGTGACAAAGACAGCATAGTTGTTAAGAGCAGAGCTCTGAAACAAATTGTATTCAGATCTGAGATGTACCACAAAAAATTTGTATGATCTTGGGCATATCACTAAAGTTGTCTAAGTCTCAGGTTTTACCTTTGTGAAATGGACAAAAGAAAAAATGGTAGGTAAACACTTAACACCTCTTGAAATATACTAAACTCACAATTCGTATTTATATTATTAGTATTTCTCTTCATAAGAACTTTTTTCCTTGTTTCTGGCCTGTCAGTAGTTGGATGCTGGCTCAGTCTGTCTTTTCACCTTTTCTTTGTAGCCTACTTATACAAAAATAGAATGGAATAAAAAGAAAACAAAACCAAAAACCAGATGGAAAGTCTAAGTTAAAGTTATCTGCTAAGTGAAAAAATACATTGCCAAAACCTTCCTACATCTAAATGTGGTCTGATCACTGTATCTCTAGACATGCAATTCCCCCCAGCTTTTGCCCACAACTCTTGGCTCTAATGGGCTATTGACTCAAACTTAATTTGGTTTCCAGGATATGGTTTGTGTGTGTGATGTACAGTTTGCAAGAAACACAGGGCTAGTTTTGTTTTAGGAAATGAAGATTAATAACCAGCAGCTGGCCCATTAATAACCTAGGGTGTGTGGGACAAAAACAAATTTTTAGATAAATTTGTAATCCTATAAATATTGGTGAAGCAGTAAACTTCTGATTCTAAATTAGTTAAATTTCAAAAGCCATAAAACACTTTTACTGCTGCTTTCCTCTTCTAAAATATCCAGGTGGGACCTTCAAAGAATAACGTCTACTGTCTTCTTTTAAACCAATCTCATTTTTGCGGGATCTGTGGAGGATGGATTTGTATTAATACTCAACTTCTTATTTGAGGATCAGCATAAACTGGTAACTCCTAAGGTGGCACCGTCCGACGTGAACATAACATGTTTGTGCCATGTTCTTACCCTTTTTCAAGTCTGAGTAGTCTGGAAGAGAATGTTTTCACTTTGCATTTTCAATGTGATTTCCTCCTATATGTTCAGATGTGGCTTCAGTCTGGGAATGTTGCCTTTTCTGTACTCAAGAATCAGAAATCATCATTTTTGCCTTCTGTGGTGCTGTTTACAAATAATTTCCCTGTCTTTTGTTCTTTATCCTAAAACCATTCTTTACCAAAGGTATCGTTATCCCCTGGTGAGGAAAACAAGGTTTAAGGACATTGGGTCACTTTCTAAAAATTAAGTGATAGAGATGTAAGATCTCAGGATTCCAGACCTCCTGTTTTCATTATGATCCGGAAGGCTCTGGGTGACAGAATGACTTTATTACCTTTGCTCTCTGCCTTATATTCTGTCATGAGATTACTCAGCATTCCTTCCCCTCCTCCTTCTGCTCTCTAGAAGCACTTTTCTATTAATCTTTTTCTAAGTTTCAGTCCCCCTCTCCCAAACAGACACTGACACAAGTTTTGAGTGCAAGCTGTTTCTCTGGGGGATGACCCAGGTAGCACAGTGAGGGAATAAGGAGGTAAGTCAGGTGGGAGGAAAATCAGTAAATTGCGTTTCAGTGAGTGAGTTACCGCTGTGGGCAACCAGGTCTCAGTTCTACCAGACATGCTTTGTAAAACCCATCTCAGAGTGAGCCCAGGAAGAGGTAGCCAACTCCTGTTCATCATTGGTTAACATTTGCTTCTGAGGGTGTTAACTTACTATTTTGCCATGCAGATGGGCTGGCAACCATGCTCTTGGGGCCAGAGAAAGTCCTCAGGCAGAAATACAGCACTTGAGAGAGGGAGCTGTGTGCATATATGATTTCTGTCCGCTGAAGCTGTGGTTTCTGGTTAGGCAGAGGAATGTGGAGGGTATGCACACTGTCTGCTGTAGCCATTTATTGTTTTGTGTGAATTCTAATTATTTATAACCCTTCTTTCAAGGCATTTGCTATCCTCTCTCAGGCCCCTTGCTTGTGACAGACAACTGAACACACATCTTCTTTATCCATTCCTCTGTTGATGGACGTGCTTTAGTTGCTTTCATGTCCTGACTATTATAAATAGTTCAGTGAACATTGGGGTGCATGTATGTTTCTGAGTTATGATTTTCTCTGGGTGTATGCCCAGGAGTGGGATTGTTGAATCCTATGCTAGTTATATTTTTAGTTTTTTAGGAAATCTCCATTCTCTTCTCCACAGTGACTTTTGTTGTTCAGTTGCCCAGTCGTATCCAACTTTTTGCAACCCCATGGACTGTAGCATGCCAGGCCTCCCTGTCCCTCACCATCTCCTTAATTTTGCCCAAGCTCATGTCCATTGCATCAGTGATGCCATCCAGCCGTCTTGGTCTCTGATGCCCTCTTCTCCTTCTGCCCTCAATCTTTGCCAGCATCAGGGACTTTTCCAGTGAGTCAGCTGTTCACATCAGGTAGCCAGAGTATTAGAACTTCAGCTTTAGTGACTTCAGCTTCAGTTGGTATAGTGACTGTACCAACTTTCATTTCCATGAGCAGTATAGGAAGATTCCCTTTTCTTCACACCCTCTCCAGAATTTATTGTTTATAGATTTTTTTATGATAAAATTAATTTAGAAAAAGGAAAAGAAAACTGAATCCAAATTGGCTTTGAGTACAGGAGGAATTTATTGGATCATATAGAAGGAAAGTCCAGTTCAGTTCAGTTCAGTTCAGTCCAGTCACTCAGTCGTGTCTGACTCTTTGAGACCCCATGAACCAAGCTCGCCAGGCCTCCCTGTCCATCACCAACTCCTGGAGTCCACCCAAACCCCATGTCCATTGAGTCGGTGATGCCATCCAACCATCTCATCTTCTGTCATCCTTCTCCTCCTGCCCTCAATCTTTCCCAGCATCAGGGTCTTTTCAAATGAGTCAGCTCTTCACATCAGGTGGCCAAAGTATTGGAGTTTCAGCTTCAACATCAGTCCTTCCAATGAACACCCAGGGCTGATCTCCTTCAGGATGGACTAGTTGGATCTCCTTGCTGTCCAAGGGATTCTCAAGAGTCTTCTCCAACACCACAGTTCAAAAGCATCAATTCTTCGGTGCTCAGCTTTCTTTATAGTCCGACTCTCACATCCATACATGACTACTGGAAAAACCATAGCCTTGACTAGACAGACCTTTGTTGACAAAGTGATGTCTCTGCTTTTTAATGTGCTATCTAGGTTGGTCATAACTTTCCTTCCAAGGAGTAAGCGTCTTTTAATTTCATGGCTGCAATCACCATATGCAGTGATTTTGGAGCCCAGAAAAATAAAGTCTGACACTGTTTCCCCATCTATTTGCCATGAAGTGATGGAACCGGATGCCATGATCTTAGTTTTCTAAATGTTGAGCTTTAAGCCAACTTTTTTACTCTCCTATTTCACTTTCATCAAGAGGCTCTTTAGTTCTTCACTTTCTGCTATAAGGGTGGTGTCATCTGCATATCTGAGGTTATTGATATATCTCCCGGCAATCTTGATTCCAGCTTGTGCTTCTTCCAGTCTAGCGTTTCTCATGAGGTACTCTGCATATAAGTTAAATTAGCAGGGTGACAATATACAGCCTTGACGTACTCCTTTTCCTATTGGGAACGAGTCTGTTGTTCCACGTCCAGTTCTAACTGTTCCTTCCTGACCTGCATGCAGGTTTCTCAAGAGGCAGATGAGGTGGTCTGGTATTCCCACCTCCTTCAGAATTTTCCACAGTTTGTTGTGATCCACACAGTCAGAGGCTTTCCAGAGGGAGGTCTCTTTTAGGTGTTCCCTGATACAGGAGCCCTTTGTCTGTGTTTCTTCTGTGTGGTGCCTGTTTTCAAAATGGCTTTTTTCATGGTCAAAAGTGGCTGCTGTCAGCACCTGTTTCTATAATGTTCTAGGTTTAAATCCAGTAGAAGAGTGAACATTTTGTTAAGTTAGAATGCATAAGACAAGTTGTGAACTTCATTCTTACTGGACTACTTCAGGTCATATGTCCACCTTTGAACTTTGGGATGTGATGTGCTGTGTCAGTTGTCTTAGACCTAAATCTTAAGTCACACCATGAGGCCAGATGGGCTCAAGTTGGGGAGAATTGGATCTTCAAAAGAAAGTTGAGGCTGTCCCCTGCAGTAGGAATAATAGATATTGAGAAACCAATAAACCTCCAAAATAATCACCTGAGAAAGTGACATGTCAATATTTAGCTCTAAATGTCATTTCTTAAAAGTGTTTTAGATGTCTTGGAGCAGGAATGGGATAGAGTATAGTGGACAGCATTCACTAATATAGCCCAAGAGATGGTGGACCCTGCTCCATGCTTGAGTTGCTGGGTTCTTTTAGCCATTTTGGTGGTTGCTAATATATGTGTTCAGGAAATCCCTAACCCACTCTGCAGTTGTGCAATTCAGAGAGAATGTCCTGGGCTCACACTGTGGGCAAGGCTCACGTCCTCTGCCAGTGGTCCATCCCCCTGTCCACTGCTCTGCCCTTAAGTTCTTCTCTCATCATTGTCTATTTTGGATGAATCACATCAGTCAGTCCCACGAGGATATTGGAATGCAGCGTTTTTACTCCTTACTCACCTGTCCTTTCGCCTGCGCAGCCAGCCCCTGAGTCATCATTGACTGAACGTCTTTGTGTGCCATGAAGAAGGCAAAGACTAATACAGACAAGTATTTTGACTTCAGAAGGCTAAAAATCTAGGAGGGGGTCTTAGGGGAAAGAAACAGTTACGTACAAAAATATCTAATGTGAGAAATCAACCAGTGCCATTAGTCATAAATAGATGAATCCCCACTCATTTCAGAAAGAGAAATGATTTCTGGTTTCCTGGGTAGAATCAGGATGAAATCTGATGGGAAAGGGAGAGTAATTAAATTAAATTAGTGTTTACATTTGGGGATACTTGAAATGTGTGGCATAATCAAAGTTCTTATTCCAATAAATTAAACATATCCATTTGAAGTGGCAGCTTTTGCAATTCAGATTATTCCAGATTATGACTGATGTTTAACTCATTCTCTAGGAACGTGTTTTTTTCTGTTTTACTGAAATAAATATATCTAGTTTAGTTTTTATTTCACCTGATGTGATCCCAGCAGGACGAGTGTCAGTATTTATTCTCCAGCAAGAAACTGACACCTTGAATGTGAATGAGTTTGTGGAATAATGTAGCCCATGGGGCCGCTGCCATCATGTCCATTCTGGAGTAAATTAAATACAACACTGAGGTGGAGATAGGATTTAAAGATAAGATGTAAGAGCCAGAAAGTTTAACACTAAGCACAAATTAGATCATTAGACCATAGAATCTTTTGCAACCGGGAGTGTCATTTATTACTTTTTTTTTTTTTTTTTTTTTGGGAACAAAGCTCAGGGCCTGGACTTTCCTCCAACTTTGGGTTCAGGCTCTGGCACATAGTAGGTGTTCAGTAATGGAATTTAGGTTTAATTCCTTGGCTTTCTCTGGAGATTCCACCGTTAATGAAGAATTGTGTGTGCTCCAACATCCCCTGCCCTGCTGTAAACTCTTCGAAGGCAGGGACCAGGTTTGACGGCTCTGTTCTTCGTTGTGTCCATCTGCAGCTTGGAGCACATAGAGGCTCCAAGACGTCGGTTTATGGTACTTAATGTTGTTAAGTACCAAAGTTACTTTCAGCATACCCAGAATATGAACCAGGGGTTCTCAAAGAGCTCCTTAAATCCTCATAATGTGAAGTATTAACGTTTTCAGTTCTGTCTCCCGAATGAATATTGTTCAAGTGAACCTCAGTTTTCCTGAACCATAAAACTCAAAGTTGGGCAGAGGGAAGATAATATCTAATGATTTCATAGGGCAGTTGCAAGGGTAGTGTGAGTTACCATGTGGAAGTAACTGGCAGAGGCCTCGGCACATAGTCGGAATTCAGTAAATGTCAGGTGGTTCGATAAAGTCAAGCAGATCTTATTTTGAGGTCTAGCTTTTGCCTGTGAATGATATTATAAGCAATACATAGCTAGTGACTTTTAAACTGATTAAGTTTCTCTCTTTTTTAAAAAATTATTTATTTATTTTATTTGGAGGCTAATTACTGCAAGGAGATCCAACCAGTCCATCCTAAAGGAGATCAGTCCTGACTGTTCATTGGAAGGACTGATCTTAAAGCTGAAACTCCAAACTTTGGTCACCTGATGCAAAGAGCTGACTCATTTGAAAAGACCCTGATGCCGGGAAAAATTGAAGGCAGGAGGAGAAGGCGATGGCAGAGGTTGAGATAGTTAGATGGCATAACAGACTCAATGGAGATGATTTTGAGTAAACTCCGGGAGTTGGTGATGGACAGGGAGGCCTGGTGTGCTGTGGTCCATGGAAGCGCAGAGAGTCGGACATGACTGAGTGACTGAATTGAACTGAATTACTTTACAACATTGTGATGGTTTTTGCCATTCGTTGACATGAATCAGCCATGGGTATACATGTGTCCCACCATCCTGAACCCCCCTCCCTCCTCGCGCCATCCCTCTGTCATCCCAGAGCACCGGCTTTGGGTGCTCTGCCTGCTTCATGCATCAAATTTGCACGGGTCATCTATTTTACATGTGGTGATATACATGTTTCATTGCTATTTCTCTCATATCGTCGCACCCTCACCTTCTCCCACATGGTCCAAATGTCTGTTCTTTACATCTGTGTCTCTTTTGCTGTGTTGCTTATAGGGTCATTGTTACCATCTTTCTAAATTCCATATATATACACTAATACAGTGTATAGGTGTTTCTCTTTCTGGCTTACTTCACTCTGAATAATAGGCTCCAGTTTCATCCACCTCATTAGAACTGACTCAAATGTGTTCTTTTTTATAGCTGAGCAGTGTTCTATTGGGTATATATACCACAGCTTTCTTATCCATGTGTTTGCCGATGGACATCTAGGTTGCTTCATGTCCTAGATATTGTATACAGTGCTGCAATTAACATTGGGGTACATGTGTCTCTTTCACTTATGGTTTCTTTGGCGTGTATGCCCAGCAGTGGGATCGCTGGGTCATATGGCAGTTTTATTTCCAGGTTTTTAAGGAATCTCTACACTGTTCTCCATAGTGGCTGTACTAGTTTGCATTCCCACCAACAGTGTAAGAAGGTTTCCTTTTCTACACACCCTGTCCAGCATTTATTTCTCTTATTTAAGCAGCTGCTGGTTTTGTAGTTGAAGGCTTTCAGTAGATGAACCTAGAGTTTGATTTTTCACAGGGAGTCAGTGTAAGAAATATCTGGGTAATGTTATGTTTCTGATTCAAAATGGTGATTGTAGAAGATGCCCAGTTCAGATGTTGTTGGCCCAGCTGGGGCATCCTTCCTCCAGGGCAGGGAGTGCTGGCTGCCGACAGCTCACAGCTGTGTCCTGCATTGGAGAACTGCCCTTCACAGACAGGACTGTCTCACCTGGAGATACCTGGGACATTAGGTCTGCCTCCACCTTCTTCATAGCCGCTGGCAGATGTTGCGACACCAAAGTTCCCTTTGCTGCAAGTAAAGTTGACTTCTGTGGTGTCATTCCACTTCAGAGCTCCCCGTGGATCAGGCTGAGGCTGGACCACAGTCAAAACCACATCTTAGCTGGGCTTTTCTCCCTGCCCTATTCCATCTTCCTTCCTGGATAAGGGTCCTAGTTTCAGACTCTGATTTTAGGGGTCCCAACCTAAGTTAGAGATGGACTGAGCCACAACAAAGAGATGTATTGTCTTGTTTGTATGGTTTTCAATGTAAGACAGTGCTTTGTTAAATAATGGCAGCTGGCATATATATTTCCATTTGTATTGTGTTCTTCATTTGCCAACTTTCCCCTAAAATAGTTCCACTGGGAGCAAGGGTTATTGTTTCCCCCCATTTTCACAATGAGAAAAACAAAACCCAGGTTGGTTACCAGCTTGAATGACCTCATGAACCCAGGTCCTCTGGTGCCATTCTTTTTTCCTCTTCATCGTTGTCTCTCCTCTTCATCCTGGTCTTTCTCTCCTGATGTGCTCTTTTAGTTGAAATCTTCATTTTGTGGATGCAGAATCACTGACATTGCTGTGCCATTCACTTCTAAACACTGAAGTTTCTGGATCACCTTGGATTCTGTATACCAGAAAGCGAAAATGGAACAACCCATTTGAGATGGCTGATACCATCTAAATGTCAGAGTGTTATTGCTCTGGGCACAGGTCACTGCAGAACTTCCAGACCAAAGACGAATAGTTAAAATGTGTTCTGCAGGAAAGTGTATGATATTTCATGCAAAACAGAATACAAAAAATCTTTGCATAGACAAACAACTTCTCAGAATTTTATTTTTCAGAGAAGATAGTGTGGGCGGAAATGTAAATCCTTTGCATGTCTGTGTCAACGAATGGGTAACATTTAAAAATGTTAATTGATACTAGTTAATTTTACCACCAAGAACTTATTAGTTTGTCTCTAAAAATAGTATTTTTAAAACTAGTATAGTTTGCAGGCCTTGGGAATGATAGCTTACTGTGAGAGAGGAGAAACGTAATATGTGTCTCAAGAGTAGATGCCTATCAAAATAGTTTTATTTATACAGTCACTGATTTCTAGATAATACTGCCTCTGACAAAATCATAGCAAATTTTATCATGTCTTGTGTATAACAAATCTGACACCATGGTGACATGGCGGTCATTGAAAGATGGGGATAAAAAATTTAGTATTTTAAATCACAGCACAGCCTCAGAGAGAGAGAGCAAGAGACTGACAGATTGATTGGTCTAGGAAAAATGGTTAAAGATCCTTTACTGAAATGCTGTCCTTAGCCATTACTTGGCACTTGTTTATTTCTAAGTTTTATTTTGTCTGTAACAGTTCACTCTACCAATATATAAGATAATTAGCCTGCACTTTAGTGTTTTGGCTCGGAAACGTTATCCATTGCATGGTGTAGCAGGATAATCACTTGATGTGTTTGCTGGTGTGTCTTAATTCCCAGTAAATAGTTGTGTTTTTTTTTTTAAATCTATTGCCCTTCCAGGCAAGTTACAGCATCTGTTGTTTCAGGATACACAGTTGAGGCACATCTCAAATAACATAAAAGTCAAATCCTTTGAGTTTTAAAGCAGACTTTTCAAGTGCATCACAGATAGAAAAGTTTTGAGACGGATAACTTTTCAGTTGGCAGAACCTGACCTTTGGAGCTTCTGAGTCCAGGGCACTGAGGCCCTACATTTTCAAACATAAATAGTCAGGCCCTGCAGAACATGGGGCTGGGTGGAGCCAGTCTCCCTGCCCTCCCAGAATAGATAATGAGCCTGTAAGAAACATCTGGTTTAAACAAAGCAGCAGAAAATCACCTGAAGAAATAGAAAGACAAATCCCACCTTCAGTGGAAGGAGGAGATGGTTGAAACCCAAAGCATGACATGGTTGGAAAGGCAGACCAAAGAAATCCAAGTTTCATAGGAGTGTATGTGTGAGAGTTTCCTAAGATACAGTTTCCTAAGATCTTAGGGGTATCTTAAGAAATTGCAGATCTTAGGAAACACCTAGAAAAGAGCAAGCAGGCTTCTTTTGGTGACCCTGCATTCATGTATGTATGTATTTTTGGCTGCATTGAGTCCTAGTTGTGGCGCACGCAAGCTTCTCTCTGCCTGTGGTGTGTGGGCTCTGTAGTTGAGGCACATGGATCAAGTAGCTTGGTGCGTGGGCTTAGTTGCCCCATGGCATGTGGGGTCTTAGTTCCCCCACCAAAGATTGAACCCACCTCCCCTGCATTGAAAGGCAGATTCCTAACTACTGGACCACCAGGGAAGTAACAAGCAATTTGACTTTGGTGTGAAAAACATAAGTGCCTTGGGGGTAGGTAGGGCTTGGGAAAGAGGAATGTGGGCAGACAGATGGAGTCACCCTGGATTCAGTTTCAATCTGAGAAATCGCAGAGGTGGGTCTAAGTGAAGCATCACAGAGCAGCCATGTTTGCTGACAGCATTCTGCCACTGAGGCAGCGGAAGAAATTTATAATATGAATAATCTCATAGCCATTTTTTCTGTTGTTGTTGCCATTGTTTTTTGTTGTTGTTGGAGAGATGTAAAGGCTGAACAAACTCCCCAAAACTTGGGTCAAAGAAAATTCCTGCCTGCTTGGAACACACTCTTCATCTCTTATCCATATCTGGCTCATAAGAGTTTATCTCCTTCAAAGATGAGTAATTAAGAGAAACTAGCACAAAACCATAAAAACATCCTACAAGAGTAAAACATAAACAGGAAGACAGCAGGAGAAACAAATGACAAACGTTGTAGAGAGAGGCTGATCCTGGTGGGGAGCCAGGGACATTTGCTAGCAGAGCCCCTGAGAAACAGCCCTGCTCTCTCCCCTTCCACTCTCCAGGCCCACTCCCCACCCAGTTTTGGCAAAGAGTAGGGTGAACAGCATTTTAAGTTTGGGATCTCCAAGTCAGCGCACCCTGGTCTGAGGCTGGAGAGATAGCAGATCTTGTTTGTCGAATTCCTCTGTATTTAGTAGGTCACTGGTTGTACTGCATAAACAGATGCCATGGTGTGCTCGGGGGGAGCAGGCCACACACCCTCAGAGAGACTCTTCTGGTCCCAGAGACACCTGAGAGAACAGCCAGCTGTTTCTATCCCTCCTACCGGGCACAGAGTCCTTAAGTGACAGCTAGAGCCAGATAGACCTTGCCTTACATCATGGGCAAGTGTGAACAGAGGCTGGAAGGACTGGTGATGTTCACAAGAATTACTAAGCAAATAAGTGATGCTCAGTTTTAGATTTGTGTAAGGAAACAGATCACTCACCTAGAGCCAGACATCCTGGAATGTGAAGTCAATTGGGCCTTAGGAAACAATACTCTGAACAAAGCTAGTGAAGGTGATAGAATTCCAGTTGAGCTATTTCAAATCCTAAAAGATGATGCTATGAAAGTGCTGCACTCAATATGCCAGCAAATTTGAAAAACTCAGCTGTGGCCACAGGACTGGAAAAGGTCGGTTTTCATCCCACTCCCAAAGAAAAGAAAATGCCAAAGAATGGTCAGACTACTGCACAATTACAGTCATCTCACACACTAGTAAAGTGATGCTCAAAATCCTCCAAGCTAGGCTTTGACAGTACATGAGGAATCAGAGATCAAACTGCCAACATCCATTGGATCATAGAAAAAGCTAGTTCCAGAAAATCTACTTCTCCTTTATTGACTATGCCAAAGCCTTTGACTGTGTAGATCACAACAAACTGTGGAAAATTCTTAAAGAGATGAGACTACCAGACCATCTGGCCTGCCTCCTGAGAAATCTGTATGCAGGTCAAGAAGCAACAGTTAGAACTAGACATGAAACAACACACTGGTTCCAAATTGGCAAAGGAGTATGTCAAGGCTTGTATGTTGTCACCCTGCTTATTTAACTCATATGCAGAGTACATCATGTGAAATGCCGGGCTGGATGAAGCACAAGCTGGAATCAAGATTGCCAGGAGAAATATCAATAACCTCAGATATGCAGATGACACCAACCTTATGGCAGAAAGTGAAGAAGAACTGAAGAGCCTCTTTTTGAAAGTGAAAGAGAAGAGTGAAAAAGTTGGCTTAAAGCTCAACATTCAGAAAACTAAGACCATGGCATCAGGTCCCATCACTTCATGGCAAATAGATGGGGAAACAGTGGAAACAGTGAGAGACTTTATTTTTTTGGGCTCCAAAGTCACTGAAGATGGAATTAAAAGATGCTTGCTCCTTGGAAGAAAAAGCTATGACTAACCTAGACAGCATATTAAAAAGCAGAGATATTACTTTACCAACAAAGTTCTCTTTAGTCAAAGCTATGGTTTTTCCAGTAGTCATGTATGGATGTGAGAGCTGGACTGTAAAGAAAACAGAGTACCAAAGAACTGATGGTTTCAAACTGTGGTGTTGGAAAAGACTCGAGAGTCCCTTGGACTGCAAGGAGATCCAACCCGTCTATCCTAAAGGAAATCAACCCTGAATATTCATTGGAAGGACTGATGCTGAAGCTGAAACTCCAATACTTTGGCCACGTGATGCAAAGAACTGACTCACTAAAAGAGACCCTGATGCTGGGAAAGGTTGAAGGCAGGAGGAGAAGGGAGGATGAGAGAATGGATGAGATGGTGGATGGCATCACTGACTTGATGCACATGAGTTTGAGTAAGTTCCAGGAGCTGGTGATGGACAGGGAAGCCTGGTGTGCTGCAGTCCGTGGGGTTGCAAAGAGTCAGAGATGACTGAGAGACTGAACTGAACTGAACTGAAGGAAACAGAACCGATTGTGTGTGCATGCGTGTGGCTGTCTGTGGAGAGAGAAAGAGGGGAGGGAGGGAGGGGTAGAGGGAGAGTGAGGGGGAGAGAGAGCTGCGTTTTAAGGCACTGGGTCCTGTGTGGACACCAGCAGGTCCACATTCTGCAGGGCAGACTGGCATCCTGGAGATGGAGGGAAGAACGGATGTTGCAACCTCAAGTTTGAAGGCAGAATTCCCTCTTCCTCAGGGGAGCTCAGTCTTTTTTCTCTTAATGCCTTCAGCTGATTGGATCCCTAGTCCTGTTATGGAAAGCAATCTGCTTTTCTCAAATTCTAATGCTTTACATGATATTTTAAAAAATAATTTATTGATTTTAATTGGAGGCTAATTACTTTACAATATTGTGGTGATTTTTGCCATACATTGACATGAACCAGCCATGGGTGTGCATGGTCCCCCATTCTGAACCCCCCTTCCTCCTCCCTTCTCATCCCATCCCTCAGGTTGTTCCCAGTGCTCCGGCTTTGAGTGCCCTGTTTCATGCACTGAACTTGGACTGGTGATCTATCTCACATATGGTAGTATACATGTTTCAATGCTGTTCTCTCAAATCATCCCACCCTCACCTTTTCCCACAGAGTCCAAAAGTCTGTTCTTTACATCCGTGTCTCTTTTGCTGTCTTGCATATAGGGTCATCGTTACCATCTTTCTAAGTTCCATATATATGTTTCAATATACTGTATTGGTGTTTTTCTTTCTGACTTACTTCACTCTGTATAATAGGCTCCAGTTTCATCCACCTCATTAGAACTGATTCAAATGTGTTCTTTTTGATAGCTGAGTAAAATTCCATTGTGTATATGTACCACAGTTTTCTTATCCATTTGTCTGCCGATGGACATCTAGGTTGTTTCCATGTACTAGCTATTGTAAACAGTGCTGCGATAAACATTGGGGTATACGTATCTCTTTCAATTCTGGTATTTTTATCCAAAAATTACCTTCCCCATGACATCGAGACTGATATTTGACCACATATCTGGGTCCTGTGTCCTTGGCCAAGTTGAGACATAAAATTAACCATCAGGACCCCAAACCAGATCCCCAAAGCTTCCATTTCCTGTATTGCCTTGGTGCTTCTGTGCATCTCTGGGGTGAAAGGAAGGGTGGACATAAGTAGATAATCTGCCACCCAGGAGATGGGGGCTCAAAGGAAGACTTAAATTCAGCTGTTGGAGAAATAGTCACGTGTCTGAAACACCCGGGTGTGAGAATTGACACCTGTGCTTTGACCACTGTGGCTCCAGAATCTCTGCCTGGCAGGCCCCCCCTTATGACCTTCCCTCCTCTGGACGCCTCTGTGTGTCTTTGTAACTCAGACCCCACAGGTTCTCCTTTCCAGGAACCTCTCTCCCCCAGAGTGCCCAGTGTGACTGCATTCCTCTTGTCTTTGGTGATGATTTGCTTGTTAAGCCTCCTTCCCTTGGTTTCCTTTCCTTTCTCTCCTGGCATCACCTCCCCAGTAAATTGCATTCCTCCAGTCCTTTTCTCAGGGACTTCTCTTAGGATGCTCAAAACAGTGTCCCTCCCAAGAGCCTTTTTTCCTTTAATCATATCATAGGTGCTTGACAGACAGTCACCATGAGAGACTGAAGTCAGACGCATAGAGGATTATGCAACTCAGGTTATGAAAAAGATCAGCTTCACGGGCTGCAAATCTGCTGAGACCTGTTTTCTCCTTGTCTTTCTTACTTGCCTTATTGACAGTGCTATGTCATTGCTAATGTTCGAGCTTGAAATTTCACTGACCATCAGTTCTCTCTGCCATTGTCAGACCTGTACCCACCTCCCTCCAGTATGTGAGGCCAGTCTTTCAGATTTTTACGTAAAGTGGACAGTAACCTATCCATTACATCAATTTGATTCCTTATTATAATTCTTTCAAAGTAAGTGACAAACACCCAACACCACATATATCCCTCCCCCTTTTTACTCAGTCTATTGGTTTAACAAATATTTATTTATTGAGTGTTGTAGAAGCTGGCAATGCAGCAGCAAATCCAACAAGGAAATCCTTTCCTGCACAGAAGAGCACGCTAAACAGGTGACGTTTAAGCAAAGACCTAACGGAGGCACCAGTGTAGACATGCATGGATCTTGGGAAAATTGCCAGCAAAGGGCCTGCGTGCATACACACTCACATGCACACACACACACATTTGAGGGGTTCACAAAGTAGAAGGCAGGCCTGAGAGGCAGGCGGAGCAGGATGAAGGAGGAGGCACAGGACGTGAGGTCTGAGAGGTGAGGAGGAGGTAGGCCACAGGTCAGGTGAGGGCCGTGTGATGATTTTGCCTTTTACTCTCACGCGATGTGAAGCCACTGGGATCTTTTGACCAAAGCAGCATCCTGCTTTGAAAGTCGTTGGCTTTCAAAGGGTCACTCTGCCTGTGCTGCAAAGTGGGAGAAAGGGCAGGGATACAAGCTGAGATGCCTCTGGCATGATTACAAGTGTCATAGTTGGTTATTAATCTTTGACATCATTTTAGATACAAAACAAACATAAGAAAAATAAGTCAGTAGATCCTTCCCTGTGGGGGACTGGGGGTGGGGTGGGGGGAATATGCCTCTCTGGTGTTCTTTCATATAATTTCTTCCTCAACCAGAAAGGAGCTTAATTGCACAGTGGCAGCTGAAGACCATTGTTAACCAAATAATAAAACAATTTCAGTTTAGAGAGAGGAAGCTCCAGCCATGGAAAAAGAGTCAGGCTCTCATGGGGAATTTCCTTGGAAGCCAATAGTGGCTGCTCTACTTTTGTTTGGAGTCTTCCTGTTGCATGGGGAATGGGAGTTCATGTTCGCTAACAGCCTCTGGAAAAGGAAGGACTCCAAGCTAAAAATCCAGAGACCTGGAATCTCAGTGTGGCTCCATCACAGCCTTGTCAGGTCACCTTGGGGCACATCATGCAGCAGCTCCGTCCTCTGGTCTGCAGGTCTGTAGGACGTGGGGGTGGTGTGGCCCCTCCACCCCATTTCAGCAGCGTGTTTGGGGGCCTCCTGAGAGGCTCTCCTTGGGCTTTCCTGGTGGCTCAGATGGTAAAGAATCTGCCTGAAATGCAGGAGACCCAGGTTTGATCCCTGGGTTGGGAAGATCCCCTGGAAAAGGAGAATTTTATGGACAGAGGAGCCTGACAGGCTACAGTCTATGGGTCGCAAAGAGCCAGACACAACTGAGTGATTAACACTTACCTCCTGATACTCTGCATCTGAAAGTGACCTGTAGCTGAGAAGCATCACTTGATGCAGGGCGTCCTCATTAGTTTTGTCCCAAATACTAAAGGAATAAGGCACATCGTAGGAAAGAGGATGTGACAGACTGACAGGTGGAGACAGTAAAGTGATAGCTGTCATTTACCTTATTTTGTCCAGCAGTGGCAAACATGGTCCTCCCATTAAGATTCAGAAATGTCACATAGTAACATCAATTTTCATATAAAAGGGATCACATGCAGAGGCTCAGGGGTGGTTAGCATCACGTCCAGTTATGTGGATGGAGTGAGTGGCAGAGACTCTAAGCTGGATGAGTCGCTGCAGCGACACTGTCTGGTGTGGTCGGAGGAGGGCTCTCTGGAGGAGACACGTGAGTGGTGGGAGGAAGCCATGGTGGCGTTGAGGAGAGGGTGCTCAGGGCAAGGGACAAGTGAATGCAAAAGCACCCTGGTCACTCTGCGAGCCGTGTCATTGACGTAAATGGGTTGTGAGGTAGCAGCGCGGCATATTCAGAGACATGAACACATATCCTAGACACTCAGCGCAGCTGGTCTTTGGCCTGTAGTCCCTTGACCTGCTTCTGAGTTGCCTGCAGGGAGGGTGGACAGTTCCCCCAACGCACAAGAGCTGCTGGACTCCATGCCTGCTCTGTCTCTGCTCTGCCTGCAGGTGGTGGTTTCCAGCAGCAGGAGAACCTGCTTTGTCTTTCAGTGGGAAACTGGATATGCTCTTGGGAACAGCCTTCAGCCAAGAGGGACCCCACCCAGGATAAGTGCCCGGCCTCCCTGGTCTCTGGTGGCACAGTTCTGAGGGGTGTTCCCTGCAGTTTTTCGGAGGATCCCTAGCAGGGCTGAGCTCTGGTTGCCCACAGTGGTGACCCCCTTATTTACACACCCAGTATTTTTTTTTTATTAGTTGGAGGCTAATTACTTCACAACATTTCAGTGGGTTTTGTCATACATTGATATGTATTAGTTTCTTGGGGTCACTATAAAAATGCACGATGGCCTGGCAGGCTTAAATAGCGCATGTATATTATCTTTGTGTAACGCTGGAGGCTGGAAGTGCAAGACCAAGGAGTCGGCAGGTTTGGTCCCTTCCAAGCCTTTTCTCTTTGGTCTTCTTCTACATCTTCACATGATTTTCTATGTCCAAATGAACTCTTCTTACGAGGATACCAGTCATACTGGATCAGGGCCCACCCATATGGCCTCATTTTACCTTCATCGCCTCTTGAAAGCCCTATTGCCAGTGACAGACACTTTCTGAGGTACTGGGGTGAGGACTCCATCATATGAATTTTGAGGGGACACAATCCATCCCATAACACACCCTTTCATGACATCTCTCTCCTGCCTGTCTGTCTCCCCACCCCCTCCTAGGTCCTCTCCCAAATATACCAGTTGTAACCAAGTCTCTGTCTTGCGTCTGCTTTGAGGAACCTGAACCAAGACAATAGGAAGTGATTAAAAACTGAGGATAACTGCAGAGTGCAAGTCTACCTATAAATATTTCCATTCATTTTAGAAAAATGGCAGATAAGCAAAAAGCTCTAGGTGGACCAGATAAACGCTCCCACTGTCCCAATCTCATCTGATCATCTTAGTGCAATCTCTGGGCCAGATGCTTTTTAGGTTCAACTGTTATTTTCTATGGAGTATGTGTGTTTGCACACGCATATGTGTGTGTGTGTGTGTGTGTAAGGATGTTATCCCCTTGAAATGTAGAAAATATACATGATTTAAAATAATAAAAAAGGGCAATATTAACTGTGATATAATTAAGCATGCTGAAGCTTTAAAGAGGTTCTTATATGTTAATCTGAGAACATGACCCACTGCTTCAATAATGGACCCAGCTGAGTTATGCCCAGGTGGATCAGAGTTTCTGCCTGGGAATTGTTACACCCCATACGAAAGGGCTATGAGTGATATTCTCTCACTCAGCGTGGCTTTGCAGGCCGCGGTGCCAGCTTTTCCCACTAGAGGGCAATGCAACCACAGGAACAATAGCAAAGTGTTTTTTTTGGCCCAAAGCTATTGAATTAGGAAGCTCACTGCAGGGAGATGGCATTTCCAGTTGAGATCACAGATACCCCTTTTGGACTTCAGTGTGAATTACACTCATCACAGCCATGGGTAGGATGCTGAAACAGACGGCTGGATTCATAACCGGCCAGAGAGGAATCTGGGGTGCAATTTTCAGAGACAATGGGTAGGTTATGCAATTGGTAATAAATCTTCTTTCTTCAAACCACCTCCCTTCCCAGTATGAGCTCGCTACAGTAAGATGGAAAGGGGGCTAGAGTTTTTTTAGATCAGAACTTTTTGGCTCTGGCTTTCTTGGAACCTCCAATTTAAAGTAAGTTACTGACATCTGATTTCTTCCTCTTTCCTAATCTATAGAGCAGGAAGAGTGAACTCTGCCTGCAGAAATTTTGATAAATAAAATGTTGGAGGATTTTGTAAGTCTTAAGGGACTAGCAACCACGGGGAAGAAAGGTTATTATCAAGGCTAACCATGTTAGACTATTCCTTGTGAAAACCTTCCATGAATGGTATACTTACTAAAATTCTACTCTTAGATCTGCATTTCTTTGGACTAAATTGCTTCTTTAATGAGTCCATTCCCCTGGAATGGCACGTGTACAGTGAACAGTTATTAAGAATAGCATTGAAACATGTATATTATCAAGTGTGAAACAGATCGCCAGTCCAGGTTGGATGCATGAGACAAGTGCTCAGGGCTGGTGCACTGGGATGACCCAGAGGGATGGGATGGGGAGGGAGGTGGGAGGGGGAATCAGGATGGGGGACACATGTAAATCCATGGCTGATTCATGTCAAAGTATGGCAAAAACCACTACAATATTGTAAAGTAATTAGCCTCCAACTAATAAAAATAAAGGAAAAAAAAATAAAACTCCGCATTCAAAAAATGAAAAAGAAAAAACAAAAAACAAAAACTCATCAATATTTGATGTGTTAACTTTGAGGATTGGTGCCTCTGACTGTGAGCAAGAGCCAAGACATCTTTATGTGGGGAAAGGTAAGGACATTTTAATAAGGGCCAGTGATTCTCCACTGGAATAGAGTATCAGGCCCTGATCTTCAGAGTAAATTGTGGCCAAAGGGAGGAAAGAAAAAGAAGACAAGGCTGAACCTGAAGGAGTGGCCCAACCTCACAAGTTTGCTGGATAGAGCCAGCTCTTAGAAAATTTCATTTACTTTCTGAATCATTAAGTCCCTGCTGCATAACAAATATCTGAGGTGTCTGTATGGTAGCAAATTTACCATTACTGCAATAGTGAAGCATTTACTGTGCATACCTTGTTATCCTGTTAAGAAAACAGAGAAGGAAAAGTACGGGTTTCCGGACTAATGAGTAGATGGAGGGATAAGCAGTCCTGCATGATCACCCCCATGAAGGCAAGAATGGATTCTTTTTGTTCATTTCTTTACACTCAATGGACATGAATCTGAGCAAAGTCTGAGAGATAATAGAGGACAGGGAACCCTGGTGTGCTGCAGTCCATGAGGTCTCCAAGGGTCGGACATAACTGAACAACAGTGTATACTCATTATTTGACACATGGTAAGTGCTAAACACATAAATGAATGGATAAATTAATGGATGAAACCACATTATTGTATCTTCTCAAAGTATGTTCCTTTGCCCACTTCCATCAGGTCGCCTGATCCTTTTAAATAATAAGCCTTTACTATGTAGAAGACATTGTTCTGATTACTTTTCACATATTACTTCATTTAATCTTCTCTCAGCCCTGTGAGATAGGTAGGTACTATTTATTATTATTTTCACTTTCCAGATAAGGAAACTAAGGTTCAGAGTGGTTAAGTCGCTTGTCCAAAGTCACACAGTTAGTACTTGGCTGAGGTGAATTTGAACTCACACCGTTTAGCCCTAGAGTCAGCACTCAAAATCACTTGATTGTGTGGCTTCCCTCTGCCTAGAAAGAGTGAGGCATGTCAATAATATAAAATATCAACAACTTAGATTTTTAAATGAAAAATATAAAAACAAGATACTGGCCATTGTGTTGAATATTATACCATTATGTCCAGAGAAAAAGAGATTCAGATATGTTTGAACACGCACAAACTCTCGTAAGGGGAGAGAAGCCACCAGTGCTAACTCAGAGAGGGACGTTCGAGAAACCGGTGTCGGAAGTGGAAGAAGACATGCATTTTTGTTCTGTGATCTTTTGTTGTAGCTCCAACTACTTTTATTTTCTTTAAAAAATTTCCCTCTCAAACATGTAGCTTTAACTTTTGTATGTTTGCTTATTGATTATGCACAAGTGCTACTGTCAATGCATGTATTAATCATTAGTAAAGCTTCTTTCTCTGTTAGAGGAAAAGATAGGTAACAGTAGTGTGAGGAACATTTCTTTCCTGCATTCCTCTTGACAGTGCATGTACCCTGTTTCAGAGATGCCTTCAACAAGCATATTGTTAGTGAATTTCCAGCACCTATTCTGCCCTACTCCTATGGTGACCCCTGAGACCCAGCCCAGACCCTCTGAATGAGAACCTCTGCAAGTTGTTCTTGGATAATGTGCATGGTTAACAAAGACTAGGAGATTCTTCTATATTCTCTTGTTTGGAATCTCTATCCTAGCTGTGGGCCAGAGAGTTTGAATTCCCTGAGAAGATGTAGGATCTTTCCTATAAGCTTTCCCTCTTATCTTTCAACCAAACGAATTCTGTTTGCTTGTGAAGAGGAAGTCACATACCCTCTCCCTGATGTGGTTATCCACACCTTGATCCCCCCTGCAGCCTCATCCCATCCTTACTTGTTTTCTTCCTTTGTGTTATCAAAAGACAGTCAGAATTCTCTTGTTGTTGTTATTATTAGAAGTTTAATCCAGTAACTTGGCATATGCCATTGGACTCTCAACACTGATTTTGTTATTTTATTTTATAGCCTCTCTTTCCATCTTGTATGTCTACGATTTTTACTTTGTGAGCTCCATGGAGTGCCACTATGGGCCCAAGGTGGTCTTGTAATTCTTTTGTTCCTTTCTTGAGATTTTTTTTTTTTTTTTTGATCATCCTGTTGAGCTTGCATTTTAGGGGAATCTAAAACTACTCTGTCCGCTCTGGTCCCACTAACCACAGTCTCCTAAGTCAGAGCAACCACACTTCAGGTGCTCAATGGCCACAGTGAGTTAGTGGTTACAATATTAGACAGCACTGCACATTACAAAATATTTCCATCACCACAGAAAGTTATTTTGGAGAGGTTTTTTATACAACCTTCTAGCTGTCAATCTTTGCCCTAAAAAAATGTTTGAATCTGCTCTTCTACAGCCAAACTAAAGGAACATGAATTTATCTGCTCTCTTTTTCAGTTATTTGGGCTCCTGAAGCTTATTCCACTTCCCCTGTCTGGCTAGCACCTCCTTGTGGTAATAACGTGAGCTAGGGAGGTAGGTGCCCTCTATACTCTTACTAACTTTTGAGAGTGAAAATTTTCAGTTTGAAGACATGCAATGTTAGACATTAATACCTACGTGCTGCATTTCTTAGAAAGTTACTTGAGGATGTGTCTCCACAAGATGAAAGGATATAATAGTCATGCATGAGGTGTATTAGTCTCTGTGCTCTGATGCGTCTGACTCTGCGAACGCATCGACTATAGACTCAGTAGATAGAAAGAACTTGAGCTCTTAAGTCACATTACTTCGACTTCAATCTTAACTCTTTCCTTTCATAGCTGTGTGACATTGGACAAATAACTATACTTCTTTGTGCCTTAGTTTTGTTTTTTATAGCATATGGAAAAGTATTTTTAATAATACCTTCATGTATGTTATGATGATTAAAAGAATTATTCATTTAAAGGGGTCCGTATGGTGTCTGGAATGTTGTGCTGCTAAGTCGCTTCAGTCCTGTCTGACTCTGTGTGACCCCATAGACAGCAGCCTGCCAGGCTCCTCTGTCCCTGGGATTCTCCAGGCAGGAATACTGGAGTGGGTTGCTATTTCCTTCTCCAATGCATGCATGCATGCATGCTAAGTCTTTTCCGTCGTGTTCGACTCTCTGTGACTCCGTAGACGGCAGCCCACCAGGCTCCGCTGTCCACAGGATTCTCTAGGCAAGAATGTTATGAGCGCTCAGTAAATGCAAGCTGCCTGCATCCTCTTCCTTCTCCCTCTCCTCCTCCCCTCCTCCCCTCACTCCTCTGTCTCCTCATCACCCTCATGTACAAAGCATTTTACTGGGCCTTGGGATTTTGAAGATAACTGGGAATCGTTTGTTCACTCTCCTCACAGAATTGAGAAGCTAGCGTAGGAAAGAGAGAAGTAGTCAAGCAGATAGAAAAGGGCGATGGCCTGGCTGCTGATGAGTGTCACCCCCTGTGTCGTGCTCTGAGTTTTCCCATCATCCTTCTGCCTCAAGTTCAGGGCCACGTGACTCTCTTTGACATTCCGTGAAACTGACGCCCTATGTCTTTAGCAGCCTCCCATCAAGCATTTGTGACACCTCTAAGACCTGCCTGTCCCCTTCTGGATATAATCTCAAATTTCCTGAGTCTCCCAGGCATTGTGAATTATATTTCGAACATTCCTGCAGACATACACAGCTAAACGTATTTGGAATTTCACAGAAAAGGGCGAGCCCAGGGTGGCCCCTGTGGGAAGAAACGGTAGGTGCTCTTCGGGTCTCTCCTTGCATCTCGTTTTAGGATGAATGTAGTCTACTTGTTTTCCAAGCCAGAAGGCACTCGCTCTGCTTTTGCTTCAAATCTATGCACTTTAAAAAATACCATGACATTTTGCTTCTGAGACAAAAGTCAAATGCCAAAAAAAAATTCACCTCTACAAATGTGAGTATTAAAAACTTAATTTATAAATGCAAACAAGATCAGCTGCCAAGATGCCAACACAGTTACCTAGTTTGCAGACTTGGAGATTGTGGGCAATATTCTTCATGCCTGCTCTGCACCTGTGTGTCTGCTGCCTTACCGGGGATTGAGAGAGTCGTTCGGTTGACATTGGCATCCTTTCCTGTCTGAATACTTAAATACAGCTGGTGGGCTGGAGATTACAGTTCTGGAATTTATTTAGAGGGAAAACAGGAAGTGAGGTGGTGTTTAGGGCATCTGGTGTTCTGTACGCTGTACTCACCTGTGTCATTTGGCAGGGTGCCCCTCCCGCTTTCCATGATGCCTCAGTGGGGCTGTCAGTCATAGCATTCACTTTCCCCCATGGCCCTCCAGGGATGAGTCTCTCGTTCAGATTGTTCTAGGCATGGAACCTCTTGCCCCTGGGAATAGCACAGGAATATAAGTAGATGCTTCCCAAGAGGAAGGGATTTCTCTCGTGCTTCAAAGGTCAGAAGAGCTCACCAAGTACTTATGGAATGGATAAGAGTCTCAAATATTAGTTAAGAAACCATTTGTAAATTTGTAAAAGGATGTTGGGAGATGGAGAAGTTCCTGATTGCCAGAGGAGGGGCTGAGCCTAGGGGAGGTGAAGTTGGGGGTGTTGGGATCCATCTTCCCCCCTGGGAAAGACAGTCTGAGGATACAGGGAGGAAGACAAGGTGAGGCAGGAGAGAGACCAAGCCCTCCTCCACCACCTGTGTCTTGGTCCTGCCTAAAGATGGCGCCATACCTTCCTTTCCAATTTGCATGATCCAGTGCATTTCTTTTTCACCTAAGCTGGTTTGATTTAGTTTCCTGTTACTTGTTTTTTTTTTTTTAAAAAAGGCTTATATCAGACCTTCCTAGTGATGTAAAGGAACGGAACAGAGCCAAAAAGTGCACCTACAAGTTGAGAAGGCAACCGATTAAGCACAGACATTTTTCTAGAATGCTGGGGTAAGCTCAGACTTCCAAATGTGGCCCACCCTCTGCCTCATGGCCATTCTTGGCCAGTCCTCTGGAGTGGACACTAACTCAGTTTACACATGCCTGTCTCCCTCTCCCTTTGTTTCTCTGCTGATAGTAGCATATGACTTTCAGACTTTGACTTGGGTTGTTAGGACACAAAATCTGCTGATTTACTGAGGTGATAGTTGGTACTCATCGATAACAGAAGGCTGTGCAAGGGTTTAAGACTCAAGGAAGCTGAGATGCTCGGGCAGTAATTCAATAGCTTTGCCGTCCTCAGCCAGCCCCTATGGTGTCAGGATAGAGCTTTTCTCCTGCCTTGGCTGGTGTTCTTTGCACCATTGCCCACCCCCCTGCCCCCTGCCCCAGCTGTCAAGTCTTCCAAGTCTTCCTGGTCAGCTTCTGGGGAACATAGGACTGTGGCTGTCCTCTCAGCTGACCACTCCCGAGGAGCCTCAGTTCTCAGACATCACTACCACCTTTTCAGACTCTGCTGCCAGCGACCCAGAAAGGAAAGATCACACCCACCCAAATCCCCAGTGTGTCCACAGAGGGACGTCCATGAAATGTGTGGGCATGGCCCACCAGGCGGCTCAGGCCCTGCTCCTTGCTCTTCCTAGCTTCTCCAGATCTTTGCCAGACTTTGCAGCCTCGTGCTTCCTGCTGCCCGTGTTTCCGCCCCCCCCTGAGCACATGGCCTTGCCCCACGCTCACCTCCTGTGGCCTATTATACTCCTGAAACTCAGCCTCTTTACCTTGATTTCATCCCAAATCCACACACAAATCTGTGTACACTACAAACTTGGCTGCGAGTTAGAGGCTCTGGACACTGTATATCAGAGTGGCCACAGATGGGTGATGTACATTAAATAAGTTAAATACTGAACATTTCTGCTTTTGATTGTCACGCTGCTCATCACCATCCCACTCTCCTTTCTCCAGTCTTCTCTCCCCTCTCTTTTTGTCCTCCCCACACATCTTGTTTATTTCCTCTTCAAAGCAGTTTACTCCTGTCCACCCCATTCCATCAGGACCTCGTGTTCTCAAAGACTCAGCAATCTGAAGACTCTCTCATCCAACAGGAACTCTGATACCTGCTGTTTAAATGATTGTTTCCTACTCTACCACTGACATATAGTTTAATTGATGTACAAATGCATATTTATCCATTCATTCTCCCTCCCTCATCATGTATATGTGTGTATGTACATATGTATATACATATGTATGTTGTCTGTGCATACACACATGTACTATACATATAAATCTTGTGTATATATCTTGACTTCTCTTGGTCAAGTGTCTTTACTTGTAAAGTTAGGGATATATGCTTTCTAATACTCCAACTCTACTAGTTTTTAGTAAGTAGACTGTATTTTTGCATATACATATGGTATGGTATATGATAGGTGGTTAATAATTAGTTTTTGTTTGCCATATTTGATATTTCCATTGCTTTTAATGATAAGATAGAGTGTCTTTACTTATTCAGTGGCTGTGAAATGTTGCAGTAATTGTAGACTTAACTTGAACTTTACAATGTGGTAAAGTTTCTATTTTTGTCTCAGAGTTCACTAGAATAATTATTAACATGAGCAAAACTAAACTGATAGAACATTACTTGATCTCTAAGGTGTGAAAGCTGCCCTTCGAGTTCCGATGTCCCATGGAATTTGACTCTTCATGTCCATCATTGACTTGCCCCCAGTGGTCAGCTCAAAATGGACCTAATTTCATGATCTGCTAGGGCTTCAGGAACTGACCCAGTGGCTCCTGATGCCACCTGAGAGCATCATCAAATTCCATGAAAGAATATGGTTTCTGGTTAGAAAATGATCTTTTAGAGCATGGAAGCATTGTCTGAGGTTGTCTATCTAGGTGAATCTGGTTGTTTTGCAGAAAATACATCAATTCTTAATTATACATTAGTGTTTAAAAAAAAAAAAGGCATGAGGAATTATTTCAAAATCATGACAGAGTTGAGCAAACTCCCCTTTTTTTTACATGATTTGATTTTTGTGAATTCCAGTTTTTACCTTTTAAAGAAATTATATATCTTGTCAGGCTGCTGCTAAATCACTTCATTCGTGTCCGACTCTGTGCGACCCCATAGACAGCAGCCCACCGGGATCCCCCATCCCTGGGATTCTCCAGGCAAGAATACTGGAGTGGGTTGCCAGGCAGTGTGAAAAAGACCCCTGTATTTGGGTTTCTGTCATAGTGCCAGGTTCACTAGCTGTGTGACCTTAGGAATTCAGCTTAACCTTTTAAAGTCACAGCGCCTGGTTGCTTACTTGGATGTTGGTCTTCAGTCTTTGAGGATGGTAATACTCACTTGAAAGCTCTGCTTTAAGGATGAATTTCAAATCCTAGAAATTCAATTGATAAATGTATATTGGTGACATTCATCCCTGTCGTCTCTCCCTAATCCTCCACCAGTTACCCTGTCCCGTCAAAATCTAGCGAGAGTATCAGCAAGGCTAGGATTTCCTGGGATCGCAGAGCAGTCCCTTTACCCCTGGCTCTAGTTCTGCCCTGGGACATATGGCTGACTTTCTGTGTTCGTCTTCCTGAAAGGCAGCTTTATCCGTCTACTAGGCCAGTCAGTGAAGCAGAGCTGGTTGAAAAAATTCAGGAGCAAGAATCAAATGGAAGGCTGCTGGGAGAGCTCCACAGCTAACTATTTGTTGAGAATCTGCTCTGTGTTCTTGAGTGCCTCCCACGCAGAAGTCAACAAGTCAGTCGTAGCTCATTGATATCATTAATTGTTATATTTTTAACAGTGTCAATAGGGTCATAGAGAAAGGACATCCAGCTCCACCTGGGATGTAGCCAATAAAGCTTCGCATGGTTCTGGGTCTTAAAGCTAAACAGGACTTGACCAGGCAGCATGGCAGAGGGCCTTCCAAGGAGAAAGACTAGAAGAACAAGTGCTTGGAAATGTTGTGGGAAAGATTTATAGCTTGTTACAACTATTCCTGCTTTCCAAAGAGTTTAGGGCTTATTGAGTGAGTGAATGAAAGTCGCTCAATAGTGTCTGACTCTTTGCAAGCCCATGGATTATACAGTCCATGGAAATCTCCAGGCCAGAATACTGGAGTGAATAGCCTTTTCCTTCTCCAGAAAATCTTCCCAACCCAGGGATCAAACCCAGGTCTCCTGCATTGCAGGCGGATTCTTTACCAGCTGAGCCACAAGGGAAGCCCAAGAATACTGGAGTGGGTAGCCTATCCCTGCTCCAGTGGATCTTCCTCACCCAGGAATTGAAGCAGGGTCTCCTGCATTGTGGGTGGATTCTTTACCAACTGAGCTATCAGTGAATATTAGTAACCCTGATTTTACGAAACAATGATAGGACTTTCATGACAAGTAAGTTAAAATACAGGACATCTGGTTAAATTCAATATCCAAATAAATGAGAAATAAGGCTACAGTGTAAGTCTGGCCCGTGAGATATTTGGGACACACTTACACTAAAACCTTATCTGTTGTTTTTGAGAAATCCAATTTTTATTGAGCGTGCTGTGTTTTGTCTTGCAACCCAAAACCAAAGGGCTGATCATAGACTGTTTTATGCAGAGCAGATGTCTTAAAAGAAGACCAAAATTATGATTGTTAGCCCTGAGTTCTGTTTCAAAATCAGACCAGCCAGACGATATCTTCAGCAGAGTTTCTGACAAACTTTCTGTGAAAGGCCAGATAATGAATATATTAGGCTTTGGGGACTATATTGTCTTAATGACAGTTTTTTAGCTCTGCCTTTGTAGTGTGAAAGCAGCCAGTGCATCAACAAATGAGCATGGCTGTGTTCCAATAAAACTTTATTTGCAACAATAGGTGGAAAACCTACCGTCATGGTTTGCTATTCTCTGTCTTGGAAGTTGGTTCAAAAAGAAATTTTTGTCATTGTAAAAGGTTACTTCCAATTCAGCAACAACAAAAACAAATGCCCCAATTAAAACTGGGTAAAGAATTTGAATAGACATTTCTCTGAAGATACACAAATGACCGATAAGCATAGGAAAAGATGCTCAACATCACTATGATTAGGGAAATGCTAATCAGGACCACAGTGAGATCCCAGCTCATACCCATCAGGGTGACTTTTATCAAAAATAAACAAACAAACAAAACAGCAATTATAACCATTGTCAAATTGTGGATAATTTGGAACTCTTGTGCATTGCTGGTAGGAATGTAAAATGGTACAGGAAAGAGTATGGTGGTTCCTCAAAAACAAACAAACAAAACAAGTTGAATTACCTTATGAGCCGGAAATTCCCCTCCTAGATATACATCTAAAAGAATTGAAATCAAAGAACAGATATTTGTATAGCAATGTTCATATCATTATTCACAGTAACCAATAGGAGGACACAGCTTAAATGTCCACTCATGGATGGATGGATAAACTAAATACACACGCATACACTAGAGTATGAATGAAATTATGATAAATGTCATAGCATACATAAACTTTGGAAACAGTATGCAAAGCAAAGTAAGCTAGATACCAAATGACAAATATTATATGATTGCACTTACAAAAGGTACTTAGCCAGATTGATAGATCCTGAAAGTAGAATAGTGGTTACCAGGGGCTGGGGGAGGGAAGAATGGAGAGTTAATGTGTAGTATGCACAGTCTCAGTTCAAGGTGATGGAGAATCCTGTAGATGGGTGATAGCGATGACTGCACAATGATGTGAATGTACTTCATGTCACTGAAGTGTACACTTAAAGATAGTTAAAATGGTCAATTTTATGCTATGTACATTTTACTACAATAAAAAAGCTACTTGCAGAGGTTTATCTGAATAATCATAAACTGCTTTAAGACAACCAATGTGACCATATTCTATTTATTTCTAAACCATAAACAATAGTACAGATTATAGTTGCTTACAAAATTCCAGTAAATACAGGAATAAATAAGGCATGATGTGACAAAATTGAAAATGTCTTCCCGGGGCACAGACAAGTTAGGTCTCCAAGTCTCACTGGAGAGCTTTCTCTCTCAAACACTATGGGTGGAGGTTGTAACTTTGATGATACTGGAATGTTAACTCCTATCTCTGTATTAAGGTGAGATATCCGTCTAGTCTAATGTCTGGGTCAAGGACCATGGTAGACACTCAGGATAGAGGAGGGCATCATTAAGCCTGGTTCTCGTTTTCAAGGGTTTTTGATAGGGTGGAGAAAATCACGCTAATGAACCCTTCTTTGAGAGGCAGCGACACCCATTTTTTGTCTCATGACAGGATTCTGTCACCTGCTTTCTCTTTTCGCCAGCTACCATTTTCCACTTGCTTTTTAGCCATGATCAATCCTTAGAAAAAATGTGTTGCTTTTTTTTTTAATCCTCTGCCTCTTTCCACAAGAACATGATAAAATGGGAGTAGAATATCAGAGCCATAGAAGAGAAAAGCTGAAGGCTCAGTGACGTCACATGCCCTCAATTCCAAAGCAACTTACTACCTCTAACCCCAAACTCTTACTGTTTCTTCTTAAAAGGCAGTGGTGAAAATGATTCCTTGAGTTCTGGCAAGATTGATTTTCCAGAATGTTGAAATTACTCAGAATCATTGCTTCTGACTCTTGCCTATGGATGAAGCATTGTCGATGCGATTTAGAGATATCATTATGTGAAAATAGATTTCATTTTATAGTAAATTGTCAAATAAAATCATCTGCCTTTGAGATATGCTAGATTCTTAGGCCACTGGCAGAATTTTATGTGGATAGAGGGAGGCTGCTTTGGACTTATTGATATATTTGGTCAAAGTACTCCCTATTGTGTGATAAGCGATCTAGATATGTATTACTGATGCCAGAAACACAAACAACACACACACACACGCACATGACTTAAGTGTGTGCTCTTTTCATTCATATGCATAGTTATGTAATAGATACGTCTCAAAATATTTATTCACTTGATTTTACCACTACCTTTAAAATGAAAACTTTCTAAGAGCAATATTCAAGGCTTTTAATTTTTTTTTCAGGAGTGAAAAATATGAGTCACCCTCTGCTTTGCTTACTAGTCACTTCTCTACCCACTTTTGCTTGTTTAGTCACATTCATTACTACCAGTATTCCTGAGAGGGGCCATGGCCTGTCTCCTCTGGAACCCTGCAGCCATGCTCACCATCTGCAATTCCATGTCCCCTCCACTGGGTGAAAATGGAGGAACCTTTTATAAAACGCTGATTTCCTCTGGCTGCCCCTCTGACTTAATAATGAGTAAAGGGCCAGCCCATGGGTTGCTCAGTATATGACCTGAGCTTATCTTTTCAGGCTACTCTCCTATCACACCCCCAACACACATTTCTCTCCATGCAGACTGACCACATTCATTTTGCAAAAATTTCCATGGTCTCCCTTGCTCCATGCCTTTGCTCCTGCTGTTCCCACCTTGCGGGAATACTTTTCCGTTTTCTGTTTGACTGGTTAAATCCTGGGAGCATACTGTAGTGGAAAGAGATCAGACTTTGAGTTTGGCTGACCTATTTACCTCATTGCCCAGTGAATATTATGTGCCTCTGGCTCCTCATCTGCAAAATGACTTAGAAATGCCTACCTTTGAAGGTTCTTGTGGTATTTAATAAGACAGCATATGGAAAAGCATTGGGACTTAGCAGTAGTTGCTTCATTGATAGTTTTTCTCATTATTCATAGTATTACTATTATTCATAATGTTAACATTATGTTTATTGATTGTACTGCCCAGATAGTCAGCATCTCTTTCATATAGGGACAATAAGGGGAATCTTTATTCACTCTTATATCCACCTAATTCAGTGGAGAATGGAGCCAAGCTTTCTAGCCAAGGTGTTGGATCAGTGAGAGAAGCTTCTTGCCCAGTGCATGCCACGTGGGTGTGAAGTTGGCCAAACTTTCTAAATATACCTGGTGTCTGGTAGTACATTCTGTAGTCCATTCACATGTCTTAATGTACCTCTGTTTTATTTGAGTATTTATTTATATATAATTCTAACACCTGATGGTTAGGGAAAATAAATGAAGCTACACTGCTGTTTTAAATGTACTTTTGTAGCCTTGGACATGTGTGAGAGTGTGGGAGAGAGAGAATCCTGACATAGCAAAGGTTTATTTCAATTACTACATAGTTATATAGTTTATTTATATTTACTATTCTTTATCCCAGAAAAGATTTACGATGGCTTTATACAAACACTACCTAATCTGTCTCATTACCACAGGCAGTTGAGAAATACTGTAATGATATCTTTATGGGATCCATTTATGATATGGAAACTCTAGATGATATACTTCTTTTCTCTCATTTTTCATTTTAATGTTTATACTTTTATTTTTTCTTAGCTAATTTTTCATGTATTTAATGAATCACATTTCCTCAGATAATCAAGGCTGCTCCTCCCCATATGACCCTTCCCTCCAGATTGTTTTGTCTGCTGGAACAATCTCCCTCATCCATAGGCTTGCAGAAATCATTTCATAAATCCAAGGCCTTTCAAAACTCCCCAATACCTATTGGATGGACACCAAGTCCCTGAACATGGCATTTTTAGGATCCTCCAGCTATATGGTGCCAATCCCCTGCATTAATTTGCTTTACATACATTGATTGAACACCAGCTGTATACTATATGCTGGGGTACTGCAAGCAATACTGTGATCATCTTGACCATGGTTCCAAGTAGCTTACAAGTGTAAGAGGGGAGATAAGATAAATATGGTCCAAAGCATAGGAAGGAGAAATGGTTTCTGATTGTGTGGTGTGTGTGTATGGGAAGTGGTGACCAGACAACTCAGTTATGCACACGTAGTAGGTGCCTACTCACTGTGATAGGCACATGGATGGAAGATGGGATGGCCCAAGCTGTTCTCTTGAGAGGTTAATAAGATAGAAGGGATTGCATTGGGTCTGGGCTCTACATAAGGAAATAACATGTAATTGATCAAAGGAGATGCAGGGAGGTGTGAACCACGGGTGCCTTTAGGGATCATCGGTGAGAAAAAGGTGCAGACAACCACAAATGGAGAAACTGGTAGAGAATCAACAGGATTATCCGAGAGGAAGGGAACATTAAAGATGCCAGTACATTTTCTAGTCTGGCACAAAAGTGTTCCTGGTATGAACAAAAGGGAAATCAAGAGGGGCTTTAGGAGAAGAGCTTTGGACAACTTGACTTTGAGGACCCCAGTGGGTCATTCCAAGGGAGTATTCTAAGATGGCATGGGGGAGAGTGTAGACGTTTGCTGGAGTGGAGTGGAGTGGAGTTGACAGATGGGGCTCTTTGGCCTGGAAGGCATGGTCAAGCCAGAGGCAGGAGTGAGTTTGCTCTGGCAGAGTGTGTGGAAAGGGAATCATTTTCTTCTCTCCTCTTGGACCTGTGTTCCAGAGCCCACCTGGAGCTGCCACCTCTGCACTGTTTTTGCTCTCCAGCCGCCTTTGGCATCTTCTTTTTACTTAAGTGCACCAGATGGCGGCTGAGTTCCCAGGTGTTTCTTTATCATGAGCCACATACTGGGCACTTAGCTTGAGATACTACAGAAATGGGTCTTTACAATATTGTCCAAGCCCCAGCCCCACTGACCTTTCTTTTTTCTTAAGCTATGTAGTATATCCTGCTTAATGTCTGACATTTAGCACAATGACTCCTGGTATTTGTATTCATCTTTGTTGGATTTGTTGGGTACCAGGCTTCCATTGTGGCTCAGTGGTAAAACATCTGCCTTCAATGAAGGAGACCTGGGTTCAATCCTTGGGCCAGAAAGATCCGCTGGAAAAGGAAATGGCAACCCACTCTAGTATTCTTGCCTGAGAAATCTCATGGACAGAAGAGCATGGTGGGCTACAGTCCAGGGGGTCAAAAAGAGTTGTTAGATACTAGGCATCTCCCCATCTAAACAGTGGGTTCATTGAGAATGTTCTACTCTAGTTTGAATTCCCCAAAATCCTGACACAGTGATTTGTATACAGTTGGTCTTGTTTCAAAGACTATGTGAGTCTGCTTTTATTTACTAATATTCTCTCCCCTGTCCCACTGCTACCCAGTTCTTGATCTCTATTGGTACCACTTCTTAGATATCAAATTTCTAGTTTGATGCCTCAAAAGTCTAGATGAAAATATAACTTGTTATGACTCACAAATTATAGAGAGAATTTTAATAGATACTTCTGCTCTTCCTGTCATTCAAAAAGTTAAAGTCCTTTCTACATGCTAAATATATGAAGATGCTATAAAACCACAGTGAAGAATGATGTGATAATTAATACCTCAGTAATTAAACACCCAGCTCAGTCCATGGTGGGTGCTTTGGTGCAGTTGCCGATGTTAAAATCATTCTCCTTTTGTTACATTGACAACACTGTAAGAGAAATCTGGGTTATTTTTTCTTGAAAGATTTGAGACCATGGAGTCATAAACTTGAGAGCTTTGAGGGCAGCATATACTTGTCTAGCAAAGGATAAAATAATTCTTTCTAAGGAGCAATTATGAGTAACTGAGGGCATTCATGACACTGTCTTGAAAAGGTTTTGGGTACAGTCTGATTAGTGAAAAAGTAAGACAGACAGTCAGAGAAGGCAATAGCACCCCACTCCAGTACTCTTGCCTGGAAAATCCCACGGACGGACGAGCCTGGTGGGCTGCAGTCCATGGGGGTTGCTAAGAGTTGGGCATGACTGAGCGACTTCACTTTCACTTTTCACTTTCATGCATTGGAGAAGGAAATGGCAACCTACTCCAGTGTTCTTGCCTGGAGAATCCCAGGGACGGGGGAGCCTGGTGGGCTGCCGTCTGTGGGGTCGCACAGAGTTGGACACGACTGAAGTGACTTAGCTTAGCAGCAGGACAGACAGTGGCCACTGCAGACGAAGGTTGTCAGATGACATGCTTGCTTTCTCGGGCCGTATCCTCATCTACAGATGATGAAATTCAGTGTTGGCAAAGAGACACTTTCAATAAATGAACATTTATTGAGGCCTACAATGCTCTAGGCCATTTACCATATAGCATCATCTTCCACAGCACTTACATGCCTTATTCAGAAGAAGGAAAAGTATTTCAAAGATCCTTAGCACAAGACACGTGGTAGAAAGTACACAGCCATTTTTCTCTATTTTCTCATGTACTAGAAAGAAAGAAAATACACATAGGTATTTATTTTCAGTTTACTCACCCAGCGAAAAACTGAATGTTGATTTCTCAACCTACCAAGCCAAATGTCATTACTCTTCACACCTTTGGATTTTCACAAATGTCACATCTCCGCTGAGGAAGAACTTCACTCACATTTTTGAATAAGACCGTGTCTGCTCAAGATGGAAGCCCTAAACCTGGGTGGCTAATACCAAGTCTTTTGAATTTCAGAACAAGCAGAAACTAATTCGTGAATTTGTTCATTTTTCTTTCCCGGCTACAAAGCATTTGGTAGACATTAAGTTCTCAGTTAGCTCACACGTTGACATCCCCCGAGTGTTTTTAGTCTGGATATTAAATAGTCTGATACAGATGGTAGAAGGATTCTGGCTTTAAATTTAAATTTTAGATACTTTAATAGGCATGGCCCAGGTATATAGCACTGTGATTAATGGAGCATCTGAAATTATGCATTATGTTCATGAAATTTAGATTGGCCTGTTTGCTTGGATCTATGTTCAGTAATACCCAAGGGAGAGAACTCTGCAGAAAGCCCAAATTTGAGACCAGGCTCTGTCTCTTAACTACTGTAAATAAGTTTTGGAAACTTGTATTCAACATCTGTTTCTTCATTTAGAAAATAGGTACCATAATGACGCCTACATTTTAGGGATACTATGAACATTAAATACATATTTTGTTGGAAATCATATCCCATGGCCTCTCATCAATTTTGATTATCTGTTGATATGTAACATATAACCCTCCCGGTTCCATACATTAAGGTGATACTGGGTTACTGTCTCCCATGATTCTGGCAGTTGGCCGTGCTTGACCAGGTAATTCTTCAACCCCGTGCTATTAGTGGCATCATACGGAGGCTTTGGTGGCGTGGAGCATCCGAGGTGTCTCCCTCTCTCAGTTGGCAGTCACTACTGTCAGCAGATCTGTTGTGGCTGCCGACCTGGGTTCTTCATGTGGCCTCCATGAAATGTGACCGCTGGCTTCTGAGAGAGAGTGCTCCCAGTGCTCAAAGGGGAAGAAAACAAAACCAACCTTTCTTCATGAGGTGTGGAATTAAAAAGCCCCTGATTGTTGCATCACTGCATTCTGCTAACCATCACTCTCCCGTGGCCACCTCTGATGGGAATGGGAAACGAGAGAATGGGAAACAGCTCCATCTCTTACTTTGAGGAGCAGCATGTGTAAATGAGGTGGAGAAGAATTTGGGGGGCCACCCTTGGATGCTCCATGTCACCTGATCACATAGAGAATAAAATCTAAAATATTTACCCTGGCTTCTTGGGAATCTGTCCCCATCTCCCAACACCTCCATACTCTCGTCTTTCTCTTCCCTCCAGCCATACTGATCTTGTTGTTCTTCAGATATGCATATTGTACTCCCATGCTGGGGTTCCAGTGTGTTCCTTCTTTCTGGAATGTTCTTACTTTAGCTTTTAGACTTGCTCACTGACCTCACTCAGGAGTTCACTCAGACACCAACTCTTAGAGTTTTTTCATGACCATCTCATCAAAAACAAGTCAAGAAAGTCTGCCCTCTATCATTATTTTAGTTTTCTTCATATTTTTTAGTTTCTTCAAAAAGACTGTGGGATGAGAACATGTGAAGTATCTTAAAACTTTAGTTTTCTTCCCTTACCAGTCACTATTGGACATTCTACTTTCTTTTGCTCACTGTCTTTTCTACTGGAAATAAGCTCAGTGAAGGCAGGGATATTCTTGTCTTTACTAGATATTTCCCTTGTGTAGAAGTATATCTAAACGTAGTAGATCTTTATGTGTGGGCATACATACATACATTCAGGAATGAAATGAATGAATGTGAAAGGACTTTGTAGCTTGTGTAGATTATTATTTTTATTATTGGCTAAAGACATAGTCCACTCTTTTTCTTTCATGATGTATTCTTTTTATTCATGAAGACATTTACTGAAGGCATGCTATCTGTAAGGCTCTGTGCTCATGAGTAATTGCTTCAAGAATTAATGTGGATTCATAGCATTTGATTTATAATTTGTTAGATTGTATTACACATGATAACAAAGTCTGGATTAATTCTCACAGAGGGTTTTCATTTAATTGTCCTCCACAGATGTGCCTTTTAAATCCTACATTTCAACCTTGCTGTTACATGCCAAAAAATCACATGCCAGCTTTGCAATTAAATGCCTCAATATGGTTATACCTGTATAGATTATCCTGGCATAGAGGAGATAAAACTACTGTGTATTAAATGTCTGAAGTGCCCCATGAATGTCTGTATCTTATCAGCACCATAGCCCTGTGAAAGAGAACTTATCCCCCGTTTATAGAAAAGAAAATAGAGGTTCCAAATGCCTTGATTCTTCCAGTTCTCTGGTGCTTAGCTAGTATCTAGCACTGAGGAGCTCAATAAATATTTGTTAAATACTGAACAAAAGACAAGTTAACTAAATTGTTTTTTAAAAATATCACCCAGAAGGTGATAGACCTGAATTTGCACAGACCTGAATTTGAGCCCAAGCTGAACAAGCTCCAGAGCTAAAATTATTTCCGCCAGTCCAGAGCAAGTCCTGGTGGTCTTAGCACCAGTGTCAACTCTAAAAATTAGAGCAGAGGAGGGATCTTAGAGGCGAGAGTTACAAATCCATTTTTGAAAGTGGAATTGCATCAGGAAATAATATAATTATTCTAACTGACAACATTTTATATTAGATGCTACAGTTGGTTCGATGTGGGACATCTGTTTAACATCATACACAAAATAAAACTTTCCCTTTGACATATTTGGTTCTTGAGTCTCCTAGAAAATGCTGGTGATCTACATCCTTTGAATATTAATGAAGCAAATTAGCTCCAAAAATGCCCTACTGTGTCTCAACTCCAGGAACCAACAGGACTTATTAGACTCCTGTTGATTAGAAATGTTAAAGTGAGTTTTCTTTCTTTTCATTTTAATTAAATAAAGTTGACAGGCTTTCTTGATTCCTAGTTGGCCAAGCCTGCTGAAGTGTGGAATGAAGGGGGAATGGTACCTTCTTCTGAAAAACCTTTGTAAGGTTGCATTGGGTTGTATTCTTTCTTAAAGGACTCGAGGAAGCAATCAGTAAGTTTTAAGACAAATGGAATCCAAAGGTTTTAGCTCTTGGGAGAAAAGGTAGACAAAAAGACGATAACCCCTCATATGACTGCAGATGAGTGGGTGTGGAGATTACAATTTGGGTTAGGCCTACTGGCTGCGTGTCATAACACAGTGTAAGCAGTAAGCACGATTTCAATTCTTCACCACCCAGTTGAACCATTCCTAAAGACCATAGTGATTCAGTGGCACTTAATTTTACTGGTTAGATGGATTGAAGCACAGCTGTAAATATCTCGTGCAAGATCAAAGCTGAGAACTCATCATCCAAGCTGCATGGAGCTAGGGAAGACATATACTTTGATTTCTGTCTTTTATTTCCAGTCTCACATAAAAGCATCCTAACCTTAAGTTGTACTATTTTTTGGTTGGTTTATAACCATATAAATACCTCCTGAAAGTGCAACCAACAATGACAGGATATAATGACCTGGAGAAAGACAGTTTTGCAAGGTGTGGGAAAATTTATTACAAGGAGGTCAGAAAAGAAGAGGTATACCCCTATAGCCCAAGTCCTTAAAAGAGAGATTTCCTATGGACTAAATCTAGAAAGATTCCAGCTAAGTAGATTAAGGAAGGCATCTGAACATCATGTTTTTCAGATATCACATTAGAAATGGACGTGTGTGTGTATGTGTAAAGTATTATAGAATAGCTTCTGTAGAATCATATAACCCAAAAGGTATCCTCCAGGGTCTAGACAATGTGATGTCTCCCTTTCCAGAAAAGCACTCATTTTCCCCTGAGGAATTGCTCATAACATCCACCCACATTGTTCAAGGGTGAAACCACAACTCTGGGGTGCACATTTGACTACCTATCACTTCCTACAGGGGTCCCACATGACTGTGGCAGGGAAGCCTGGGACGTAGAGGGACATGGTGCTAGCTTCATGAAGTGAGAAAGGTCACCTTTCCTCACACCTGTCCCCAGCTTGCATGAACCCGTTTGCCTCAGCAGTGGCTAAAATAAAAAGTGGGACTGAGGATTTGCCTGGGTGAACTTTCTAAGTGTGCTGTCAAACCTCCAAATAACCCCACATAGGTAGATGGGAGGCTTCCCCGGTGGCTTAGTGATAAAGAATCTGCCTGCAGTTCGGGAATTGCAGGAGACAGAGGTTCGATCCCTGGGCTGGGAAGATCCCTTGGAGGAGGGCATGGCAACCCACTCCAATGTTCTTGCTCGGAGAATCCCATGGACAGAGGAGCCTGGGTGGGCCACAGTCCATAGGGTCGCGCGGAGTTGGACACGACTGAAGTGACTTAGCACACACACAGGTAGATGGGAAAGCTGAGGCTCAGCAGGGGTGAACTCTGTGGCCAAGGACATACAGCTCACTCAGTAGGAGATTCAGGCCCCAGACCCCCTGTTTGTCTCTCTGGACAGCCTTCTGAACTCACATATTTTACCTCCTCAGTTGCTTTCATTAGAGACCAGTTCTAAACTCGCACTCTTGCTTAGGGAAAGAATTCAGGAGCCAAACCTGATGATTGCAGAAGGAGAGTGGCTGGATTTACCTGATACCAACAATAAAAACCCCCAGTGACAAATGTATAATATTGATGGTTCAGCCAGAGGCGACAGATTATCAGTTGTTCATTATCTAAGTATCATCTGATCTCATAACCCTACAAGCATCGTTCCTTTCCCTCCCCCCACCCCCAACCCACATACACTCAGCTTTTACCAAAATAGCTTCAGGATGTTTTCTCCTCTTCTCTTTAAAGCCGGCACGTATGGTGGAAGTGAGTATGGAGTCTTTGGGAAAGGGGGAAAACTGCCTTACACAAAATCGCTGTGGAAACTTAAGTCTTGGTGGAAGGGAAACATGAAAACAGCTTGGTTCCCATTGTCACCAGTGTACAAATTGTCTTTCTGAATTTTTGTGCAGTTGAGCTGGGGTGGATGAGGTGGGTGCTTGGAGGACCATTGAATCCTTAATTATTCCTCTCCGGGGACTTACAGGTTAGGCCAGGGAATGCGTTCACTCCTGATTATTCATTTCTGTGGCATACCTTTGAGGCAGATTATATACACATATGTTCCTGTGGCTTCTCTTCTCTGGTTATATTTATAAGTCTAAGCATCCTTTTCATGCTCCATTGGAAAAGCCTCATGTGGTTGTCCTTGGCCAGGTTGCTTTGACAATAAGAAATCAAGCAACGTTGGTAACTGCCTCTTGCTCCTGCTTTGGTTTAGGTAAATATTAGCAACCTGAGAATTGTCTGGAAGAAAAGTGCCACTCTGGAGTGCTGTGGAAGGAAGAGTTGGCAGAATTTCGTGTTGTCCTCTATTGTGTTTTTCTCATCTCTTCTGTGGGCTCTGTGACCTTGGGTAGGTTGCTGAGACTGAAAAACTCCACTGATTACAAATGTTAAACAGAGTTGATAATCTCCACCCCACTCTCAGGGGCTCTGGGAGGGCAGAGTGAGGCAAGTGCATTGGAAAAGGCCTTGTAAACTGTTAAGTGCCTTGTAAACTGTTAAGTGCCATGCTGTCTGAGATTCGGCAAATGATAACATTTTTTCTCTTTGACCTTCAACAAAAGAAAAGCTAAGGGTGTGAATTTCTGTTGTAACTCAGTCAAGGCCATTATAATGTGGGAGAAGAGACTTATATCATCCAGGTGTGTGCCCACATTACCCAAGGCTAAACCCAGAGAGTGGCGAGAAATGATGTCTTTTTTCTTGTCTTTGGGAAATAACTCATGATAGTAAAGTTGTTTGGTCATTTTCCATGTGTCAGGTTCTATGCTAAGAGTTTTCTATACATTCCTCATGTATTCTATCAGCATAAGCAACGGGGAGGGGGATGGAATGAGAAACAATGACAAAGTCAACCACAGTGAAGGTGGATGAGGCTGACATAGCACTCATTTATTCCACTAATATTTGTGGAGTCCCTATTATGTGCCAGACACTGTCCTGCATAGCATGTATCTTCATGTTTGTTATTGAGACTGAGGTATGATGACATATGGCCGTGCTCAGAGAGGCAGCTGTGAGGCGATATGGTAGGTAAATCCTGGAAAAAGCATCTGTTTCCTACTCTCGGCTAGGGAGCCCTGGCCTTCATTTTGCAAATCAAAACCCAGGCCAAAGGCTTGGAGCTGCTTGAAGATGAATCCTCAGAGGTCACTAAATGCTGCTAAGTGAGTGTTTCCATTTTCCATCTGTCACTCTAATCACAGACCCTGTGCTTTTTTCAGTCACAGCAAGCTCCCACCTCTGGGGGACATGGGAGCAGACAGGACCCCTCTTTGCCAGCTCTTTGTTAAACGTGATTCTCTGAAAGCTCCTCTCCAAACTCAGAAGGAACCTGGAGCTGCTGGCCTGGGCTCAAGCTCCCAACAGAAGCAGCTCAAAAATGTCATGTGGTCTCCAGTAATTAGACCCGCCAAACCCATCACCAAGGAGAGCCAGCGCACTTAGGCAATTAGTGATGATTTGGCTAGTGTCCACCGTTACCAGATGGCCTCCACAAGTCTCCTGCTTTCTCAGAGAAATTATACATGAAGGCAAAAAACATGTCCTTTAAAGGCATGGACAGAGTAAGCATTCTAGGCATGCAGTGGGAAGAAAAGATATGCACTCTTTATCAACATCAATTACATGGCAGGCTTGGAGGCTAGACATTCCCTATGTTATTATGTCAACTCTCACATCATCTGTATGGAGTAACTGCAAAGATTATCTTCACTTTACTTAAGAGTAAACCAAGGCTTTGAGAGCATGTCCAAAGTCAACCAATAAGACTATTTAAAGCTGGGATTCAAACTCAGTTTTGTCTGGCTGCAAATCACACTCTGGAATCACATAGGCCATTCAGTACTAATATGGTAGGAAGACCTCCTTTCAATATGTCACTTTTCCATCTTAGATTATGCCCCTCTGTTACATGCTTTTGTAGCACATATGAAGTCTTTTATTTATAGCTGTAACTGTCATATGTTTAAGGCCTATGCTCCCCACTCGATTCAGTCAAGGCAGGGCCTTGTTTTCTTCATCACTTTGTCCACAACTCTCTGCATTGTGCCTGGTGTATAAAAAGTGGTCACCAACTACTTGTTGAGTGAATTAATGAAAGCAAACTGGCAAGAAAGAGAGTGAAAGAAAGAAGACACAACTCACAAGAATATGAAAACATAATTGGGTTTCATATTTGAAAATATATAACAGTGGTTTCTGGTGAACCAGTTCTCTGCAAGAACTGACTTATTGGAAAAGACCCTAATGCTGGGAAATATTGAAGGCAGGAGAATAAGGGGACAACAGAGGATGAGATGGTTGAATGGCCTCACCAACTCAATGAACAGGAGTTTGAGCAAGCTCTGGGAGTTGATGATGGACAAGGAAGCCTGGCGTGCTGCAGTCCATGGGGGTCACAAAGAGTAGGACATGACTGAGCAACTGAACTGAACTGAGTTCTCTGAAAGGGGGAGAAACTGCTCTGATTTGTAGCATTTGTCAGTTTCCATGGTGTAAATACTCCCACTGTGACCAGTTTCAAACTACAAACACATTATCATTGAATGCAGAGTTGGGAAGAGATGCACAGTACTGGCTCTTGCCAGATCCAGCAGGACTTTGTCAAGTCGGTGAGAATCCAGAGGAAGTCAGTCTGCTATCTGATTTTAATTCTCCCCTATCTATAGATTGAAGATCTAGACTATTGATTTCCATATTCTCTCTCTCAACTATGACACTCTTTAAGCAGACATATGATGCTTTCCATTCTCCCACTCGGTTGGGGTGATGTGAGTGAGGAGGAGGGATGATGGAGGACCGAACTTCCATAAGACAAGAGTGAGGGTTCAGACTGGCATGCTGTTATAACACCTTGGCTCCTTGCTTGCCTTTCTCAGGAATATCTCCCAGTGCTTTAAAAATAGGTCACATTTTTTTACATCCAAATGAAGGAATCAGCCTGTTTGCATCTCAAGTAAAATACAACTGCATGTCACCAATTTCTGAAGTCAAGCTTCAGCAGATTTTGGAAAGCTAGTGCTTAGCATTAGAAATCAGCTAAATATAAAGCATCCTGTTACAAAGATAGCCATAGAGAGACTTACAGGTTTTATGTTTGAGGAAGACAGATGGATGCAATGAGAGCAAGGTGATGCCTCTATTTTATGGCCTCTGCTTACTTAACCACCCCTTCTCTTCTTTTACGTTTATAGTACACAGGCTTCTCATTCCAGTGTAAACTTAAGTTGTTGCAGAATAGTTTAGGGAGAACAGGAAACTGTTATTGGTACTATAATCTGTCAGAATTGCATTTCTACCTTTGCAATATTTTGAATGGGTGATCACTTGGTCTTAACATCTCATTATCACAGGACTGCTAAGTCACTAGCTCAAGTGTTCATTCTGTAGAAAATTGAAAAACACACTTTTTAGAAACAGAACATTCTTTCAAGTAAAGTCACTGTGATTTGAACAGTTCTGCATAGACAGTCTATTTCAAGAGCTTTAGAGACAGAAGATGAGCTGTAGATATTTGCCCTCTTCCGGGGTGCAGTGAAAAGTGGATCATTCAGAATGCTGGCAGTCATTCAGACTAATTAGATCTTTGGCCTTGAAGTTTGTCTCCACTCAGTTGCTCAGTCACTCAGTTGTGTTTGGCTGTTTATGACCCCTTGGACTATAGCCCACCAGACTCCTCTGTCCATAGGATTTTCCAGGCAAGAATACTGGAGTGGGTTGCCATTTCCTTCTCCGGGCTCCATCCCTTAGTCTACATGTATAGTGCATGTGTTTCAAATTCAGACGTAAAGGCATTCGTTGAACCACCAGAATTTGTCAGGCATTTTGCAGGGGTAGGAATAGGGAATAGATGAAAACCAACTTCGCTCCAGAAGTTCTCAGTATGGTACCAGAGGACAGAGAGCTGAATGAGTAGTCAAGGAGGAATGTGACTTGAATAGAAACAGAAATGTGTAGGAGAAGCACAGGTCTTGGGGACATGTAGGGAGAGAAGCCTCTGGAGTCAGATCAAATTTCTTTACTATCTATGTGACACTAAGGGCTTCCTAGTGGCTCAGAGGGTAAATAATATGCCCGCAATGAGGGAGACTTGTGTCGGACCCCTGGATCAGGAAGATCCCCTGGAGAGAATGTGACCTTAAAGAAGTTCCCTCACCCTATAAGCTTATGTTTTCCTATATACAAAAAGGAGAATAATAATCATGCCTATCAATCAAATTGTTTTGAGGATTAGTTGAGACGATACATGTGGAACACTGATATAGTCTGTGACATATAGTGAGCACTCAATAAATATCAGCTATTTTTGGTTATTTTCCTTGGAGTCTCATTTGGGGTGGGGTAAACGGGAGTGGTTATGGTTAGAGGTGGGGATGGGAAAGGGAACTGCAGGCAGAGTGACAAAGACATGAAGATGTGCAAGACCATCATGTATATGTGGATGATGTTTAATAGACCAGATTCATCTGACAAGTATTGGGAAATGGGAAGAGATGGAGTTTAAAGCAGAAGACTGGAACAAGCTTGAAAAGAACTGACAACCTGAGTGAAGAAAGTAACCTCAACCTGAAGGCAACAGGACCCTTTGGCATTTATATGGTGACGGTCACATCTGCTGGGGTGACACTGGATGGGGGAGGGAAGGAGTTCCGAGGCAGGGAGACTATTGAGGGGCTTGTGTCTAGAAATCCATATTAGGAGACCACTGGGTTTGAATGGCAGTTGACACCAGGGGGGTGGGAGAAGGGCTCCCACAAATAAATGTACAGAATCAATGATAAAGACTTAGGGAACCCCATATTTCAGAAATGCCAGCAAAATAAGCACTGAAACTAATGAAAGAGATAGCAGGGCAGCCACCACAGGTCTAGGATCAGAGCGAGGGAGCGAGATCAGGCTTCATGAAGACAAGGAAAAAGGATGTTTCTGGGAGGATGGGGTGGGTTAGCATTGTCAGATACCACTGGGATGCCAGGTTGGCTGAGACTTGAAAAGAGGCCAAGAAATTGAAGCAATTAGTGGTTCATTGATGGTCTAATTAGAGCAGTTTGAGTGGAGTCCTAGATTACAGCTGAAAAAAAAAAAGGGCGAGGGGGAGACGGAAAGGAAATGAAGTAGTGAGTGTGTACAACTCTTCAAGGAGCTGGGGACTAAGGGATGAAGAGGCAAAAGTAAGTTTGGGGCAGTGTGAATTGGAAGTTAAATAACTTAAAAAGATTGGGATGCTCCAAAGCTTTTAAAGAGGTTTGGTTAAGAAAGAGGGGTTGAAAAGAGAGGGCAGATGCCTGCAGAGCTTAGAGAAGAGTAGATTGAAAACTGCAAGTAGAGAAATTGTTTGTTGATGGGGGAGGAGACCATCTTCCCTGGGTCAGGAGGGAGGAAAATAAAAACACATAGGAGAATGCTAAAGTTGGAGGTGGTGGCATCCTGGCCTGAATTTCCTCTGTGGCAAACAATAAGTTGTCTGTACAGGTGGATACTGGATACTTGACTAGATGAGTAAGTTTTGGAGCAGCCCCCATTGGACAATGAAATGTGAATAGAGGTTAAGGAGAAGACTTGAGAACATTGTCAAAGCAGAAAATGTGATACAGCCAAGATGGCTTCGTTTTGATTTTTCTAGCATTTTGTGGACATCCTGGGAGAATTTTCAGAGAAAAAAAAAAATATATATATATATACATACATATATACAGGATGGATTCAGGTGAGGATTGGCAAGAGAAGGACACAGCAGAAGGTTGTAGGGTAGAAGAATGGAATCTCCAAAGGGTTATTATTGATGTGGCTATTAGTGGGGACCAGACTGTCAGGGGAGGAAGAAGAGCTGGGAAGGGCTCAGAGGCTGGTATACAAACACAGTAGGGAATAGAGAAATGTGAGGATGTTCCCCTTGCCATCTTCACTTCCCATCATTCCCTCAAGATGCCACATACCATCTGTGTGTGTATTTCCATCAGCAGTGTACTTACATAGGAGAGCAAAGTAATCAATGGTGAAAAATGGCACTCCAGAACATGCTATGGCAGTGGAGGTAGTGCTGTTTATTCATTGCATACCTTCTATTAGAGCCTTTTAGAGTGACACAGTATTGCCATGAGAATGGAACACTCCCTTCATCCAATAATCTTACAATTTGATTTCTAGCCTCTCTGGAGGGAGCTTACTTTTATTTTCCTCTTTACTTCTTCCCCATTTTACACGTATATTCACAAATTCAAGCAAGCAAAATGTTCCCGTGAGGTGTCTTTTTTTTTTTTTTTCCCGTGAGGTGTCTTAATGGTCAAAGCAGGAATTACCAAAGTAACTTGGCAGGTTCCACGGACACTGATCTACTCATGCTTGTCTTAGAAATGATCTCAGAAATTCCTCCAGTGGTAAACTCCAACGTGAGATTAGGCATTTTCTTCTTGCTGTTCAAAGTCGAATATGCTCTGGTGGAGTTGCATCATTATGCCTTGAAAGTGAAACTGAAAGTTGCTCAGTCATTTCCAACTCTTTGCAACCCCATGGAATATACAGCCCATGGAATTCTCCAGGCCAGATTACCAGAGTGGGCAGCCTTTCCCTTCTCCAGGGGATCTTCCTGACCCAGGGATCAAACCCAGGTCTCCCGCATTGCAGGCGAATTCTTTACCAGCTGAGCCACCAGGGAAGCCCTTCATTATGCCTTAGTGTGAATGAATTCGTCAGATGACTTATGGAAGCTAAGGATTATAGAACGTAAATTCTTTGACTGACTCATTAAAGAATTATAATTGTATTTGATAGGACAACTTGACAATAAACTTACTAACAACATAATCAAATGCTGTTAATCTTGCCATCCTTGGCAAGAAGGAAAGGGGAATACTATCAACAGACTGTCGAGAGGTGTAACAGTCCTCAGTTCAGTTCAGTTCAGTCACTCAGTCCTCTCCAACTCTTTGTGACCACATGGACTGCAGCATGCCAGGCTTCCCTGTCCGTCACCAACTCCTGGAGCTTACTCAAACTCTTGTCCATTGAGTTGGTGATGCCATCCAACCATCTCATCCTCTATTGTCTCCTCCTCCTGCCTTCAATCTTTTCCAGCATCAAGGTCTTTTCAAATGAGTCAGTTCTTCGCATCAGGTGGCCAAAGTATTGGAGCTTCAGCATCAGTCATTCCAGTGAATATTCAGGACTGATTTCTTTTAGGATTGACTGATTTGATCTCCTTGCAGTCCAAGGGACTCTCAAGAATCTTCTCCAACACCACAGTTCAAAAGCATCAATTCTTCGGCAGTCAGCTGTCTTTATAGTCCAACTCTCACATCCATACCTGACTACTGGAAAAACCATAGCTTTGACTAGATGAACATTTGTTGGCAAATTAATGTCTCTGCTTTTTAATATGCTGTCTAGGTTGGTCATAGATTTCCTTCTGAGGAGCAAGCGTCTTTTAATTTCATGGCGGCAGTCACCATCTACAGTGATTTTGGAGCCCCAAAAAATAATCTGTCACTGTTTCCATCTATTTGCCATGAAGTGATGGGACCAGATGTCATGATCTGAGTTTATGTAATGTTGAACTTCAACCCAACTTTTTCACTCTCCTCTTTCACTTTCATCAAGAGGCTCTTTAGTTCTTCTTTGTTTTCTACCATAAGGGTGGTGTCATCTGCATATCTGAGGTTATTGATATTTCTCCCAGCAATCTTGATTCCAGCTTGTACTTCATCCAGCCCAGCATTTTGCATGATGTACTCTGCATATAAGTTAAATAAGCAGGGTGACAATATATAGCTTTGATGTACTCCTTTCCCAATTTGGAACCAGTCCATTGTTCCATGTCTAGATCTAACTGTAACAGTCCTACAGAAGTTTAAATCTTTACATGCTTTGTTTTTCTCCTTAAATATTCATTGTTTAATTATAAAGTTTTTGTGCTGCTACCAAGGGGTGTAACCTTTTACCAAACAAACTTTAAAAAAAAAAAAACATAGTTATTATTAGAAGATGTATTTGTTATTATAATCTGTGACATACTGGAAAAGGAAATGGCAACCCACTCTGGTATTCTTGCCTGGAGAATCTCCATGGACAGAGGTGTCTGGCGGGCTACAGCCCATGGGGTCTCAAAGAGTCAGACACAACTGAGCAACTAAGCACATGACATATTATTGTTTTGGAAAGTTAAATTCTCTCTCTTAGGCTACAGGGGCTTCCCTGATGGCTCAGATGGTAAAGAATCTGCCTGGAATGTGGGAGACTGGGGTTTGATCCCTGGGTTGGGAAGATCCCCTGGAGAAGGAAATGGCAACCCACTCCAGTATTCTTGTCTCGAGAATTCCGTGGACGCAGGACCCTGGTGGGTTACAGTCCATAGGGTCACAGAGAGTCAGACACAACTGAGCGACTTTCACTTTTCTTAGACTATGAATGAGCTCAAAGCCTCGTGGTGATTAACCTGCCATGGTGAGAATAAACTCAACAAACTCTTTATTGATCTACTACTATGTATGGTTATGTTTTACTCTAAGGTAGCATTTTATCTCTCACTACTCTTGATAGCCATTGTGACAGGTAGGAGGTGATACCTCATTGTGGTTTTGATTTGCATTTCTCTAATAATTAGCAAAGTTGAACATCCTGTCATGTGCCTGTTAACCATCTGTGTGTCTTCTTTGAAGAAATATCTCTTTAGGTTTTCTGACTATTTAGATTCAGTTTGTTTTTTTTTCCAGTACTGAGTTGCATGAGATTTTGTATATTTTGGTTACTAACCCCTTGTCAGTAACATTTGTTTGACAGTATTTTCTACCATTCTGTGGATTGTCTTTTCATTTTGTTAATGGTTTCCTATGCTGTAAAAAAGTTTTTAAGTTTGACTAGGTCCCATTTGTTTGCTTTTGCTTTTATTTCTTTTGCCTTGGGAGACTGATCTAAGAAACTATTTCTACAGTTTATACTCAAGAATATTTTGCCTATGTTCTCTTCTGGTGTCATGTCTTATATTTGGGTCTTTAAGCCATTTTGGGTTCATTTTTATCTACAGTATGAGTGACTTCTAATTTCATTAATTTACATGTAGTTGTCCAGCTTTCCTGCCACCATTTATTGAAGAGACTATCTTTTCTCCATTGTATATTTTTGCCTCCTTTGTCATAGATTAATTGACGGTAGATGTTACCCATTAACTTTTAAGTGGCAAAGCTGGGGTTTAATGTGTGACTGTTGTGACATAAATTTGTGCAATCAGCCATGAATTTTTTCTATTTCTACTTTTTGAATTTTTATTTTATTGTTTTTAATTGAAGTCTAATTTACCCACAATACTATGTTAGCTCTAGGTGTGCATCATAGTGATTTGATATTTCCGTACATTACAAAATGATCACTACCGTAAGTCTAGTTACCATCTATTACTATGCAAAGTTTTTATATTATCATTGTCTGTAGATTTAATCACTGTGACTCATTTATTTTGTAACTGCAAGTTTGTACTTAATTTCTCTCATCTATTTTTCTCATACCATACCTCCTCCTCTCTAGCAACCACCTGTTCACCGTATCTGTGAGTCTGTTTTTGTTTTGCTTTGTTTGTTTTTGTTTTATTTCTTAGATTCCACATTTAGTGAAATCATACAGTGTTTGTCTTTCTCTTCCAGATGTATTTCACTTAGTATATTACCCTCTAGGTCCATCTTTGTGTGTGTGTGTGTGTGTGTGTGACATTTTTTTCCATTCATGTATTGATGCATACCTAGGCTCTACTGTTGCTTTCATAACTTGGCTATTGTAAGTAATGCTTCAACTAACATAAGATTAATATATCTTTCTAAATTTGCATTTTTTTCTTCAAAAAAAATACCCAGAAGTGATATAGCTAGTTATATGATAGCTCTATTTTTAATTTTTGGAGGAACTTCTATGCTCTTTTCCATTGTGGCTGCACCAGTTTATAGTCCCCATAACAGTGAACAAGTGTTCAATTTTCTCCACATACTTGCCAACATTTATCTTTTTGATAATAGCCATTCTGACAGATGTGAGGTGATATCTTTGTGGTTTTGATTTGCATTTTCCTGATAATTAGTGATGACATCTTCCCATATATCTGTTGACCCTCTGTATGTCTTCTTTGGAAAAATATGTGTTTTTTTAAATCTGATTTTTCTCTTTTTGATGTTGAGTTGTCTGAGTCATTTGCGTAATTTGGATGTTAGCCTGTTATCAGATATATCATTTGCAAAAATCTTCTCCCTTTCAATATGTGATCTGTTTATTTTGTTGATAGTTTCTTCCCTGTGCAAAATACTTTTAATCTGTATTCGTCTTATTTATTTTTGCTTTTGTTTCTCTTGTCTAAGACATAGGCAAAAAAAAAAATATTGCTGAGATAATACTGCCTATGATTTCTTCTAGGAGTTTTATGGTTTCAGGTTTACATTTAAGTGTTTAATCCAGTTAATATTTTTATATGGTATAAGAAAGTCCAGTTTGTTACTTTTGCATGTAGTTGTCTAGTTTTCTTGACACTGTTTATTGAATAGGCTGTCTTCTCCTCACTGCACATTCTTACCTCCTTTGTCATAGTTTAACTACACAGTAAATAAATGTGGGTTATTTTGTTCCATTGATATATGTGTTTATCTTTGTGTAAATACCATATTCTTTTGATTACTGTAGCTTTAAAGTATAGTTTGAAATTAGGAAGCACCACACCTCGAGCTTTGTTCTTTTTAAAGATCATTTTGGCTATCTTCAGTCTTTTGTGTTTTTATACATATTTTAAAGTTATTTTTTCTAGTTCTCTGAAAAATGCCTTTGGTGTTTTGATAGCAATTGCATTGAATCTATAGATCGCCTTGGGTAGTATGGTCACTGTACCAATATCATTTCTTCCAACTCATGAGCATGGCATATTTTTCCATTTGTTTGTGTCATCTTTGACTTCTTTCATCAGTGTTTTATAGTTTTTCAAGTATAAGGCTTTTATCTCCTTGGTTAGATTTATGTCTTGGTATCTTATTCTTTTCGATGCAGTGGTAAATGATATTGTGTTCTTAATTTTTCTTCCTGGCAGCTTGTTGTTGGTGTTTAGAAATGCAGTACATCTGTTGATTAATTTTATATCCTGCAACTTTACTGAATTCATTTATTAATTCTAATGGTTTTTGGTGGTGTCTTTAGGATTTTCTCTATATAGTGTCATGTCATTTGGCAACAATGACTGTTTTACCTCCATCTTTCTAGTTTGGATCCCTATTATCCTTTTCCTTGTCTGATTGCTATAACTAGAATTTCCAACACTATGTTGAGTATTTATGATGAGAGTAGGTGTTCTTGTCTTGTTCCTGATCTTAGAGGAAATGCTTTCAATTTTTTGCCATTGAATATGATGTTAGTTATGGGCCTCTCATATACGGCCTTTATTATGTTGCTGTATGTTCCTTCAGTAACCACTTTATTGAGGGTTTTTAAAAATCATAAGTAGATATTGAATTTTGTCAAATGCTTCTGCATCATCTATTGATATGATTGAGAAGATATTTTATTCTTCAATTTGCTAATGTTTTGCATCACATTGACAGTCTTACAAATATTGAACCATCCTTGCATCCTTGGGATGAATTCCACTTAATCATGGTGAATGATCCTTTCAATATATTGTTGAATTCAGGTTGATAATATTTCTTTGAGAATCTTTGCATCTGTGTTCATCAGTGGTATTGGCCCAGGCCTGGTGCCAGTCCCCAGGTGTGTTGGGGGATGTGGTCCCTGTGCTGCTGGCTGCTTGGCCTTGGTGTCCTGGGATTGGTGCTGACTGGCTGTTGGGTGGGTGAGCATCCAGTGCTAATAGACTAGTGTGAGGACTCCAAAATGGTGTTTGCCAGCCCCACTCTCCTTGGAGTGGAGGGCATGTTCCTTTCAAACTGCCACCTCTGCACCAGGACTCAGAGCATGTGAGATTTTGAGTGATCCCATTACGAGTGTTGTCTCTGTTTCCTGAAGCTTTCTATCAAATCCCACTTGCCTTCAAACCAGACACTCTTGGGACTTGTCTTCCTAGTGCGGGACAACCATGCTGGGGGTGGGGGAGCCCAATGTGGGTCTCAGAGCCCTCACTCCTTGGGAAGAATATCTGCAGTTGTGATTATTGCCTCATTTGTGGGTTGCCTAACCTGGCATTTGGGTCTTATTTCGACTGCTACTCCTACCTGTCCTATTGTGGTTCCTTCTTTATATCTTGAGTTGTGGAAAGCTTTTTATGCTAGTCTTCATGTTGTTTTCATCGATAGTTGTTCTGTAAATAGCTGTGATTTTGGTGTACCTGTGGGAGGAAGTGAACTCAGGGTCTTCTTATTCTACCATCTTGGCCATTCATTCTCTTGACACTTTTTAACAGTAGCAGATTGGGGATCCAAGTTCAAATTACCTAGAATTCCTTTTATTTCCTTTTCTTTTTTTTAATATAAATTTATTTTAATTGGAGGCTAGTTACTTTACAATATTGTATTGGCTTTGCCATACATTGACATGAGTCCACCACGGGTGTACATGTGTTCCCCATCCTGAACCCCCCTCCCACCTCCCTCCCCATTCCATCCCTCTGGGTCATCCCAGTGCACCAGCCCCAAGTACCCTGTATCATGCATTGAACCTGGACTGGCAATTCATTCCACATATGATAATATACATGTTCCAATGGCATTTTCCCAAACCATCCCACCCTCACCCTTTCCCACAGAGTCCAAAATACTGTTCTATACATCTGTGTCTCTTTTGCTGTCTCGCATATAGGGTTATTGTTACCATCTTTCTAAATTCTATATATATGTGTTAGTATACTGTATTGGTGTTTTTCTTTCTGGCTTACTTCACTCTGTATAATAGGCTCCAGTTAGAATTCCTTTTAAAAACATGATAATCGCTCATGTTTTAAAACCTTGCAGTTACTTCTCCAGCTTCCCCAACTCTGCTCCTCATTTTGATGGTGCTGAGCTGATCTCAGTACTGAGCTTAATTATTTAGGAAGCTTCCCAAGGCATCTTTTCCCTTCTGATTCAAATCTGATCTCTCTGTGGCCTCCATTAAAGAGGTGCCAAGATGTAAACAATTACTGTGAACTATGTATTTTAATAGATATTTCAACTTCATGGAAGATGTGAAGAATTCTGAGAAAACAGAGTCCCATCATCTGCAAAATGATGTTTCATCAGCCTGGAGTTTTATTTCTCCGCAAGAACACTTAAGTCCCTGGAGCTGTTTTAATCTTGCCTCATTAAAAGTTAATATAATTTGAATTGGTGCTATTCGTTTTGTATCTGGACACCTCATTTACCCAGCTCAGCCTGGGTCTCTGTACACCAAGCCCATGTGGAAATGCATGTATCCACTTTACCTTCATTCAAGTTGCAGGCCCAGATGGGAGTAATCAATAGCTGATCGTTGATAAATGGTTATCATTACAGAGCACACAGATTCAAATGTCAGCCAAAGAATGGATGCCAGCTATTTGTTGTTGGATAATTCAGGAATGTCAGGAGGTAACAGAGAGAGATTGCTATGCTACGTTCATTACCCAGCCCAGGGGAGGAGTGTTAAACATTAATATTTGAGCTCTGAAAGTATCAGAAACTTGATGGTCAGGAGTACTTTGTAAAGGGAATGAGAGGAAGCTTAGTAAGCCCACATTTCTCCAGCATGTACTGCAAAGGATTACTAATGTCTGAAATCCCTATCTTAAGAGTTAAATTCTTTGTCCCCGAGTCCTGTATGGTGGGACAGCATATGATCAATAGACAAAGAGAACAGGCAGAGCAGTATTTTTAGACTGAGAAGTTATCCATGCGTACTGGAGGCAGCTTCCTGAGTGTCATCATCATTCCCTTCAGGACCCCCACAGTCATTTAATTCATTACTCATTTGTATCTTTCCTTTTTTATTCATTTATCCAAAACAATCCATGGAGCTCCTACCATATTCAAACACTTGCTGGGACAGGAATACAAAAATATAACAAAAGCTAAAATATGAATCTTTCCTCTGTAGTGCTTATATTTTGTATAGCTGGAAGACAGATTAAAGCATAATAGTTATTAAAATGTATATAGTAGGATAACTTATGGGGTAAAATCCATGGAGTTATCAGAACATGGATCTGAGTGTATGTGAGGTGAGTGGTGAGGGAGGGGCAGAAAGTGTCCTATATGAAGAAATGTGCAATATTGATCTTGAATAATGAAAGCTTCACCATTCACTGGGTGCAGAAAATAGACAAAGCAATTTTCCAAAAGAGAATAACTGTAAAAGCTTTCTGCATGTGAGCAGGAAGATTCATTGGCTTGAAAAATAGTGGTGTGTGAGTTGATATAGTGTGGATTGAAATCAGAATAAGCAGGGAAATAGTACCATGCTGAGAAGTGTTATATTTTGGTCTTGTGTCAAATGTCTCCTACAATTTTTTTTTTAACTTATAAAAACATAGAAAAAATGAGTCATCTGTATGTTTCCATATTGTATACAGAGCAGTCTCAGGAAGTACATGGTGATTACAAGGCAGGGTGGAATTATTTAAGTCTTTGAAGCTAGGACTTTTGTAGTAACCCAGGTAAGAGGTGTTGAGGGCGGAACAAGCACGTCTAATGTTGATGTTTTTCACTGAGATGGAGAATGTGGATAAAGACTAGGGATAACGATGTACATAAGGAGACTAGGGAAAGAACAGACGGAATTCAAAAACTCTGAAGGAATTTCTCTGAGGGTGGAAGGAAGGACTGGAAGTGGGGGGTTAGATCTTAGCAGAGATATCAGAAAGCAAGGTCAGGGTTTGAAATAATTATACAATGGGTTGATAAAATGGCGGGGTTGAGGAATCATGGGTAAGTGAGTGGAGACCTAAGAATGAAAGCATGATGAGTCTGCATAAATACTGGGATGAGCAGAGGAGAAGCCAGTAAAGGAGACACTGTAGAAATGATCAGCAAGGTCAGAGGGAAACTGTGACGGTGACCCAAAATAAATGCTTCTGTCTTACAACTACAATAATAAAATTTTCAAGGAAGAAAAACTTAAGTTGATCCTTACAGTGAATGTAGTCTATTAATTACTTGTTTTTTCCCCCATTTATATGAATAGTCTCTATTGAATTTTAGTTGACCGTCTACATTATGCTAATAGGAGATGATGAAATTTAGTTGTGGGCAGTGCTTAGTAATTACTTCAGAAGAATGTAGAAGCATACTAGTAAAGCAGAATGCAAAGACTTCCACCATCATTATCAAGAGAGTTTTATTTGCTCCTCACATAAGGAGAAGACCTCATTGTCATACTTACAAGGGTGGTATGTTTTAATGACAAAAGAAACTTTCAAAGTAGTGGTTCCTCTATTATATTTTGTAATTAATCTTGGGCTGTAACCAGAGGGAGTATGTATCTCAGTTTTGTTTTGTTTTTAATTTTTTTTTTT